>NC_134690.1:409791336-410102980 GCF_050947455.1 Rhinoderma darwinii
GATGAGCCCCTTCTAAAAGCGTATTCACACACGGACACTGGCTTGGCAAATGGCAATGAATGAGAATTTCAATCAGCCTCGCTGCAGTGCACTCAGGGAATGCTGGGCCTTGTAGTACTACTAGGCTGCCTGTATGGCAAGTTGGATTGTTATTCCAGGGATGAGCCCCTTTTAAAAGCGTATTCACACACGGACACTGGCTTGGCAAATGGCAATGAATGAGAATTTCAATCAGCCTCGCTGCAGTGCACTCAGGGAATGCTGGGCGTTGTAGTACTTCTAGGCTGCCTGTATGGCAAGTTGGATTGTTATTCCAGGGATGAGCCCCTTTTAAAAGCGTATTCACACACGGACACTGGCTTGGCAAATGGCAATGAATGAGAATTTCAATCAGCCTCGCTGCAGTGCACTCAGGGAATGCTGGGCGTTGTAGTACTTCTAGGCTGCCTGTATGGCAAGTTGGATTGTTATCCTGTTAATAACGGCCAGGGATGAGCCCCTTTTAAAAGCGTATTCACACACGGACACTGGCTTGGCAAATGGCAATGAATGAGAATTTCAATCAGCCTCGCTGCAGTGCACTCAGGGAATGCTGGGCCTTGTAGTACTACTACTACCACTACTACAAAGGCTGCCTGTATTGCAAGTTGGATGCAATGGGGATGAGCCCCTTCTAAAAGCGTATTCACACACGGACACTGGCTTGGCAAATGGCAATGAATGAGAATTTCAATCAGCCTCGCTGCAGTGCACTCAGGGAATGCTGGGCGTTGTAGTACTTCTAGGCTGCCTGTATGGCAAGTTGGATTGTTATTCCAGGGATGAGCCCCTTTTAAAAGCGTATTCACACACGGACACTGGCTTGGCAAATGGCAATGAATGAGAATTTCAATCAGCCTCGCTGCAGTGCACTCAGGGAATGCTGGGCCTTATAGTACTACTAGGCTGCCTGTATTGCAAGTTGGATGCAACGGGGATGAGCCCCTTATAAAAGCGTATTCACACACTGGCTGAGTAGTGAGTAGTGGATGAGCCCCTTCGATTTCTGAATTCCTGCCTTTTAGATTCCTAAAGCTTTCCCTTACTGCACAGAGATGCTATTCCTACAGCTCCTGTCTGTAAAATGGCCGCTGAGCTCCGTGCATAGACTTTTATTGCAGGCTTGAGCCCGCCCCTATGCTGCCTCCCGATAGGCTGGGAGAGCCGTTTGCAAGGCATTATGGGGTAGCCTGATGTCAGGTGATCTTCTGTAATCCTCCATTTTAGATGTAACATGTGGCAGGCGCCAAAATGTAGCCGGGTTCGGTCAAAACGGGTTCGGCCGAACCCGGTAAAGTTCGGATTCGCTGCGAACCGAACTTTTCCTGAAGTTCGGACCGAAACCGGGTTCGGTTGTCCCGGTTCGCTCATCTCTAATCCTGGGTCGTGTAGCATTATCCTGGCTCGTGTAGCATTATCCTGGCTCGTGTAGCATTATCCTGGCTCGTGTAGCATTATCCTGGCTCGTGTAGCATTATCCTGGCTCGTGTAGCATTATCCTGGCTCGTGTAGCATTATCCTGGCTTGTGTAGCATTATCCTGGCTCGTGTAGCATTATCCTGGCTCGTGTAGCATTACCCTGGCTCGTGTAGCATTACCCTGGCTCGTGTAGCATTACCCTGGCTCGTGTAGCATTATCCTGGCTCGTGTAGCATTATTCTGGCTCGTGTAGCATTATCCTGGCTCGTGTAGCATTATCCTGGCTCGTGTAGCTTTATCCTGGCTCGTGTAGCATTATCCTGGCTCGTGTAGCATTACCCTGGGTCGTGTAGCATTACCCTGGCTCGTGTAGCATTATCCCGGCTCGTGTAGCATTACCCCGGGTCGTGTAGCATTATCCCGGGTCATGTAGTATTATCCCGGGTCGTGTAGCATTACCCTGGGTCGTGTAGCATTATCCCGGCTCGTGTAGCATTATCCTGGCTCGTGTAGCATTATCCTGGCTCGTGTAGCATTATCCTTGCTCGTGTAGCATTATCCTGGCTCGTGTAGCATTATCCTGGCTCGTGTAGCATTATCCTGGCTCGTGTAGCATTATCCTGGCTCGTGTAGCATTACCCTGGGTCGTGTAGCATTACCCTGGGTCGTGTAGCATTACCCTGGGTCGTGTAGCATTATCCTGGCTCGTGTAGCATTATCCTGGCTCGTGTAGCATTACCCCGGGTCGTGTAGCATTATCCCGGGTCGTGTAGCATTATCCCGGGTCGTGTAGCATTACCCCGGGTCGTGTAGCATTGTCCTGGGTCGTGTAGCATTATCCCGGGTCGTGTAGCATTATCCCGGGTCGTGTAGCATTATCCTGGGTCGTGTAGCATTATCCTGGGTCGTTTAGCATTATCCTGGCTCGTGTAGCATTATCCTGGCTCGTGTAGCATTATCCTGGCTCGTGTAGCATTATCCTGGCTCGTGTAGCATTATCCTGGCTCGTGTAGCATTATCCTGGCTCGTGTAGCATTATCCTGGCTCGTGTAGCATTATCCTGGCTTGTGTAGCATTATCCTGGCTCGTGTAGCATTATCCTGGCTCGTGTGGCATTATCCTGGCTCGTGTAGCATTACCCTGGGTCGTGTAGCATTACCCTGGCTCGTGTAGCATTATCCTGGCTCGTGTAGCATTACCCCGGGTCGTGTAGCATTATCCCGGGTCGTGTAGCATTATCCCGGGTCGTGTAGCATTACCCTGGGTCGTGTGGCATTATCCCGGGTCGTGTAGCATTATCCCGGGTCGTGTAGCATTATCCCGGGTCGTGTAGCATTATCCTGGGTCGTGTAGCATTATCCTGGGTCGTGTAGCATTATCCTGGGTCGTGTAGCATTATCCTGGGTCGTGTAGCATTATCCTGGGTCGTGTAGCATTATCCTGGCTCGTGTAGCATTATCCTGGGTCGTGTAGCATTACTCTGGGTCGTGTAGCATTATCCTGGGTCGTGTAGCATTACCCCGGGTCGTGGAGCATTATCCCGGGTCGTGTAGCATTATCCCGGGTCGTGTAGCTTTACCCTGGGTCGTGTAGCATTACCCTGGCTCGTGTAGCATTACCCCGGGTCGTGGAGCATTATCCCGGGTTGTGTAGCATTATCCCGGGTCGTGTAGCATTATCCCGGGTCGTGTAGCATTATCCCCGGTCGTGTAGCATTATCCCGGGTCGTGTAGCATTATCCTGGGTCGTGTAGCATTATCCTGGCTCGTGTAGCATTACCCCGGCTCGTGTAGCATTACCCCGGGTCGTGGAGCATTATCCCGGGTCGTGTAGCATTATCCCGGGTCGTGTAGCATTACCCTGGGTCGTGTAGCATTATACTGGCTCGTGTAGCATTATCCTGGCTCGTGTAGCATTATCCTGGCTCGTGTAGCATTATCCTGGCTCGTGTAGCATTATCCTGGCTCGTGTAGCATTATCCTGGCTCGTGTAGCATTATCCTGGCTCGTGTAGCATTATCCTGGGTCGTGTAGCATTATCCTGGCTCGTGTAGCATTATCCTGGCTTGTGTAGCATTACTCTGGGGTTGTGTAACATTATCCTGGGTCGTGTAGCATTATCCTGGGTCGTGTAGCATTATCCTGGGTCGTGTAGCATTATCCTGGGTCGTGTAGCATTATCCTGGCTCGTGTAGCATTATCCTGGGTCGTGTAGCATTATCCTGGGTCGTGTAGCATTATCCCGGGTCGTGTAGCATTATCCTGGGTCGTGTAGCATTATCCTGGGGTTGTGTAGCATTATCCTGGGGAGTGTAGCATTATCCTGGGTCGTGTAGCATTATCCTAGGTCGTGTAGCATTATCCTGGCTCGTGTAGCATTATCCTGGCTCTTGTAGCATTACTCTGGGGTCGTGTAGCATTATCATGGGTCGTGTAGCATTATCCTGGGTCGTGTAGCATTATCCTAGGTCGTGTAGCATTATCCTGGGTCGTGTAGCATTATCCTGGGTCATGTAGCATTATCCTGGGTCGTCTAGTATTACTCTGGGTCGTGTAGCATTACTCTGGGTCGTGTAGCATTATCCTGGGTCGTGTAGCATTATCCTGGGTCGTGTAGCATTATCCTGGGTCGTGTAGCATTATCCTGGGTCGTGTAGCATTATTCTGGGTCGTGTAGGATTATCCTGGGTCGTGTAGCATTATCCTGGGTTGTGTAGCATTATCCAGGGTCGTGTAGCATTATCCTTGGTCGTGTAGCATTATCTTGGGTCGTGTAGCATTACTCTGGGTCGTTTAGCATTATCCTGGGTCGTGTAGCATTATCCTGGGTTGTGTAGCATTACCCTGGGTCGTGTAGCATTATCCTGGGTCGTGTAGCATTACCCTAGGTCCTGTAGTATTATCCTGGCTCGTGTAGCATTACCCTGGCTCGTGTAGCATTACCCTAGGTCGTGTAACATTACCCTGGTTGGTGTAGCATTATCCTGTGTCGTGTAGCATTACTCTGGGTCGTGTAGCATTACTCTGGGTCGTGTAGCATTATCCTGGGTCATGTAGCATTATCCTGGGTCGTGTAGCATTATCCTGGGTCGTGTATCATTACTCTGGGTCGTGTATCATTATCCTGGGTCGTGTAGCATTATCCTGGGTCGTGTAGCATTATCCTGGGTCGTGTAGCATTACCCTGGGTCGTGTAGCATTACCCTGGGTCGTGTAGCATTACTCTGGGTCGTGTAGCATTATCCTGGGTCGTGTAGTATTATCCTAGGTCGTGTAGCATTATCCTAGGTCGTGTAGCATTATCCTGGGTCGTGTAGCATTATCCTGGGTCGTGTAGCATTATCCTGGGTCGTGTAGCATTATCCTGGCTCTTGTAGCATTACTCTGGGTCGTGTAGCATTATCCTGGGTCGTGTAGCATTATCCTAGGTCGTGTAGCATTATCCTAGGTCGTGTAGCATTATCCTGGGTCGTGTAGCATTATCCTGGGTCGTGTAGCATTATCCTGGGTCGTGTAGCATTATCCTGGCTCTTGTAGCATTACTCTGGGGTTGTGTAGCATTATCCTGGGTCATGTAGCATTATCCTGGGTCGTGTAGCATTATCCTGGCTCGTGTAGCATTATACTGGGTCGTGTAGCATTACTCTGGGGTTGTGTAGCATTATCTTGGGTCGTGTAGCATTACCCTGGGTCTTGTAGCATTACCCTGGCTCGTGTAGCATTATCCTGGCTCGTGTAGCATTACCCCGGGTCGTGTAGCATTATCCCGGGTCGTGTAGCATTATCCTGGCTCGTGTAGCATTATCCTAGGTCGTGTAGCATTATCCTGGCTCGTGTAGCATTATCCTGGCTTGTGTAGCATTATCCTGGGTCGTGTAGAATTATCCTGGGTCGTGTAGCATTATCCTGGCTCGTGTAGCATTATACTGGGTCGTGTAGCATTACTCTGGGGTTGTGTAGCATTATCTTGGGTCGTGTAGCATTACCCTGGGTCTTGTAGCATTACCCTGGCTCGTGTAGCATTATCCTGGCTCGTGTAGCATTACCCCGGGTCGTGTAGCATTATCCCGGGTCATGTAGCATTATCCTGGGTCGTGTAGCATTATCCTAGGTCGTGTAGCATTATCCTGGCTCGTGTAGCATTATCCTGGCTTGTGTAGCATTATCCTGGCTCGTGTAGCATTATCCTGGCTCGTGTAGCATTATCCTGGCTCGTGTAGCATTATCCTGGCTCGTGTAGCATTATCCTGGCTCGTGTAGCATTACCCTGGGTCTTGTAGCATTACCCTGGCTCGTGTAGCATTATCCTGGCTCGTGTAGCATTACCCCGGGTCGTGTAGCATTATCCTGGGTCGTGTAGCATTATCCCGGGTCGTGTAGCATTACCCCGGGTCGTGTAGCATTATCCTGGGTCGTGTAGCATTATCCTGGGTCGTGTAGCATTATCCTGGGTCGTGTAGCATTATCCCGGGTCGTGTAGCATTATCCTGGGTCGTGTAGCATTATCCTGGGTCGTGTAGCATTATCCTGGGTCGTGTAGCATTACCCTGGGTCGTGTAGCATTATCCTGGGTCGTGTAGCATTACCCTGGCTCGTGTAGCATTATCCTGGCTCGTGTAGCATTACCCCGGGTCATGTAGCATTATCCCGGGTCGTGTAGCATTATCCCGGGTCGTGTAGCATTACTCTGGGGTTGTGTAGCATTATCTTGGGTCGTGTAGCATTACCCTGGGTCTTGTAGCATTACCCTGGCTCGTGTAGCATTATCCTGGCTCGTGTAGCATTACCCTGGGTCGTGTAGCATTATCCCGGGTCGTGTAGCATTATCCTGGCTCGTGTAGCATTATCCTAGGTCGTGTAGCATTATCCTGGCTCGTGTAGCATTATCCTGGCTTGTGTAGCATTATCCTGGGTCGTGTAGAATTATCCTGGGTCGTGTAGCATTATCCTGGCTCGTGTAGCATTATACTGGGTCGTGTAGCATTACTCTGGGGTTGTGTAGCATTATCTTGGGTCGTGTAGCATTACCCTGGGTCTTGTAGCATTACCCTGGGTCTTGTAGCATTATCCTGGCTCGTGTAGCATTACCCCGGGTCGTGTAGCATTATCCCGGGTCGTGTAGCATTATCCTGGCTCGTGTAGCATTATCCTAGGTCGTGTAGCATTATCCTGGCTCGTGTAGCATTATCCTGGCTTGTGTAGCATTATCCTGGCTCGTGTAGCATTATCCTGGCTCGTGTAGCATTATCCTGGCTCGTGTAGCATTATCCTGGCTCGTGTAGCATTATCCTGGCTCGTGTAGCATTACCCTGGGTCTTGTAGCATTACCCTGGCTCGTGTAGCATTATCCTGGCTCGTGTAGCATTACCCCGGGTCGTGTAGCATTATCCCGGGTCGTGTAGCATTATCCCGGGTCGTGTAGCATTATCCCGGGTCGTGTAGCATTATCCCGGGTCGTGTAGCATTATCCCGGGTCGTGTAGCATTATCCTGGGTCGTGTAGCATTATCCTGGGTCATGTAGCATTACCCTGGCTCGTGTAGCATTATCCTGGCTCGTGTAGCATTACCCCGGGTCATGTAGCATTATCCTGGGTCATGTAGCATTATCCCGGGTCGTGTAGCATTATCCCGGGTCGTGTAGCATTACCCCGGGTCGTGTAGCATTATCCTGGCTCGTGTAGCATTATCCCGGGTCGTGTAGCATTATCCTGGCTCGTGTAGCATTACCCTGGCTCGTGTAGCATTATCCTGGCTCGTGTAGCATTACACCGGGTCGTGTAGCATTATCCCGGGTCGTGTAGCATTATCCCGGGTCATGTAGCATTACCCCGGGTCGTGTAGCATTACCCCGGGTCGTGTAGCATTATCCTGGCTCGTGTAGCATTATCCCGGGTCGTGTAGCATTATCCTAGCTCGTGTAGCATTATCCTGGCTCGTGTAGCATTATCCTGGCTCGTGTAGCATTATCCTGGCTCGTGTAGCATTATCCTAGGTCGTGTAGCATTATCCTGGCTCGTGTAGCATTATCCTGGCTCGTGTAGCATTATCCTGGCTTGTGTAGCATTATCCTGGCTCGTGTAGCATTATCCTGGCTCGTGTAGCATTATCCTGGCTCGTGTAGCATTACCCTGGGTCTTGTAGCATTACCCTGGCTCGTGTAGCATTATCCTGGCTCGTGTAGCATTACCCCGGGTCGTGTAGCATTATCCCGGGTCGTGTAGCATTATCCCGGGTCGTGTAGCATTACCCTGGGTCGTGTAGCATTATCCCGGGTCGTGTAGCATTATCCCGGGTCGTGTAGCATTATCCCGGGTCGTGTAGCATTATCCTGGGTCGTGTAGCATTATCCTGGGTCGTGTAGCATTATCCTAGGTCGTGTAGCATTATCCTGGCTCGTGTAGCATTATCCTGGCTCGTGTAGCATTATCCTGGCTCGTGTAGCATTATCCTGGCTCGTGTAGCATTACCCTGGGTCTTGTAGCATTACCCTGGCTCGTGTAGCATTATCCTGGCTCGTGTAGCATTACCCCGGGTCGTGTAGCATTATCCCGGGTCGTGTAGCATTATCCCGGGTCGTGTAGCATTACCCTGGGTCGTGTAGCATTATCCCGGGTCGTGTAGCATTATCCCGGGTCGTGTAGCATTATCCCGGGTCGTGTAGCATTATCCTGGGTCGTGTAGCATTATCCTGGGTCGTGTAGCATTATCCTGGGTCGTGTAGCATTATCCTGGGTCGTGTAGCATTATGCTGGGTCGTGTAGCATTAGCCTGGGTCGTGTAGCATTACTCTGGGTCGTGTAGCATTACCCTGGGTCGTGTAGCATTATCCTGGGTCGTGTAGCATTATCCTGGGTCGTGTAGCATTATCCTGGGTCGTGTAGCATTATCCTGGCTCGTGTAGCATTATCCTGGCTTGTGTAGCATTATCCTGGCTCGTGTAGCATTATCCTGGCTCGTGTAGCATTATCCTGGCTCGTGTAGCATTATCCTGGCTCGTGTAGCATTATCCTGGCTCGTGTAGCATTACCCTGGGTCTTGTAGCATTACCCTGGCTCGTGTAGCATTATCCTGGCTCGTGTAGCATTACCCCGGGTCGTGTAGCATTATCCTGGGTCGTGTAGCATTATCCCGGGTCGTGTAGCATTACCCCGGGTCGTGTAGCATTATCCCGGGTCGTGTAGCATTATCCCGGGTCGTGTAGCATTATCCTGGGTCGTGTAGCATTATCCTGGGTCGTGTAGCATTATCCTGGGTCGTGTAGCATTATCCTGGGTCGTGTAGCATTACCCTGGGTCGTGTAGCATTAACCTGGGTCGTGTAGCATTACCCTGGCTCGTGTAGCATTATCCTGGCTCGTGTAGCATTACCCCGGGTCATGTAGCATTATCCCGGGTCGTGTAGCATTATCCCGGGTCGTGTAGCATTACTCTGGGGTTGTGTAGCATTATCTTGGGTCGTGTAGCATTACCCTGGGTCTTGTAGCATTACCCTGGCTCGTGTAGCATTATCCTGGCTCGTGTAGCATTACCCTGGGTCGTGTAGCATTATCCCGGGTCGTGTAGCATTATCCTGGCTCGTGTAGCATTATCCTAGGTCGTGTAGCATTATCCTGGCTCGTGTAGCATTATCCTGGCTTGTGTAGCATTATCCTGGGTCGTGTAGAATTATCCTGGGTCGTGTAGCATTATCCTGGCTCGTGTAGCATTATACTGGGTCGTGTAGCATTACTCTGGGGTTGTGTAGCATTATCTTGGGTCGTGTAGCATTACCCTGGGTCTTGTAGCATTACCCTGGGTCTTGTAGCATTATCCTGGCTCGTGTAGCATTACCCCGGGTCGTGTAGCATTATCCCGGGTCGTGTAGCATTATCCTGGCTCGTGTAGCATTATCCTAGGTCGTGTAGCATTATCCTGGCTCGTGTAGCATTATCCTGGCTTGTGTAGCATTATCCTGGCTCGTGTAGCATTATCCTGGCTCGTGTAGCATTATCCTGGCTCGTGTAGCATTATCCTGGCTCGTGTAGCATTATCCTGGCTCGTGTAGCATTACCCTGGGTCTTGTAGCATTACCCTGGCTCGTGTAGCATTATCCTGGCTCGTGTAGCATTACCCCGGGTCGTGTAGCATTATCCCGGGTCGTGTAGCATTATCCCGGGTCGTGTAGCATTATCCCGGGTCGTGTAGCATTATCCCGGGTCGTGTAGCATTATCCCGGGTCGTGTAGCATTATCCTGGGTCGTGTAGCATTATCCTGGGTCGTGTAGCATTATCCTGGGTCATGTAGCATTACCCTGGCTCGTGTAGAATTATCCTGGCTCGTGTAGCATTACCCCGGGTCATGTAGCATTATCCTGGGTCATGTAGCATTATCCCGGGTCGTGTAGCATTATCCCGGGTCGTGTAGCATTACCCCGGGTCGTGTAGCATTATCCTGGCTCGTGTAGCATTATCCCGGGTCGTGTAGCATTATCCTGGCTCGTGTAGCATTACCCTGGCTCGTGTAGCATTATCCTTGCTCGTGTAGCATTACACCGGGTCGTGTAGCATTATCCCGGGTCGTGTAGCATTATCCCGGGTCATGTAGCATTACCCCGGGTCGTGTAGCATTACCCCGGGTCGTGTAGCATTATCCTGGCTCGTGTAGCATTATCCCGGGTCGTGTAGCATTATCCTAGCTCGTGTAGCATTATCCTGGCTCGTGTAGCATTATCCTGGCTCGTGTAGCATTATCCTGGCTCGTGTAGCATTATCCTAGGTCGTGTAGCATTATCCTGGCTCGTGTAGCATTATCCTGGCTCGTGTAGCATTATCCTGGCTCGTGTAGCATTATCCTGGCTCGTGTAGCATTATCCTGGCTCGTGTAGCATTATCCTGGCTCGTGTAGCATTACCCTGGGTCTTGTAGCATTACCCTGGCTCGTGTAGCATTATCCTGGCTCGTGTAGCATTACCCCGGGTCGTGTAGCATTATCCCGGGTCGTGTAGCATTATCCCGGGTCGTGTAGCATTACCCTGGGTCGTGTAGCATTATCCCGGGTCGTGTAGCATTATCCCGGGTCGTGTAGCATTATCCCGGGTCGTGTAGCATTATCCTGGGTCGTGTAGCATTATCCTGGGTCGTGTAGCATTATCCTAGGTCGTGTAGCATTATCCTGGCTCGTGTAGCATTATCCTGGCTCGTGTAGCATTATCCTGGCTCGTGTAGCATTATCCTGGCTCGTGTAGCATTATCCTGGCTCGTGTAGCATTACCCTGGGTCTTGTAGCATTACCCTGGCTCGTGTAGCATTATCCTGGCTCGTGTAGCATTACCCCGGGTCGTGTAGCATTATCCCGGGTCGTGTAGCATTATCCCGGGTCGTGTAGCATTACCCTGGGTCGTGTAGCATTATCCCGGGTCGTGTAGCATTATCCCGGGTCGTGTAGCATTATCCCGGGTCGTGTAGCATTATCCTGGGTCGTGTAGCATTATCCTGGGTCGTGTAGCATTATCCTGGGTCGTGTAGCATTATCCTGGGTCGTGTAGCATTAGCCTGGGTCGTGTAGCATTACTCTGGGTCGTGTAGCATTACCCTGGGTCGTGTAGCATTATCCTGGGTCGTGTAGCATTATCCTGGGTCGTGTAGCATTATCCTGGGTCGTGTAGCATTATCCTGGCTCGTGTAGCATTATCCTGGCTCGTGTAGCATTATCCTGGCTCGTGTAGCATTATCCTGGCTCGTGTAGCATTATCCTGGCTCGTGTAGCATTATCCTGGCTCGTGTAGCATTATCCTGGCTCGTGTAGCATTATCCTGGCTCGTGTAGCATTATCCTGGCTCGTGTAGCATTACCCTGGCTCGTGTAGCATTACCCTGGCTCGTGTAGCATTACCCTGGCTCGTGTAGCATTATCCTGGCTCGTGTAGCATTATTCTGGCTCGTGTAGCATTATCCTGGCTCGTGTAGCATTATCCTGGCTCGTGTAGCTTTATCCTGGCTCGTGTAGCATTATCCTGGCTCGTGTAGCATTACCCTGGGTCGTGTAGCATTACCCTGGCTCGTGTAGCATTATCCCGGCTCGTGTAGCATTACCCCGGGTCGTGTAGCATTATCCCGGGTCATGTAGTATTATCCCGGGTCGTGTAGCATTACCCTGGGTCGTGTAGCATTATCCCGGCTCGTGTAGCATTATCCTGGCTCGTGTAGCATTATCCTGGCTCGTGTAGCATTATCCTTGCTCGTGTAGCATTATCCTGGCTCGTGTAGCATTATCCTGGCTCGTGTAGCATTATCCTGGCTCGTGTAGCATTATCCTGGCTCGTGTAGCATTATCCTGGCTCGTGTAGCATTACCCTGGGTCGTGTAGCATTACCCTGGGTCGTGTAGCATTACCCTGGGTCGTGTAGCATTATCCTGGCTCGTGTAGCATTATCCTGGCTCGTGTAGCATTACCCCGGGTCGTGTAGCATTATCCCGGGTCGTGTAGCATTATCCCGGGTCGTGTAGCATTACCCCGGGTCGTGTAGCATTGTCCTGGGTCGTGTAGCATTATCCCGGGTCGTGTAGCATTATCCCGGGTCGTGTAGCATTATCCTGGGTCGTGTAGCATTATCCTGGGTCGTTTAGCATTATCCTGGCTCGTGTAGCATTATCCTGGCTCGTGTAGCATTATCCTGGCTCGTGTAGCATTATCCTGGCTCGTGTAGCATTATCCTGGCTCGTGTAGCATTATCCTGGCTCGTGTAGCATTATCCTGGCTCGTGTAGCATTATCCTGGCTTGTGTAGCATTATCCTGGCTCGTGTAGCATTATCCTGGCTCGTGTGGCATTATCCTGGCTCGTGTAGCATTACCCTGGGTCGTGTAGCATTACCCTGGCTCGTGTAGCATTATCCTGGCTCGTGTAGCATTACCCCGGGTCGTGTAGCATTATCCCGGGTCGTGTAGCATTATCCCGGGTCGTGTAGCATTACCCTGGGTCGTGTGGCATTATCCCGGGTCGTGTAGCATTATCCCGGGTCGTGTAGCATTATCCCGGGTCGTGTAGCATTATCCTGGGTCGTGTAGCATTATCCTGGGTCGTGTAGCATTATCCTGGGTCGTGTAGCATTATCCTGGGTCGTGTAGCATTATCCTGGGTCGTGTAGCATTATCCTGGCTCGTGTAGCATTATCCTGGGTCGTGTAGCATTACTCTGGGTCGTGTAGCATTATCCTGGGTCGTGTAGCATTACCCCGGGTCGTGGAGCATTATCCCGGGTCGTGTAGCATTATCCCGGGTCGTGTAGCATTACCCTGGGTCGTGTAGCATTACCCTGGCTCGTGTAGCATTACCCCGGGTCGTGGAGCATTATCCCGGGTTGTGTAGCATTATCCCGGGTCGTGTAGCATTATCCCGGGTCGTGTAGCATTATCCCCGGTCGTGTAGCATTATCCTGGCTCGTGTAGCATTACCCCGGCTCGTGTAGCATTACCCCGGGTCGTGGAGCATTATCCCGGGTCGTGTAGCATTATCCCGGGTCGTGTAGCATTACCCTGGGTCGTGTAGCATTATACTGGCTCGTGTAGCATTATCCTGGCTCGTGTAGCATTATCCTGGCTCGTGTAGCATTATCCTGGCTCGTGTAGCATTATCCTGGCTCGTGTAGCATTATCCTGGCTCGTGTAGCATTATCCTGGCTCGTGTAGCATTATCCTGGGTCGTGTAGCATTATCCTGGCTCGTGTAGCATTATCCTGGCTTGTGTAGCATTACTCTGGGGTTGTGTAACATTATCCTGGGTCGTGTAGCATTATCCTGGGTCGTGTAGCATTATCCTGGGTCGTGTAGCATTATCCTGGGTCGTGTAGCATTATCCTGGCTCGTGTAGCATTATCCTGGGTCGTGTAGCATTATCCTGGGTCGTGTAGCATTATCCCGGGTCGTGTAGCATTATCCTGGGTCGTGTAGCATTATCCTGGGGTTGTGTAGCATTATCCTGGGGAGTGTAGCATTATCCTGGGTCGTGTAGCATTATCCTAGGTCGTGTAGCATTATCCTGGCTCGTGTAGCATTATCCTGGCTCTTGTAGCATTACTCTGGGGTCGTGTAGCATTATCATGGGTCGTGTAGCATTATCCTGGGTCGTGTAGCATTATCCTAGGTCGTGTAGCATTATCCTGGGTCGTGTAGCATTATCCTGGGTCATCTAGCATTATCCTGGGTCGTCTAGTATTACTCTGGGTCGTGTAGCATTACTCTGGGTCGTGTAGCATTATCCTGGGTCGTGTAGCATTATCCTGGGTCGTGTAGCATTATCCTGGGTCGTGTAGCATTATCCTGGGTCGTGTAGCATTATTCTGGGTCGTGTAGGATTATCCTGGGTCGTGTAGCATTATCCTGGGTTGTGTAGCATTATCCAGGGTCGTGTAGCATTATCCTTGGTCGTGTAGCATTATCTTGGGTCGTGTAGCATTACTCTGGGTCGTTTAGCATTATCCTGGGTCGTGTAGCATTATCCTGGGTTGTGTAGCATTACCCTGGGTCGTGTAGCATTATCCTGGGTCGTGTAGCATTACCCTAGGTCCTGTAGTATTATCCTGGCTCGTGTAGCATTACCCTGGCTCGTGTAGCATTACCCTAGGTCGTGTAACATTACCCTGGTTGGTGTAGCATTATCCTGTGTCGTGTAGCATTACTCTGGGTCGTGTAGCATTACTCTGGGTCGTGTAGCATTATCCTGGGTCATGTAGCATTATCCTGGGTCGTGTAGCATTATCCTGGGTCGTGTATCATTACTCTGGGTCGTGTATCATTATCCTGGGTCGTGTAGCATTATCCTGGGTCGTGTAGCATTATCCTGGGTCGTGTAGCATTACCCTGGGTCGTGTAGCATTACCCTGGGTCGTGTAGCATTACTCTTTGTCGTGTAGCATTATCCTGGGTCGTGTAGCATTATCCTAGGTCGTGTAGCATTATCCTAGGTCGTGTAGCATTATCCTGGGTCGTGTAGCATTATCCTGGGTCGTGTAGCATTATCCTGGGTCGTGTAGCATTATCCTGGCTCTTGTAGCATTACTCTGGGTCGTGTAGCATTATCCTGGGTCGTGTAGCATTATCCTGGGTCGTGTAGCATTATCCTGGCTCTTGTAGCATTACTCTGGGGTTGTGTAGCATTATCCTGGGTCATGTAGCATTATCCTGGGTCGTGTAGCATTATCCTGGCTCGTGTAGCATTATACTGGGTCGTGTAGCATTACTCTGGGGTTGTGTAGCATTATCTTGGGTCGTGTAGCATTACCCTGGGTCTTGTAGCATTACCCTGGCTCGTGTAGCATTATCCTGGCTCGTGTAGCATTACCCCGGGTCGTGTAGCATTATCCCGGGTCGTGTAGCATTATCCTGGCTCGTGTAGCATTATCCTAGGTCGTGTAGCATTATCCTGGCTCGTGTAGCATTATCCTGGCTTGTGTAGCATTATCCTGGGTCGTGTAGAATTATCCTGGGTCGTGTAGCATTATCCTGGCTCGTGTAGCATTATACTGGGTCGTGTAGCATTACTCTGGGGTTGTGTAGCATTATCTTGGGTCGTGTAGCATTACCCTGGGTCTTGTAGCATTACCCTGGCTCGTGTAGCATTATCCTGGCTCGTGTAGCATTACCCCGGGTCGTGTAGCATTATCCCGGGTCATGTAGCATTATCCTGGGTCGTGTAGCATTATCCTAGGTCGTGTAGCATTATCCTGGCTCGTGTAGCATTATCCTGGCTCGTGTAGCATTATCCTGGCTCGTGTAGCATTATCCTGGCTCGTGTAGCATTATCCTGGCTCGTGTCGCATTATCCTGGCTCGTGTAGCATTATCCTGGCTCGTGTAGCATTACCCTGGGTCTTGTAGCATTACCCTGGCTCGTGTAGCATTATCCTGGCTCGTGTAGCATTACCCCGGGTCGTGTAGCATTATCCTGGGTCGTGTAGCATTATCCCGGGTCGTGTAGCATTACCCCGGGTCGTGTACCATTATCCCGGGTCGTGTAGCATTATCCCGGGTCGTGTAGCATTATCCTGGGTCGTGTAGCATTATCCTGGGTCGTGTAGCATTATCCTGGGTCGTGTAGCATTACCCTGGGTCGTGTAGCATTATCCTGGGTCGTGTAGCATTACCCTGGCTCGTGTAGCATTATCCTGGCTCGTGTAGCATTACCCCGGGTCATGTAGCATTATCCCGGGTCGTGTAGCATTATCCCGGGTCGTGTAGCATTACTCTGGGGTTGTGTAGCATTATCTTGGGTCGTGTAGCATTACCCTGGGTCTTGTAGCATTACCCTGGCTCGTGTAGCATTATCCTGGCTCGTGTAGCATTACCCTGGGTCGTGTAGCATTATCCCGGGTCGTGTAGCATTATCCTGGCTCGTGTAGCATTATCCTAGGTCGTGTAGCATTATCCTGGCTCGTGTAGCATTATCCTGGCTTGTGTAGCATTATCCTGGGTCGTGTAGAATTATCCTGGGTCGTGTAGCATTATCCTGGCTCGTGTAGCATTATACTGGGTCGTGTAGCATTACTCTGGGGTTGTGTAGCATTATCTTGGGTCGTGTAGCATTACCCTGGGTCTTGTAGCATTACCCTGGGTCTTGTAGCATTATCCTGGCTCGTGTAGCATTACCCCGGGTCGTGTAGCATTATCCCGGGTCGTGTAGCATTATCCTGGCTCGTGTAGCATTATCCTAGGTCGTGTAGCATTATCCTGGCTCGTGTAGCATTATCCTGGCTTGTGTAGCATTATCCTGGCTCGTGTAGCATTATCCTGGCTCGTGTAGCATTATCCTGGCTCGTGTAGCATTATCCTGGCTCGTGTAGCATTATCCTGGCTCGTGTAGCATTACCCTGGGTCTTGTAGCATTACCCTGGCTCGTGTAGCATTATCCTGGCTCGTGTAGCATTACCCCGGGTCGTGTAGCATTATCCCGGGTCGTGTAGCATTATCCCGGGTCGTGTAGCATTATCCCGGGTCGTGTAGCATTATCCCGGGTCGTGTAGCATTATCCCGGGTCGTGTAGCATTATCCTGGGTCGTGTAGCATTATCCTGGGTCATGTAGCATTACCCTGGCTCGTGTAGCATTATCCTGGCTCGTGTAGCATTACCCCGGGTCATGTAGCATTATCCTGGGTCATGTAGCATTATCCCGGGTCGTGTAGCATTATCCCGGGTCGTGTAGCATTACCCCGGGTCGTGTAGCATTATCCTGGCTCGTGTAGCATTATCCCGGGTCGTGTAGCATTATCCTGGCTCGTGTAGCATTACCCTGGCTCGTGTAGCATTATCCTGGCTCGTGTAGCATTACACCGGGTCGTGTAGCATTATCCCGGGTCGTGTAGCATTATCCCGGGTCATGTAGCATTACCCCGGGTCGTGTAGCATTACCCCGGGTCGTGTAGCATTATCCTGGCTCGTGTAGCATTATCCCGGGTCGTGTAGCATTATGCTAGCTCGTGTAGCATTATCCTGGCTCGTGTAGCATTATCCTGGCTCGTGTAGCATTATCCTGGCTCGTGTAGCATTATCCTAGGTCGTGTAGCATTATCCTGGCTCGTGTAGCATTATCCTGGCTCGTGTAGCATTATCCTGGCTTGTGTAGCATTATCCTGGCTCGTGTAGCATTATCCTGGCTCGTGTAGCATTATCCTGGCTCGTGTAGCATTACCCTGGGTCTTGTAGCATTACCCTGGCTCGTGTAGCATTATCCTGGCTCGTGTAGCATTACCCCGGGTCGTGTAGCATTATCCCGGGTCGTGTAGCATTATCCCGGGTCGTGTAGCATTACCCTGGGTCATGTAGCATTATCCCGGGTCGTGTAGCATTATCCCGGGTCGTGTAGCATTATCCCGGGTCGTGTAGCATTATCCTGGGTCGTGTAGCATTATCCTGGGTCGTGTAGCATTATCCTAGGTCGTGTAGCATTATCCTGGCTCGTGTAGCATTATCCTGGCTCGTGTAGCATTATCCTGGCTCGTGTAGCATTATCCTGGCTCGTGTAGCATTACCCTGGGTCTTGTAGCATTACCCTGGCTCGTGTAGCATTATCCTGGCTCGTGTAGCATTACCCCGGGTCGTGTAGCATTATCCCGGGTCGTGTAGCATTATCCCGGGTCGTGTAGCATTACCCTGGGTCGTGTAGCATTATCCCGGGTCGTGTAGCATTATCCCGGGTCGTGTAGCATTATCCCGGGTCGTGTAGCATTATCCTGGGTCGTGTAGCATTATCCTGGGTCGTGTAGCATTATCCTGGGTCGTGTAGCATTATCCTGGGTCGTGTAGCATTATGCTGGGTCGTGTAGCATTAGCCTGGGTCGTGTAGCATTACTCTGGGTCGTGTAGCATTACCCTGGGTCGTGTAGCATTATCCTGGGTCGTGTAGCATTATCCTGGGTCGTGTAGCATTATCCTGGGTCGTGTAGCATTATCCTGGCTCGTGTAGCATTATCCTGGCTCGTGTAGCATTATCCTGGCTCGTGTAGCATTATCCTGGCTCGTGTAGCATTATCCTGGCTCGTGTAGCATTATCCTGGCTCGTGTAGCATTATCCTGGCTCGTGTAGCATTATCCTGGCTCGTGTAGCATTACCCTGGCTCGTGTAGCATTACCCTGGCTCGTGTAGCATTACCCTGGCTCGTGTAGCATTATCCTGGCTCGTGTAGCATTATTCTGGCTCGTGTAGCATTATCCTGGCTCGTGTAGCATTATCCTGGCTCGTGTAGCTTTATCCTGGCTCGTGTAGCATTATCCTGGCTCGTGTAGCATTACCCTGGGTCGTGTAGCATTACCCTGGCTCGTGTAGCATTATCCCGGCTCGTGTAGCATTACCCCGGGTCGTGTAGCATTATCCCGGGTCATGTAGTATTATCCCGGGTCGTGTAGCATTACCCTGGGTCGTGTAGCATTATCCCGGCTCGTGTAGCATTATCCTGGCTCGTGTAGCATTATCCTGGCTCGTGTAGCATTATCCTGGCTCGTGTAGCATTATCCTGGCTCGTGTAGCATTATCCTGGCTCGTGTAGCATTATCCTGGCTCGTGTAGCATTATCCTGGCTCGTGTAGCATTATCCTGGCTCGTGTAGCATTACCCTGGGTCGTGTAGCATTACCCTGGGTCGTGTAGCATTACCCTGGGTCGTGTAGCATTATCCTGGCTCGTGTAGCATTATCCTGGCTCGTGTAGCATTACCCCGGGTCGTGTAGCATTATCCCGGGTCGTGTAGCATTATCCCGGGTCGTGTAGCATTACCCCGGGTCGTGTAGCATTGTCCTGGGTCGTGTAGCATTATCCCGGGTCGTGTAGCATTATCCCGGGTCGTGTAGCATTATCCTGGGTCGTGTAGCATTATCCTGGGTCGTTTAGCATTATCCTGGCTCGTGTAGCATTATCCTGGCTCGTGTAGCATTATCCTGGCTCGTGTAGCATTATCCTGGCTCGTGTAGCATTATCCTGGCTCGTGTAGCATTATCCTGGCTCGTGTAGCATTATCCTGGCTCGTGTAGCATTATCCTGGCTTGTGTAGCATTATCCTGGCTCGTGTAGCATTATCCTGGCTCGTGTGGCATTATCCTGGCTCGTGTAGCATTACCCTGGGTCGTGTAGCATTACCCTGGCTCGTGTAGCATTATCCTGGCTCGTGTAGCATTACCCCGGGTCGTGTAGCATTATCCCGGGTCGTGTAGCATTATCCCGGGTCGTGTAGCATTACCCTGGGTCGTGTGGCATTATCCCGGGTCGTGTAGCATTATCCCGGGTCGTGTAGCATTATCCCGGGTCGTGTAGCATTATCCTGGGTCGTGTAGCATTATCCTGGGTCGTGTAGCATTATCCTGGGTCGTGTAGCATTATCCTGGGTCGTGTAGCATTATCCTGGGTCGTGTAGCATTATCCTGGGTCGTGTAGCATTATCCTGGGTCGTGTAGCATTATCCTGGCTCGTGTAGCATTATCCTGGCTCGTGTAGCATTATCCTGGGTCGTGTAGCATTATCCTGGCTCGTGTAGCATTATCCTGGCTCGTGTAGCATTATCCTGGGTCGTGTAGCATTACCCTTGGTCGTGTAGCATTATCCTGGGTCCTGTAGCATTATCCTGGCTCGTGTAGCATTACTCCAGGTCGTGTAGCATTATCCTGGGTCGTGTAGCATTATCCTGGCTCTTGTAGCATTACTCTGGGGTTGTGTAGCATTATCCTGGCTCGTGTAGCATTACTCCAGGTCGTGTAGCATTATCCTGGGTCGTGTAGCATTATCCTGGCTCTTGTAGCATTACTCTGGGGTTGTGTAGCATTATCCTGGGTCATGTAGCATTATCCTGGGTCGTGTAGAATTATCCTGGGTCGTGTAGCATTATCCTGGCTCGTGTAGCATTATCCTGGGTCGTGTAGCATTATCCTGGGTCGTGTAGCATTATCCTGGGTCGTGTAGTATTATCCTGGGTCTTGTAGCATTATTCTGGGTCGTGTAGCATTACTCTGGGTCGTGTAGCATTATCCTGGGTCGTGTAGCATTATCCTGGGGTTGTGTAGCATTATCCTGGGTCGTGTAGCATTATCCTGGGTCGTGTAGCATTATCCTGGGTCGTGTAGCATTATCCTGGCTCGTGTAGCATTATCCTGGCTCGTGTAGCATTATCCTGGGTCGTGTAGCATTATCCTGGCTCGTGTAGCATTATCCTGGCTCGTGTAGCATTATCCTGGCTCATATAGCATTACTCTGGGTCGTGTAGCATTACCCTGGGTCGTGTAGCATTATCCTGGGTCCTGTAGCATTATCCTGGCTCGTGTAGCATTACTCCAGGTCGTGTAACATTATCCTGGGTCGTTTAGCATTATCCTGGCTCTTGTAGCATTACTCTGGGGTTGTGTAGCATTATCCTGGCTCGTGTAGCATTACTCCAGGTCGTGTAGCATTATCCTGGGTCGTGTAGCATTATCCTGGCTCTTGTAGCATTACTCTGGGGTTGTGTAGCATTATCCTAGGTCATGTAGCATTATCCTGGGTCGTGTAGAATTATCCTGGGTCGTGTAGCATTATCCTGGCTCGTGTAGCATTATCCTGGGTCGTGTAGCATTACTCTGGGGTTGTGTAGCATTATCCTGGGTCGTGTAGCATTATCCTGGGTCGTGTAGCATTATCCTGGGTCGTGTAGCATTATTCTGGGTCGTGTAGCATTATTCTGGGTCGTGTAGCATTATCCTGGGTCGTGTAGCATTATCCTGGGTCGTGTAGCATTATCCTGGGTCGTGTAGCATTATCCTGGGCCGTGTAGCATTATCCTGGGTCGTGTAGCATTATCCTGGGTCGTGTAGCATTATCCTGGGTCGTGTAGCATTATCCTGGGCCGTGTAGCATTATCCTGGCTCGTGTAGCATTATCCTGGCTCGTGTAGCATTAACCTGGGTCATGTAGCATTATCATGGGTCGTGTAGCTTTATCCTGGGTCGTGTAGCATTATCCTGGGTCGTGTAGCATTATCCTGGGGTTGTGTAGCATTATCTTGGGTCGTGTAGCATTATCTTGGGTCGTGTAGCATTATCCCGGGTCGTGTAGCATTACCCTGGGTCGTGTAGCATTATCCCGGGTCGTGTAGCATTATCCCGGGTCGTGTAGCATTATCCCGGGTCGTGTAGCATTATCCTGGGTCGTGTAGCATTATCCTGGGTCGTGTAGCATTATCCTGGGTCGTGTAGCATTATCCTGGGTCGTGTAGCATTACCCTGGGTCGTGTAGCATTATCCTGGGTCGTGTAGCATTACTCTGGGTCGTGTAGCATTACCCCGGGTCGTGTAGCATTACCGTGGGTCGTGTAGCATTATCCTGGGTCGTGTAGCATTATCCTGGCTCGTGTAGCATTATCCTGGGTCGTGTAGCATTATCCTGGCTCGTGTAGCATTATCCTGGCTCGTGTAGCATTATCCTGGCTCGTGTAGCATTATCCTGGCTCGTGTAGCATTATTCTGGCTCGTGTAGCATTATCCTGGCTCGTGTAGCATTATCCTGGCTCATGTAGCATTATCCTGGCTCGTGTAGCATTACCCTGGCTCGTGTAGCATTATCCTGGCTCGTGTAGCATTATTCTGGCTCGTGTAGCATTATCCTGGCTCGTGTAGCATTATCCGGGCTCGTGTAGCATTATCCTGGCTCGTGTAGCATTATCCTGGCTCGTGTAGCATTACCCTGGGTCGTGTAGCATTACCCTGGCTCGTGTAGCATTATCCCGGCTCGTGTAGCATTACCCCGGGTCGTGTAGCATTATCCCGGGTCATGTAGTATTATCCCAGGTCGTGTAGCATTACCCCGGGTCGTGTAGCATTATCCCGGCTCGTGTAGCATTATCCTGGCTTGTGTAGCATTATCCTGGCTCGTGTAGCATTATCCTGGGTCGTGTAGCATTATCCTGGCTCGTGTAGCATTATCCTGGCTCGTGTAGCATTATCCTGGCTCGTGTAGCATTATCCTGGCTCGTGTAGCATTATCCTGGCTCGTGTAGCATTATCCTGGCTCGTGTAGCATTACCCTGGGTCGTGTAGCATTACCCTGAGTCGTGTAGCATTACCCTGGGTCGTGTAGCATTATCCTGGCTCGTGTAGCATTATCCTGGCTCGTGTAGCATTACCCCGGGTCGTGTAGCATTATCCCGGGTCGTGTAGCATTATCCCGGGTCGTGTAGCATTACCCTGGGTCGTGTAGCATTATCCTGGGTCGTGTAGCATTATCCCGGGTCGTGTAGCATTATCCCGGGTCGTGTAGCATTATCCTGGGTCGTGTAGCATTATCCTGGGTCGTTTAGCATTATCCTGGCTCGTGTAGCATTATCCTGGCTCGTGTAGCATTATCCTGGCTCGTGTAGCATTATCCTGGCTCGTGTAGCATTTTCCTGGCTCGTGTAGCATTATCCTGGCTCGTGTAGCATTATCCTGGCTCGTGTAGCATTATCCTGGCTCGTGTAGCATTATCCTGGCTCGTGTGGCATTATCCTGGCTCGTGTAGCATTACCCTGGGTCATGTAGCATTACCCTGGCTCGTGTAGCATTATCCCGGCTCGTGTAGCATTACCCCGGGTCGTGTAGCATTATCCCATGTCGTGTAGCATTATCCCGGGTCGTGTAGCATTACCCTGGGTCGTGTGGCATTATCCCGGGTCGTGTAGCATTATCCCGGGTCGTGTAGCATTATCCCGGGTCGTGTAGCATTATCCTGGGTCGTGTAGAATTATCCTGGGTCGTGTAGCATTATCCTGGGTCGTGTAGCATTATCCTGGGTCGTGTAGCATTATCCTGGGTCGTGTAGCATTATCCTGGCTCGTGTAGCATTATCCTGGGTCGTGTAGCATTACTCTGGGTCGTGTAGCATTATCCTGGGTCGTGTAGCATTACCCCGGGTCGTGGAGCATTATCCCGGGTCGTGTAGCATTATCCCGGGTCGTGTAGCATTACCCTGGGTCGTGTAGCATTACCCTGGCTCGTGTAGCATTACCCCGGGTCGTGGAGCATTATCCCGGGTCGTGTAGCATTATCCCGGGTCGTGTAGCATTATCCCGGGTCGTGTAGCATTATCCCGTGTCGTGTAGCATTATCCCGGGTCGTGTAGCATTATCCTGGCTCGTGTAGCATTATCCTGGCTCGTGTAGCATTATCCTGGCTCATGTAGCATTACTCTGGGTCGTGTAGCATTACCCTGGGTCGTGTAGCATTATCCTGGGTCCTGTAGCATTATCCTGGCTCGTGTAGCATTACTCCAGGTCGTGTAGCATTATCCTGGGTCGTTTAGCATTATCCTGGCTCTTGTAGCATTACTCTGGGGTTGTGTAGCATTATCCTGGCTCGTGTAGCATTACTCCAGGTCGTGTAGCATTATCCTGGGTCGTGTAGCATTATCCTGGCTCGTGTAGCATTATCCTTTCTCGTGTAGCATTATCCTGGCTCGTGTAGCATTATCCTGGCTCGTGTAGCATTATCCTGGCTCGTGTAGCATTACCCTGGGTCGTGTAGCATTACCCTGGCTCGTGTAGCATTACCCCGGGTCGTGTAGCATTATCCCGGGTCGTGTAGCATTATCCCGGGTCGTGTAGCATTACCCCGGGTCGTGTAGCATTATCCTGGGTCGTGTAGCATTATCCCGGGTCGTGTAGCATTACCCGGGTCGTGTAGCATTATCCTGGGTCGTGTAGCATTATCCTGGGTCGTGTAGCATTATCCTGGGTCGTGTAGCATTATCCTGGGTCGTGTAGCATTATCCTGGGTCGTGTAGCATTATCCTGGGTCGTGTAGCATTATCCTGGGTCGTGTAGCATTATCCTGGGTCGTGTAGCATTATCCTGGATCGTGTAGCATTATCCTGGGTCGTGTAGCATTACCCTGGGTCGTGTAGCATTATCCTGGGTCGTGTAGCATTATCCTGGGTCGTGTAGCATTATCCTGGGTCGTGTAGCATTATCCTGGGTCGTGTAGCATTATCCTGGGTGGTGTAGCATTATCCTGGGTCGTGTAGCATTATCCTGGCTCGTGTAGCATTATCCTGGGGTTGTGTAGCATTATCCTGGGTCGTGTAGCATTAACCTGGGTCGTGTAGCATTATCCTGGGTCGTGTAGCATTATCCTGGCTCGTGTAGCATTATCCTGGCTCGTGTAGCATTATCCTGGCTCGTGTAGCATTATCCTGGGTCATGTAGCATTATCCTGGCTCGTGTAGCATTATCCTGGCTCGTGTAGCATTATCCTGGCTTGTGTAGCATTATCCTGGCTCGTGTAGCATTATCCTGGCTTGTGTAGCATTACTCTGGGGTTGTGTAACATTATCCTGGGTCGTGTAGCATTATCCTGGCTTGTGTAGCATTACTCTGGGGTTGTGTAACATTATCCTGGGTCGTGTAGCATTATCCTGGGTCGTGTAGCATTACTCTGGGTCGTGTAGCATTACCCTGGGTCGTGTAGCATTATCCTGGCTCGTGTAGCATTATACTGTGTCGTGTAGCATTACTCTGGGTCGTGTAGCATTACTCTGGGTCGTGTAGCATTATCCTGGGTCGTGTAGCATTATCCTGGGTCGTGTAGCATTATCCTGGCTCGTGTAGCATTATCCTGGGTCGTGTAGCATTATCCCGGGTCGTGTAGCATTATCCTGGGTCGTGTAGCATTATCCTGGTGTTGCGTAGCATTATCCTGGGTCGTGTAGCATTATCCTGGGTCGTGTAGCATTATCCTGGGTCGTGTAGCATTATCCTGGCTCGTGTAGCATTACCCTGGGTCGTGTAGCATTATCCTGGCTCTTGTAGCATTACTCTGGGGTCGTGTAGCATTATCATGGGTCGTGTAGCATTATCCTGGGTCGTGTAGCATTATCCTAGGTCGTGTAGCATTATCCTGGGTCGTGTAGCATTATCCTGGGTCATGTAGCATTACCCTGGGTCGTCTAGTATTACTCTGGGTCGTGTAGCATTACTCTGGGTCGTGTAGCATTATCCTGGGTCGTGTAGCATTATCCTGGGTCGTGTAGCATTATCCTGGGTCGTGTAGCATTACTCTGGGTCGTGTAGCATTATCCTGGGTCGTGTAGCATTATCCTGGGTCGTGTAGCATTACCCTGGGTCGTGTAGCATTATCCTGGGTCGTGTAGCATTACCCTAGGTCCTGTAGTATTATCCTGGCTCGTGTAGCATTACCCTGGCTCGTGTAGCATTACCCTAGGTCGTGTAACATTACCCTGGTTGGTGTAGCATTATCCTGTGTCGTGTAGCATTACTCTTGGTCGTGTAGCATTACTCTGGGTCGTGTAGCATTACTCTGGGTTGTGTAGCATTACTCTGGGTCGTGTAGCATTATTCTGGGTCGTGTAGCATTATCCTGGGTCGTGTAGCATTATCCTGGGTCGTGTAGCCTTATCCTGGGTCGTGTAGCATTATCCTGGGTCGTGTAGCATTATCCTGGGTCGTGTAGCATTATCCTGGGTCGTGTAGCATTATCCTGGGTCGTGTATCATTACTCTGGGTCGTGTATCATTATCCTGGGTCGTGTAGCATTATCCTGGGTCGTGTAGCATTACCCTGGGTCGTGTAGCATTATCCTGGGTCGTGTAGCATTATCCTGGGTCGTGTAGCATTATCCTGGGTCGTGTAGCATTATCCTGGCTCGTGTAGCATTATCCTGGGTCGTGTAGCATTAACCTGGGTCGTGTAGCATTATCCTGGCTCGTGTAGCATTATCCTGGGTCGTGTAGCATTATCCTGGCTCGTGTAGCATTATCCTGGCTCGTGTAGCATTATCCTGGGTCATGTAGCATTATCCTGGCTCGTGTAGCATTATCCTGGCTCGTGTAGCATTATCCTGGCTTGTGTAGCATTATCCTGGCTCGTGTAGCATTATCCTGGCTTGTGTAGCATTACTCTGGGGTTGTGTAACATTATCCTGGGTCGTGTAGCATTATCCTGGGTCGTGTAGCATTACTCTGGGTCGTGTAGCATTACCCTGGGTCGTGTAGCATTATCCTGGCTCGTGTAGCATTATACTGTGTCGTGTAGCATTACTCTGGGTCGTGTAGCATTACTCTGGGTCGTGTAGCATTATCCTGGGTCGTGTAGCATTATCCTGGGTCGTGTAGCATTATCCTGGGTCGTGTAGCATTATCCTGGGTCGTGTAGCATTATCCTGGGTCGTGTAGCATTATCCTGGCTCGTGTAGCATTATCCTGGGTCGTGTAGCATTATCCCGGGTCGTGTAGCATTATCCTGGGTCGTGTAGCATTATCCTGGGGTTGTGTTGCATTATCCTGGGTCGTGTAGCATTATCCTGGGTCGTGTAGCATTATCCTGGGTCGTGTAGCATTATCCTGGCTCGTGTAGCATTACCCTGGGTCGTGTAGCATTATCCTGGGTCGTGTAGCATTATCCTAGGTCGTGTAGCATTATCCTGGCTCGTGTAGCATTATCCTGGCTCTTGTAGCATTACTCTGGGGTCGTGTAGCATTATCATGGGTCGTGTAGCATTATCCTGGGTCGTGTAGCATTATCCTAGGTCGTGTAGCATAATCCTGGGTCGTGTAGCATTATCCTGGGTCATGTAGCATTATCCTGGGTCGTCTAGTATTACTCTGGGTCGTGTAGCATTACTCTGGGTCGTGTAGCATTATCCTGGGTCGTGTAGCATTATCCTGGGTCGTGTAGCATTATCCTGGATCGTGTAGCATTATCCTGGGTCGTGTAGCATTATTCTGGGTCGTGTAGGATTATCCTGGGTCGTGTAGCATTATCCTGGGTTGTGTAGCATTATCCTGGCTCGTGTAGCATTATCCTGGGTCGTGTAGCATTATCCTGGGTCGTGTAGCATTATCCTTGGTCGTGTAGCATTATCCTGGATCGTGTAGCATTATCCTGGGTCGTGTAGCATTATCCTGGCTCGTGTAGCATTATCCTGGGTCGTGTAGCATTATCCTGGGTCGTGTAGCATTATCCTTGGTCGTGTAGCATTATCTTGGGTCGTGTAGCATTACTCTGGGTCGTGTAGCATTATCCTGGGTCGTGTAGCATTATCCTGGGTTGTGTAGCATTACCCTGGGTCGTGTAGCATTATCCTGGGTCGTGTAGCATTACCCTAGGTCCTGTAGTATTATCCTGGCTCGTGTAGCATTACCCTGGCTCGTGTAGCATTACCCTAGGTCGTGTAACATTACCCTGGTTGGTGTAGCATTATCCTGTGTCGTGTAGCATTACTCTGGGTCGTGTAGCATTACTCTGGGTCGTGTAGCATTATTCTGGGTTGTGTAGCATTACTCTGGGTCGTGTAGCATTATTCTGGGTCGTGTAGCATTATCCTGGGTCGTGTAGCATTATCCTGGGTCGTGTAGCCTTATCCTGGGTCGTGTAGCATTATCCTGGGTCGTGTAGCATTATCCTGGGTCGTGTAGCATTATCCTGGGTCGTGTAGCATTATCCTGGGTCGTGTATCATTACTCTGGGTCGTGTATCATTATCCTGGGTCATGTAGCATTATCCTGGGTCGTCTAGTATTACTCTGGGTCGTGTAGCATTACTCTGGGTCGTGTAGCATTATCCTGGGTCGTGTAGCATTATCCTGGGTCGTGTAGCATTATCCTGGATCGTGTAGCATTATCCTGGGTCGTGTAGCATTATTCTGGGTCGTGTAGGATTATCCTGGGTCGTGTAGCATTATCCTGGGTTGTGTAGCATTATCCTGGGTCGTGTAGCATTATCCTTGGTCGTGTAGCATTATCTTGGGTCGTGTAGCATTACTCTGGGTCGTGTAGCATTATCCTGGGTCGTGTAGCATTATCCTGGGTTGTGTAGCATTACCCTGGGTCGTGTAGCATTATCCTGGGTCGTGTAGCATTACCCTAGGTCCTGTAGTATTATCCTGGCTCGTGTAGCATTACCCTGGCTCGTGTAGCATTACCCTAGGTCGTGTAACATTACCCTGGTTGGTGTAGCATTATCCTGTGTCGTGTAGCATTACTCTGGGTCGTGTAGCATTACTCTGGGTCGTGTAGCATTTCTCTGGGTTGTGTAGCATTACTCTGGGTCGTGTAGCATTATTCTGGGTCGTGTAGCATTATCCTGGGTCGTGTAGCATTATCCTGGGTCGTGTAGCCTTATCCTGGGTCGTGTAGCATTATCCTGGGTCGTGTAGCATTATCCTGGGTCGTGTAGCATTATCCTGGGTCGTGTATCATTACTCTGGGTCGTGTATCATTATCCTGGGTCGTGTAGCATTATCCTGGGTCGTGTAGCATTATCCTGGCTCTTGTAGCATTACTCTGGGGTTGTGTAGCATTATCCTGGGTCATGTAGCATTATCCTGGGTCGTGTATCATTATCCTGGCTCGTGTAGCATTATACTGGGTCGTGTAGCATTACTCTGGGGTTGTGTAGCATTATCTTGGGTCGTGTAGCATTACCCTGGGTCTTGTAGCATTACCCTGGCTCGTGTAGCATTATCCTGGCTCGTGTAGCATTACCCCGGGTCGTGTAGCATTATCCCGGGTCGTGTAGCATTATCCTGGCTCGTGTAGCATTATCCTAGGTCGTGTAGCATTATCCTGGCTCGTGTAGCATTATCCTGGCTTGTGTAGCATTATCCTGGGTCGTGTAGAATTATCCTGGGTCGTGTAGCATTATCCTGGCTCGTGTAGCATTATACTGGGTCGTGTAGCATTACTCTGGGGTTGTGTAGCATTATCTTGGGTCGTGTAGCATTACCCTGGGTCTTGTAGCATTACCCTGGCTCGTGTAGCATTATCCTGGCTCGTGTAGCATTACCCCGGGTCGTGTAGCATTATCCCGGGTCGTGTAGCATTATCCTGGCTCGAGTAGCATTATCCTAGGTCGTGTAGCATTATCCTGGCTCGTGTAGCATTATCCTGGCTCGTGTAGCATTATCCTGGCTCGTGTAGCATTATCCTGGCTCGTGTAGCATTACCCTGGGTCTTGTAGCATTACCCTTGCTCGTGTAGCATTATCCTGGCTCGTGTAGCATTACCCCGGGTCGTGTAGCATTATTCCGGGTCGTGTATTATTATCCTGGGTCGTGTAGCATTATCCTGGGTCGTGTAGCATTATCCTGGGTCGTGTAGCATTATCCTGGGTCGTGTAGCATTACTATGGGTCGTGTAGCATTACCCTGGGTCGTGTAGCATTACCCTGGGTCGTGTAGCATTATCCTGGGTCGTGTAGCATTATCCTGGGTCGTGTAGCATTATCCTGGGTCGTGTAGCATTATCCTGGGTCGTGTAGCATTATCCTGGGTCGTGTAGCATTATCCTGGCTCGTGTAGCATTATCCTGGGTCGTGTAGCATTATCCCGGGTCGTGTAGCATTATCCTGGGTCGTGTAGCATTATCCTGGGGTTGTGTAGCATTATCCTGGGTCGTGTAGCATTATCCTGGGTCGTGTAGCATTATCCTGGGTCGTGTAGCATTATCCTGGCTCGTGTAGCATTACCCTGGGTCGTGTAGCATTATCCTGGGTCGTGTAGCATTATCCTAGGTCGTGTAGCATTATCCTGGCTCGTGTAGCATTATCCTGGCTCTTGTAGCATTACTCTGGGGTCGTGTAGCATTATCATGGGTCGTGTAGCATTATCCTGGGTCGTGTAGCATTATCCTAGGTCGTGTAGCATTATCCTGGGTCGTGTAGCATTATCCTGGGTCATGTAGCATTATCCTGGGTCGTCTAGTATTACTCTGGGTCGTGTAGCATTACTCTGGGTCGTGTAGCATTATCCTGGGTCGTGTAGCATTATCCTGGGTCGTGTAGCATTATCCTGGATCGTGTAGCATTATCCTGGGTCGTGTAGCATTATTCTGGGTCGTGTAGGATTATCCTGGGTCGTGTAGCATTATCCTGGGTTGTGTAGCATTATCCTGGGTCGTGTAGCATTATCCTTGGTCGTGTAGCATTATCTTGGGTCGTGTAGCATTATCCTGGGTCGTGTAGCATTATCCTGGGTTGTGTAGCATTACCCTGGGTCGTGTAGCATTATCCTGGGTCGTGTAGCATTACCCTAGGTCCTGTAGTATTATCCTGGCTCGTGTAGCATTACCCTGGCTCGTGTAGCATTACCCTAGGTCGTGTAACATTACCCTGGTTGGTGTAGCATTATCCTGTGTCGTGTAGCATTACTCTGGGTCGTGTAGCATTACTCTGGGTCGTGTAGCATTACTCTGGGTCGTGTAGCATTACTCTGGGTCGTGTAGCATTATTCTGGGTCGTGTAGCATTATCCTGGGTCGTGTAGCATTATCCTGGGTCGTGTAGCCTTATCCTGGGTCGTGTAGCATTATCCTGGGTCGTGTAGCATTATCCTGGGTCGTGTAGCATTATCCTGGGTCGTGTAGCATTATCCTGGGTCGTGTATCATTACTCTGGGTCGTGTATCATTATCCTGGGTCGTGTAGCATTATCCTGGGTCGTGTAGCATTATCCTGGGTCGTGTAGCATTACCCTGGGTCGTGTAGCATTACCCTGGGTCGTGTAGCATTACTCTGGGTCGTGTAGCATTATCCTGGGTCGTGTAACATTATCCTAGGTCGTGTAGCATTTTCCTAGGTCGTGTAGCATTATCCTGGGTCGTGTAGCATTATCCTGGGTCGTGTAGCATTATCCTGGGTCGTGTAGCATTATCCTGGCTCTTGTAGCATTACTCTGGGGTTGTGTAGCATTATCCTGGGTCATGTAGCATTATCCTGGGTCGTGTATCATTATCCTGGCTCGTGTAGCATTATACTGGGTCGTGTAGCATTACTCTGGGGTTGTGTAGCATTATCTTGGGTCGTGTAGCATTACCCTGGGTCGTGTAGCATTACCCTGGCTCGTGTAGCATTATCCTGGCTCGTGTAGCATTACCCCGGGTCGTGTAGCATTATCCCGGGTCGTGTAGCATTATCCTGGCTCGTGTAGCATTATCCTAGGTCGTGTAGCATTATCCTGGCTCGTGTAGCATTATCCTGGCTTGTGTAGCATTATCCTGGGTCGTGTAGAATTATCCTGGGTCGTGTAGCATTATCCTGGCTCGTGTAGCATTATACTGGGTCGTGTAGCATTACTCTGGGGTTGTGTAGCATTATCTTGGGTCGTGTAGCATTACCCTGGGTCTTGTAGCATTACCCTGGCTCGTGTAGCATTATCCTGGCTCGTGTAGCATTACCCCGGGTCGTGTAGCATTATCCCGGGTCGTGTAGCATTATCCTGGCTCGAGTAGCATTATCCTAGGTCGTGTAGCATTATCCTGGCTCGTGTAGCATTATCCTGGCTCGTGTAGCATTATCCTGGCTCGTGTAGCATTATCCTGGCTCGTGTAGCATTACCCTGGGTCTTGTAGCATTACCCTGGCTCGTGTAGCATTATCCTGGCTCGTGTAGCATTACCCCGGGTCGTGTAGCATTATTCCGGGTCGTGTATTATTATCCTGGGTCGTGTAGCATTATCCTGGGTCGTGTAGCATTATCCTGGGTCGTGTAGCATTATCCTGGGTCGTGTAGCATTACTCTGGGTCGTGTAGCATTACCCTGGGTCGTGTAGCATTACCCTGGGTCGTGTAGCATTATCCTGGGTCGTGTAGCATTATCCTGGGTCGTGTAGCATTATCCTGGCTCGTGTAGCATTATCCTGGCTCGTGTAGCATTATCCTGGCTCGTGTAGCATTATCCTGGCTCGTGTAGCATTATCCTGGCTCGTGTAGCATTATCCTGGCTCGTGTAGCATTATCCTGGCTCGTGTAGCATTATCCTGGCTCGTGTAGCATTACCCTGGCTCGTGTAGCATTACCCTGGCTCGTGTAGCATTATCCTGGCTCGTGTAGCATTATTCTGGCTCGTGTAGCATTATCCTGGCTCGTGTAGCATTATCCTGGCTCGTGTAGCATTATCCTGGCTCGTGTAGCATTATCCTGGCTCGTGTAGCATTACCCTGGGTCGTGTAGCATTACCCTGGCTCGTGTAGCATTATCCCGGCTCGTGTAGCATTACCCCGGGTCGTGTAGCATTATCCCGGGTCATGTAGTATTATCCCGGGTCTTGTAGCATTACCCTGGGTCGTGTAGCATTATCCCGGCTCGTGTAGCATTATCCTGGCTCGTGTAGCATTATCCTGGCTCGTGTAGCATTATCCTGGCTCGTGTAGCATTATCCTGGCTCGTGTAGCATTATCCTGGCTCGTGTAGCATTATCCTGGCTCGTGTAGCATTATCCTGGCTCATGTAGCATTACCCTGGCTCGTGTAGCATTACCCTGGGTCGTGTAGCATTACCCTGGGTCGTGTAGCATTATCCTGGCTCGTGTAGCATTATCCTGGCTCGTGTAGCATTACCCCGGGTCGTGTAGCATTATCCCGGGTCGTGTAGCATTATCCCGGGTCGTGTAGCATTACCCCGGGTCGTGTAGCATTGTCCTGGGTCGTGTAGCATTATCCCGGGTCGTGTAGCATTATCCCCTGTCGTGTAGCATTATCCTGGGTCGTGTAGCACTATCCTGGGTTGTTTAGCATTATCCTGGCTCGTGTAGCATTATCCTGGCTCGTGTAGCATTATCCTGGCTCGTGTAGCATTATCCTGGCTCGTGTACCATTATCCTGGCTCGTGTAGCATTATCCTGGCTCGTGTAGCATTATCCTGGCTCGTATAGCATTATCCTGGCTCGTGTAGCATTATCCTGGCTCGTGTAGCATTATCCTGGCTCGTGTGGCATTATCCTGGCTCGTGTAGCATTACCCTGGGTCGTGTAGCATTACCCTGGCTCGTGTAGCATTATCCTGGCTCGTGTAGCATTACCCCGGGTCGTGTAGCATTATCCCGGGTCGTGTAGCATTATCCCGGGTCGTGTAGCATTACCCTGGGTCGTGTGGCATTATCCCGGGTCGTGTAGCATTATCCCGGGTCGTGTAGCATTATCCCGGGTCGTGTAGCATTATCCTGGTTCGTGTAGCATTATCCTGGGTCGTGTAGCATTATCCTGGGTCGTGTAGCATTATCCTGGGTCGTGTAGCATTATCCTGGGTCGTGTAGCATTATCCTGGGTCGTGTAGCATTATCCTGGGTCGTGTAGCATTACTCTGGGTCGTGTAGCATTATCCTGGGTCGTGTAGCATTACCCCGGGTCGTGGAGCATTATCCCGCGTCGTGTAGCATTATCCCGGGTCGTGTAGCATTACCCTGGGTCGTGTAGCATTACCCTGGCTCGTGTAGCATTACCCCGGGTCGTGGAGCATTATCCCGGGTCGTGGAGCATTATCCCGGGTCGTGTAGCATTATCCTGGGTCGTGTAGCATTATCCTGGGTCGTGTAGCATTATCCTGGGTCGTGTAGCATTATCCTGGGTCGTGTAGCATTATCCTGGGTCGTGTAGCATTACTCTGGGTCGTGTAGCATTACCCTGGGTCGTGTAGCATTACCCTGGGTCGTGTAGCATTATCCTGGGTCGTGTAGCATTATCCTGGGTCGTGTAGCATTATCCTGGCTCGTGTAGCATTATCCTGGCTCGTGTAGCATTATCCTGGCTCGTGTAGCATTATCCTGGCTCGTGTAGCATTATCCTGGCTCGTGTAGCATTATCCTGGCTCGTGTAGCATTATCCTGGCTCGTGTAGCATTATCCTGGCTCATGTAGCATTATCCTGGCTCGTGTAGCATTACCCTGGCTCGTGTAGCATTACCCTGGCTCGTGTAGCATTACCCTGGCTCGTGTAGCATTATCCTGGCTCGTGTAGCATTATTCTGGCTCGTGTAGCATTATCCTGGCTCGTGTAGCATTATCCTGGCTCGTGTAGCATTATCCTGGCTCGTGTAGCATTATCCTGGCTCGTGTAGCATTACCCTGGGTCGTGTAGCATTACCCTGGCTCGTGTAGCATTATCACGGCTCGTGTAGCATTACCCCGGGTCGTGTAGCATTATCCCGGGTCATGTAGTATTATCCCGGGTCGTGTAGCATTACCCTGGGTCGTGTAGCATTATCCCGGCTCGTGTAGCATTATCCTGGCTCGTGTAGCATTATCCTGGCTCGTGTAGCATTATCCTGGCTCGTGTAGCATTATCCTGGCTCGTGTAGCATTACCCTGGGTCGTGTAGCATTACCCTGGGTCGTGTAGCATTACCCTGGGTCGTGTAGCATTATCCTGGCTCGTGTAGCATTATCCTGGCTCGTGTAGCATTACCCCGGGTCGTGTAGCATTATCCCGGGTCGTGTAGCATTATCCCGGGTCGTGTAGCATTACCCCGGGTCGTGTAGCATTGTCCTGGGTCGTGTAGCATTATCCCGGGTCGTGTAGCATTATCCCCTGTCGTGTAGCATTATCCTGGGTCGTGTAGCATTATCCTGGCTTGTGTAGCATTATCCTGGCTCGTGTAGCATTATCCTGGCTCGTGTAGCATTATCCTGGCTCGTGTAGCATTATCCTGGCTCGTGTAGCATTATCCTGGCTCGTGTAGCATTATCCTGGCTCGTGTGGCATTATCCTGGCTCGTGTAGCATTACCCTGGGTCGTGTAGCATTACCCTGGCTCGTGTAGCATTATCCTGGCTCGTGTAGCATTACCCCGGGTCGTGTAGCATTATCCCGGGTCGTGTAGCATTATCCCGGGTCGTGTAGCATTACCCTGGGTCGTGTAGCATTATCCTGGCTCGTGTAGCATTATCCTGGCTCGTGTAGCATTATCCTGGCTCGTGTAGCATTATCCTGGCTCGTGTAGCATTATCCTGGCTCGTGTAGCATTATCCTGGCTCATGTAGCATTATCCTGGCTCGTGTAGCATTACCCTGGGTCGTGTAGCATTACCCTGGCTCGTGTAGCATTACCCTGGCTCGTGTAGCATTATCCTGGCTCGTGTAGCATTACCCCGGGTCGTGTAGCATTATCCCGGGTCGTGTAGCATTATCCCGGGTCGTGTAGCATTACCCCGGGTCGTGTAGCATTATCCTGGGTCGTGTAGCATTATCCCGGGTCGTGTAGCATTACCCCGGGTCGTGTAGCATTACCCTGGCTCGTGTAGCATTATCCCGGCTCGTGTAGCATTACCCCGGGTCGTGTAGCATTATCCCGGGTCATGTAGTATTATCCCGGGTCGTGTAGCATTACCCTGGGTCGTGTAGCATTATCCCGGCTCGTGTAGCATTATCCTGGCTCGTGTAGCATTATCCTGGCTCGTGTAGCATTATCCTGGCTCGTGTAGCATTATCCTGGCTCGTGTAGCATTATCCTGGCTCGTGTAGCATTATCCTGGCTCGTGTAGCATTATCCTGGCTCGTGTAGCATTATCCTGGCTCGTGTAGCATTACCCTGGGTCGTGTAGCATTATCCTGGGTCGTGTAGCATTATCCTGGGTCGTGTAGCATTATCCTGGATCGTGTAGCATTATCCTGGGTCGTGTAGCATTACCCTCGGTCGTGTAGCATTATCCTGGGTCTTGTATCATTATTCAGGGTCGTGTAGCATTATCCTGGGTCGTGTAGCATTATCCTGGGTCGTGTAGCATTATCCTGGGTCGTGTAGCATTATCCTGGGTCGTTTAGCATTATCCTGGGTCGTGTAGCATTATCCTGGCTCGTGTAGCATTATCCTGGGTCGTGTAGCATTATCCTGGCTCGTGTAGCATTACTCTGTGGTTGTGTAGCATTATCCTGGGTCGTGTAGCATTATCCTGGCTCGTGTAGCATTATCCTGGCTCGTGTAGCATTATCCTGGCTCGTGTAGCATTATCCTGGCTCGTGTAGCATTATCCTGGGGTTGTGCAGCATTATCCTGGGTCGTGTAGCATTAACCTGGGTCGTGTAGCATTATCCTGGGTCGTGTAGCATTATCCTGGGTCGTGTAGCATTATCCTGGCTCGTGTAGCATTATCCTGGGTCGTGTAGCATTATCCTGGCTCGTGTAGCATTATCCTGGCTCGTGTAGCATTATCCTGGCTCGTGTAGCATTATCCTGGCTCGTGTAGCATTATCCTGGCTTGTGTAGCATTACTCTGGGGTTGTGTAACATTATCCTGGGTCGTGTAGCATTATCCTGGGTCGTGTAGCATTACTCTGGATCGTGTAGCATTATCCTGGGTCGTGTAGCATTACTCTGGGTCGTGTAGCATTATCCTGGGTCGTGTAGCATTACCCCGGGTCGTGGAGCATTATCCCGGGTCGTGTAGCATTATCCCGGGTCGTGTAGCATTACCCTGGGTCGTGTAGCATTATCCTGGGTCGTGTAGCATTATCCTGGGTCGTGTAGCATTATCCTGGCTCGTGTAGCATTATCCTGGGTCGTGTAGCATTATCCTGGCTCGTGTAGCATTATCCTGGCTCGTGTAGCATTATCCTGGCTCGTGTAGCATTATCCTGGCTCGTGTAGCATTATCCTGGCTTGTGTAGCATTACTCTGGGGTTGTGTAACATTATCCTGGGTCGTGTAGCATTATCCTGGGTCGTGTAGCATTACTCTGGGTCGTGTAGCATTATCCTGGGTCGTGTAGCATTACTCTGGGTCGTGTAGCATTATCCTGGGTCGTGTAGCATTACCCCGGGTCGTGGAGCATTATCCCGGGTCGTGTAGCATTATCCCGGGTCGTGTAGCATTACCCTGGGTCGTGTAGCATTACCCTGGCTCGTGTAGCATTACCCCGGGTCGTGGAGCATTATCCCGGGTCGTGTAGCATTATCCCGGGTCGTGTAGCATTATCCTGGGTCGTGTAGCATTATCCTGGGTCGTGTAGCATTATCCAGGGTCGTGTAGCATTATCCTGGGTCGTGTAGCATTATCCTGGGTCGTGTAGCATTACTCTGGGTCGTGTAGCATTACCCTGGGTCGTGTAGCATTACCCTGGGTCGTGTAGCATTATCCTGGGTCGTGTAGCATTATCCTGGGTCGTGTAACATTATCCTGGGTCGTGTAGCATTATCCTGGCTCGTGTAGCATTATCCTGGCTCGTGTAGCATTATCCTGGCTCGTGTAGCATTATCCTGGCTCGTGTAGCATTATCCTGGCTCGTGTAGCATTATCCTGGCTCGTGTAGCATTATCCTGGCTCGTGTAGCATTATCCTGGCTCGTGTAGCATTACCCTGGCTCGTGTAGCATTACCCTGGCTCGTGTAGCATTACCCTGGCTCGTGTAGCATTATCCTGGCTCGTGTAGCATTATTCTGGCTCGTGTAGCATTAGGGGGGATTCACACGAGCGTGTATTCGGTCCGTGCGGGCCGCGTGGTTTTCACGCGGCACGCATGGACCAATACAAGTCTATGGGGCAGTACAGACAGTCCGTGCTTTTTGCGCAGCGTTTGTCTGCTGCGCAAAATGCGCGACAGGTTCAATAACTCTGCGTATTTCGCGCATCACGCACCCATTGAAGTCAATGGGTGCGTGAAAATCACGCGCACCACACGGAAGCACTTCCGTTGGACGAGCGTGATTCGCGCAACAGCAGTGAAAAGGATGAATGAAAACCGAAAAGCACCACGTGCTTTTCTGTTTCCGAACATCCAAACGGAATGTCTTTGCGATGAGCGAAGCCGGACAAGCGTACCGAACTTCACCGGGTTCGGCCAAACTCGTTTTGGCCGATCCCGGCAAAAAAATTATCGGTACGCGACGTCAGGAGATAGTCACTGTGCATGGTGCTGCAAGAGTTAAACTGTTTCAGCACCATGGACAGTGACTTGCGATCCCAAAATACATTAACCTGTAAAAAAAAACCGAAGTTCTAACTTACCGATTACTCCTGTCTCCTTCCTGCAGTCCGACCTCCCGGGATGACACTTCAGTTCAAGTGACAGCTCCAGCCAATCACAGGCCAAGCACAGGCTGCAGCCAATCACAGGCTGCAGCGGTCACTTGGACTGCTGCGTCATCCAGGGAGGTGGGGCCCGATGTCAAGAGAGGCGCGTCACCAAGGACGCGTCACCAAGGACGCGTCACCAAGGCAACGGCCGGGAAGTTCTCGGTAAGTAGGAACTTTATCTTTTTTTTTTACAGGTTTTTCGCTGTTGTGTTCGGCATTCACTGTCGAGGGTGCTGAAAGATTTAGCTCTTTCAGCACCTTGGACAGTGACGGCCGTTGACAAGCCTCATCTCTATGATGCCGGCTGCGCGAAAATCACGCAGCCGCGCATCAGACACGCATGACACACGCAGCTGTCAAATGGTTTTTGCGCTCGCAAAACGCTGCGTTGTTTGCGCGCGCAAAAACGCAACGTTCGTGTGAATCTCCCCTTATCCTGGCTCGTGTAGCATTATCCTGGCTCGTGTAGCATTATCCTGGCTCGTGTAGCATTATCCTGGCTCGTGTAGCATTACCCTGGGTCGTGTAGCATTACCCTGGCTCGTGTAGCATTATCCCGGCTCGTGTAGCATTACCCCGGGTCGTGTAGCATTATCCCGGGTCATGTAGTATTATCCCGGGTCGTGTAGCATTACCCTGGGTCGTGTAGCATTATCCCGGCTCGTGTAGCATTATCCTGGCTCGTGTAGCATTATCCTGGCTCGTTTTAGCATTATCCTGGCTCGTGTAGCATTATCCTGGCTCGTGTAGCATTATCCTGGCTCGTGTAGCATTATCCTGGCTCGTGTAGCATTATCCTGGCTCGTGTAGCATTACCCTGGGTCGTGTAGCATTACCCTGGGTCGTGTAGCATTACCCTGGGTCGTGTAGCATTATCCTGGCTCGTGTAGCATTATCCTGGCTCGTGTAGCATTACCCCGGGTCGTGTAGCATTATCCCGGGTCGTGTAGCATTATCCCGGGTCGTGTAGCATTACCCCGGGTCGTGTAGCATTGTCCTGGGTCGTGTAGCATTATCCCGGGTCGTGTAGCATTATCCCCTGTCGTGTAGCATTATCCTGGGTCGTGTAGCATTATCCTGGGTTGTTTAGCATTATCCTGGCTCGTGTAGCATTATCCTGGCTCGTGTAGCATTATCCTGGCTCGTGTAGCATTATCCTGGCTCGTGTAGCATTATCCTGGCTCGTGTAGCATTATCCTGGCTCGTGTAGCATTATCCTGGCTCGTGTAGCATTATCCTGGCTCGTGTGGCATTATCCTGGCTCGTGTAGCATTACCCTGGGTCGTGTAGCATTACCCTGGCTCGTGTAGCATTATCCTGGCTCGTGTAGCATTACCCCGGGTCGTGTAGCATTATCCCGGGTCGTGTAGCATTATCCCGGGTCGTGTAGCATTACCCTGGGTCGTGTGGCATTATCCCGGGTCGTGTAGCATTATCCCGGGTCGTGTAGCATTATCCCGGGTCGTGTAGCATTATCCTGGGTCGTGTAGCATTATCCTGGGTCGTGTAGCATTATCCTGGGTCGTGTAGCATTATCCTGGGTCGTGTAGCATTATCCTGGGTCGTGTAGCATTATCCTGGGTCGTGTAGCATTATCCTGGCTCGTGTAGCATTATCCTGGGTCGTGTAGCATTACTCTGGGTCGTGTAGCATTATCCTGGGTCGTGTAGCATTACCCCGGGTCGTGGAGCATTATCCCGGGTCGTGTAGCATTATCCCGGGTCGTGTAGCATTACCCTGGGTCGTGTAGCATTACCCTGGCTCGTGTAGCATTACCCCGGGTCGTGGAGCATTATCCCGGGTCGTGTAGCATTATCCCGGGTCGTGTAGCATTACCCTGGGTCGTGTAGCATTATACTGGCTCGTGTAGCATTATCCTGGCTCGTGTAGCATTATCCTGGCTCGTGTAGCATTATCCTGGGTCGTGTAGCATTACCCCGGGTCGTGGAGCATTATCCTGGGTCGTGTAGCATTATCCTGGGTCGTGTAGCATTACCCTGGCTCGTGTAGCATTACCCCGGCTCGTGTAGCATTACCCCGGGTCGTGGAGCATTATCCCGGGTCATGTAGCATTATCCCGGGTCGTGTAGCATTACCCTGGGTCGTGTAGCATTATACTGGCTCGTGTAGCATTATCCTGGCTCGTGTAGCATTATCCTGGCTCGTGTAGCATTATCCTGGCTCGTGTAGCATTATCCTGGCTCGTGTAGCATTATCCTGGCTCGTGTAGCATTATCCTGGCTCGTGTAGCATTATCCTGGCTCGTGTAGCATTATCCTGGCTCGCGTAGCATTACCCTGGGTCGTGTAGCATTACCCTGGCTCGTGTAGCATTACCCTGGCTCGTGTAGCATTATCCTGGCTCGTGTAGCATTACCCCGGGTCGTGTAGCATTATCCCGGGTCGTGTAGCATTATCCCGGGTCGTGTAGCATTACCCCGGGTCGTGTAGCATTATCCTGGGTCGTGTAGCATTATCCCGGGTCGTGGAGCATTATCCCGGGTCGTGTAGCATTATCCCGGGTCGTGTAGCATTACCCTGGGTCGTGTAGCATTATACTGGCTCGTGTAGCATTATCCTGGCTCGTGTAGCATTATCCTGGCTCGTGTAGCATTATCCTGGGTCGTGTAGCATTACCCCGGGTCGTGGAGCATTATCCTGGGTCGTGTAGCATTATCCCGGGTCGTGTAGCATTACCCTGGCTCGTGTAGCATTACCCCGGCTCGTGTAGCATTACCCCGGGTCGTGGAGCATTATCCCGGGTCATGTAGCATTATCCCGGGTCGTGTAGCATTACCCTGGGTCGTGTAGCATTATACTGGCTCGTGTAGCATTATCCTGGCTCGTGTAGCATTATCCTGGCTCGTGTAGCATTATCCTGGCTCGTGTAGCATTATCCTGGCTCGTGTAGCATTATCCTGGCTCGTGTAGCATTATCCTGGCTCGTGTAGCATTATCCTGGCTCGTGTAGCATTATCCTGGCTCGTGTAGCATTATCCTGGCTCGTGTAGCATTACCCTGGGTCGTGTAGCATTACCCTGGCTCGTGTAGCATTACCCTGGCTCGTGTAGCATTATCCTGGCTCGTGTAGCATTACCCCGGGTCGTGTAGCATTATCCCGGGTCGTGTAGCATTATCCCGGGTCGTGTAGCATTACCCCGGGTCGTGTAGCATTATCCTGGGTCGTGTAGCATTATCCCGGGTCGTGTAGCATTACCCCGGGTCGTGTAGCATTATCCTGGGTCGTGTAGCATTATCCTGGGTCGTGTAGCATTATCCTGGGTCGTGTAGCATTATCCTGGGTCGTGTAGCATTATCCTGGGTCGTGTAGCATTATCCTGGGTCGTGTAGCATTATCCTGGGTCGTGTAGCATTATCCTGGATCGTGTAGCATTATCCTGGGTCGTGTAGCATTACCCTCGGTCGTGTAGCATTATCCTGGGTCGTGTAGCATTATCCTGGGTCGTGTAGCATTATCCTGGGTCGTGTAGCATTATCCTGGGTCGTGTAGCATTATCCTGGGTCGTGTAGCATTATCCTGGGTCGTGTAGCATTATCCAGGGTCGTGTAGCATTATCCTGGGTCGTGTAGCATTATCCTGGGTCGTGTAGCATTATCCTGGCTCGTGTAGCATTACTCTGTGGTTGTGTAGCATTATCCTGGGTCGTTTAGCATTATCCTGGCTCGTGTAGCATTATCCTGGCTCGTGTAGCATTATCCTGGCTCGTGTAGCATTATCCTGGCTCGTGTAGCATTATCCTGGGGTTGTGTAGCATTATCCTGGGTCGTGTAGCATTAACCTGGGTCGTGTAGCATTATCCTGGGTCGTGTAGCATTATCCTGGGTCGTGTAGCATTATCCTGGCTCGTGTAGCATTATCCTGGCTCGTGTAGCATTATCCTGGCTCGTGTAGCATTATCCTGGCTCGTGTAGCATTATCCTGGCTCGTGTAGCATTATCCTGGCTCGTGTAGCATTATCCTGGCTTGTGTAGCATTACTCTGGGGTTGTGTAACATTATCCTGGGTCGTGTAGCATTATCCTGGGTCGTGTAGCATTACTCTGGGTCGTGTAGCATTACCCTGGGTCGTGTAGCATTATCCTGGCTCGTGTAGCATTATACTGGGTCGTGTAGCATTACTCTGGGTCGTGTAGCATTATCCTGGCTCGTGTAGCATTATCCTGGGTCGTGTAGCATTATCCTGGGTCGTGTAGCATTATCCTGGGTCGTGTAGCATTATCCTGGGTCGTGTTGCATTACTCTGGGTCGTGTAGGATTATCCTGGGTCGTGTAGCATTATCCTGGGGTTGTGTAGCATTATCCTGGGTCGTGTACCATTATCCTGGCTCGTGTAGCATTATCCTGGCTCGTGTAGCATTATCCTGGCTCGTGTAGCATTATCCTGGGTCGTGTAGCATTATCCTGGCTCGTGTAGCATTATCCTGGCTCGTGTAGCATTATCCTGGCTCATGTAGCATTACTCTGGGTCGTGTAGCATTATCCTGGGTCGTGTAGCATTATCCTGGGTCCTGTAGCATTATCCTGGGGTTGTGTAGCATTATCCTGGGTCATGTAGCATTATCCTGGGTCGTGTAGAATTATCCTGGGTCGTGTAGCATTATCCTGGCTCGTGTAGCATTATCCTGGGTCGTGTAGCATTACTCTGGGGTCGTGTAGCATTATCCTGGGTCGTGTAGCATTATCCTGGGTCGTGTAGCATTATCCTGGGTCGTGTAGCATTATCCTGTGTCGTGTAGCATTATTCTGGGTCGTGTAGCATTACTCTGGGTCGTGTAGCATTATCCTGGGTCGTGTAGCATTATCCTGGGGTTGTGTAGCATTATCCTGGGTCGTGTAGCATTATCCTGGGTCGTGTAGCATTATCCTGGGTCGTGTAGTATTATCCTGGGTCGTGTAGCATTATCCTGGGTCGTGTAGCATTATCCTGGGTCGTGTAGCATTATCCTGGGTCGTGTAGCATTATCCTGGGTCGTGTAGCATTATTCTGGGTCGTGTAGCATTATTCTGGGTCGTGTAGCATTATCCTGGGTCGTGTAGCATTATCCTGGGTCGTGTAGCATTATCCTGGGTCGTGTAGCATTATCCTGGGCCGTGTAGCATTATCCTGGGTCATGTAGCATTATCCTGGGTCGTGTAGCATTATCCTGGGTCGTGTAGCATTATCCTGGGTCGTGTAGCATTATCCTGGGTCGTGTAGCATTATCCTGGCTCGTGTAGCATTAACCTGGGTCGTGTAGCATTATCCTGGGTCGTGTAGCTTTATCCTGGGTCGTGTAGCATTATCCTGGGTCGTGTAGCATTATCCTGGGGTTGTGTAGCATTATCTTGGGTCGTGTAGCATTATCTTGGGTCGTGTAGCATTATCCCGGGTCGTGTAGCATTACCCTGGGTCGTGTAGCATTATCCCGGGTCGTGTAGCATTATCCCGGGTCGTGTAGCATTATCCCGGGTCGTGTAGCATTATCCTGGGTCGTGTAGCATTACCCCGGGTCGTGGAGCATTATCCTGGGTCGTGTAGCATTATCCTGGGTCGTGTAGCATTACCCTGGCTCGTGTAGCATTACCCCGGCTCGTGTAGCATTACCCCGGGTCGTGGAGCATTATCCCGGGTCATGTAGCATTATCCCGGGTCGTGTAGCATTACCCTGGGTCGTGTAGCATTATACTGGCTCGTGTAGCATTATCCTGGCTCGTGTAGCATTATCCTGGCTCGTGTAGCATTATCCTGGCTCGTGTAGCATTATCCTGGCTCGTGTAGCATTATCCTGGCTCGTGTAGCATTATCCTGGCTCGTGTAGCATTATCCTGGCTCGTGTAGCATTATCCTGGCTCGCGTAGCATTACCCTGGGTCGTGTAGCATTACCCTGGCTCGTGTAGCATTACCCTGGCTCGTGTAGCATTATCCTGGCTCGTGTAGCATTACCCCGGGTCGTGTAGCATTATCCCGGGTCGTGTAGCATTATCCCGGGTCGTGTAGCATTACCCCGGGTCGTGTAGCATTATCCTGGGTCGTGTAGCATTATCCCGGGTCGTGGAGCATTATCCCGGGTCGTGTAGCATTATCCCGGGTCGTGTAGCATTACCCTGGGTCGTGTAGCATTATACTGGCTCGTGTAGCATTATCCTGGCTCGTGTAGCATTATCCTGGCTCGTGTAGCATTATCCTGGCTCGTGTAGCATTATCCTGGGTCGTGTAGCATTACCCCGGGTCGTGGAGCATTATCCTGGGTCGTGTAGCATTATCCCGGGTCGTGTAGCATTACCCTGGCTCGTGTAGCATTACCCCGGCTCGTGTAGCATTACCCCGGGTCGTGGAGCATTATCCCGGGTCATGTAGCATTATCCCGGGTCGTGTAGCATTACCCTGGGTCGTGTAGCATTATACTGGCTCGTGTAGCATTATCCTGGCTCGTGTAGCATTATCCTGGCTCGTGTAGCATTATCCTGGCTCGTGTAGCATTATCCTGGCTCGTGTAGCATTATCCTGGCTCGTGTAGCATTATCCTGGCTCGTGTAGCATTATCCTGGCTCGTGTAGCATTATCCTGGCTCGTGTAGCATTATCCTGGCTCGTGTAGCATTACCCTGGGTCGTGTAGCATTACCCTGGCTCGTGTAGCATTACCCTGGCTCGTGTAGCATTATCCTGGCTCGTGTAGCATTACCCCGGGTCGTGTAGCATTATCCCGGGTCGTGTAGCATTATCCCGGGTCGTGTAGCATTACCCCGGGTCGTGTAGCATTATCCTGGGTCGTGTAGCATTATCCCGGGTCGTGTAGCATTACCCCGGGTCGTGTAGCATTATCCTGGGTCGTGTAGCATTATCCTGGGTCGTGTAGCATTATCCTGGGTCGTGTAGCATTATCCTGGGTCGTGTAGCATTATCCTGGGTCGTGTAGCATTATCCTGGGTCGTGTAGCATTATCCTGGATCGTGTAGCATTATCCTGGGTCGTGTAGCATTACCCTCGGTCGTGTAGCATTATCCTGGGTCGTGTAGCATTATCCTGGGTCGTGTAGCATTATCCTGGGTCGTGTAGCATTATCCTGGGTCGTGTAGCATTATCCTGGGTCGTGTAGCATTATCCTGGGTCGTGTAGCATTATCCAGGGTCGTGTAGCATTATCCTGGGTCGTGTAGCATTATCCTGGGTCGTGTAGCATTATCCTGGCTCGTGTAGCATTACTCTGTGGTTGTGTAGCATTATCCTGGGTCGTTTAGCATTATCCTGGCTCGTGTAGCATTATCCTGGCTCGTGTAGCATTATCCTGGCTCGTGTAGCATTATCCTGGCTCGTGTAGCATTATCCTGGGGTTGTGTAGCATTATCCTGGGTCGTGTAGCATTAACCTGGGTCGTGTAGCATTATCCTGGGTCGTGTAGCATTATCCTGGGTCGTGTAGCATTATCCTGGCTCGTGTAGCATTATCCTGGCTCGTGTAGCATTATCCTGGCTCGTGTAGCATTATCCTGGCTCGTGTAGCATTATCCTGGCTCGTGTAGCATTATCCTGGCTCGTGTAGCATTATCCTGGCTTGTGTAGCATTACTCTGGGGTTGTGTAACATTATCCTGGGTCGTGTAGCATTATCCTGGGTCGTGTAGCATTACTCTGGGTCGTGTAGCATTACCCTGGGTCGTGTAGCATTATCCTGGCTCGTGTAGCATTATACTGGGTCGTGTAGCATTACTCTGGGTCGTGTAGCATTATCCTGGCTCGTGTAGCATTATCCTGGGTCGTGTAGCATTATCCTGGGTCGTGTAGCATTATCCTGGGTCGTGTAGCATTATCCTGGGTCGTGTTGCATTACTCTGGGTCGTGTAGGATTATCCTGGGTCGTGTAGCATTATCCTGGGGTTGTGTAGCATTATCCTGGGTCGTGTACCATTATCCTGGCTCGTGTAGCATTATCCTGGCTCGTGTAGCATTATCCTGGCTCGTGTAGCATTATCCTGGGTCGTGTAGCATTATCCTGGCTCGTGTAGCATTATCCTGGCTCGTGTAGCATTATCCTGGCTCATGTAGCATTACTCTGGGTCGTGTAGCATTATCCTGGGTCGTGTAGCATTATCCTGGGTCCTGTAGCATTATCCTGGGGTTGTGTAGCATTATCCTGGGTCATGTAGCATTATCCTGGGTCGTGTAGAATTATCCTGGGTCGTGTAGCATTATCCTGGCTCGTGTAGCATTATCCTGGGTCGTGTAGCATTACTCTGGGGTCGTGTAGCATTATCCTGGGTCGTGTAGCATTATCCTGGGTCGTGTAGCATTATCCTGGGTCGTGTAGCATTATCCTGTGTCGTGTAGCATTATTCTGGGTCGTGTAGCATTACTCTGGGTCGTGTAGCATTATCCTGGGTCGTGTAGCATTATCCTGGGGTTGTGTAGCATTATCCTGGGTCGTGTAGCATTATCCTGGGTCGTGTAGCATTATCCTGGGTCGTGTAGTATTATCCTGGGTCGTGTAGCATTATCCTGGGTCGTGTAGCATTATCCTGGGTCGTGTAGCATTATCCTGGGTCGTGTAGCATTATCCTGGGTCGTGTAGCATTATTCTGGGTCGTGTAGCATTATTCTGGGTCGTGTAGCATTATCCTGGGTCGTGTAGCATTATCCTGGGTCGTGTAGCATTATCCTGGGTCGTGTAGCATTATCCTGGGCCGTGTAGCATTATCCTGGGTCATGTAGCATTATCCTGGGTCGTGTAGCATTATCCTGGGTCGTGTAGCATTATCCTGGGTCGTGTAGCATTATCCTGGGTCGTGTAGCATTATCCTGGCTCGTGTAGCATTAACCTGGGTCGTGTAGCATTATCCTGGGTCGTGTAGCTTTATCCTGGGTCGTGTAGCATTATCCTGGGTCGTGTAGCATTATCCTGGGGTTGTGTAGCATTATCTTGGGTCGTGTAGCATTATCTTGGGTCGTGTAGCATTATCCCGGGTCGTGTAGCATTACCCTGGGTCGTGTAGCATTATCCCGGGTCGTGTAGCATTATCCCGGGTCGTGTAGCATTATCCCGGGTCGTGTAGCATTATCCTGGGTCGTGTAGCATTATCCTGGGTCGTGTAGCATTATCCTGGGTCGTGTAGCATTATCCTGGGTCGTGTAGCATTATCCTGGGTCGTGTAGCATTATCCTGTCTCGTGTAGCATTACTCTGGGTCGTGTAGCATTACCCTGGGTCGTGTAGCATTACCCTGGGTCGTGTAGCATTATCCTGGGTCGTGTAGCATTATCCTGGGTCGTGTAGCATTATCCTGGGTCGTGTAGCATTATCCTGGCTCGTGTAGCATTATCCTGGCTCGTGTAGCATTATCCTGGCTCGTGTAGCATTATCCTGGCTCGTGTAGCATTATTCTGGCTCGTGTAGCATTATCCTGGCTCGTGTAGCATTATCCTGGCTCGTGTAGCATTATCCTGGCTCGTGTAGCATTATCCTGGCTCGTGTAGCATTATCCTGGCTCGTGTGGCATTACCCTGGCTCGTGTAGCATTACCCTGGCTCGTGTAGCATTACCCTGGCTCGTGTAGCATTATCCTGGCTCGTGTAGCATTATTCTGGCTCGTGTAGCATTATCCTGGCTCGTGTAGCATTATCCTGGCTCGTGTAGCATTATCCTGGCTCGTGTAGCATTATCCTGGCTCGTGTAGCATTACCCTGGGTCGTGTAGCATTACCCTGGCTCGTGTAGCATTATCCCGGCTCGTGTAGCATTACCCCGGGTCGTGTAGCATTATCCCGGGTCATGTAGTATTATCCCAGGTCGTGTAGCATTACCCTGGGTCGTGTAGCATTATCCCGGCTCGTGTAGCATTATCCTGGCTCGTGTAGCATTATCCTGGCTCGTGTAGCATTATCCTGGCTCGTGTAGCATTATCCTGGCTCGTGTAGCATTATCCTGGCTCGTGTAGAATTATCCTGGCTCGTGTAGCATTATCCTGGCTCGTGTAGCATTACCCTGGGTCGTGTAGCATTACCCTGGGTCGTGTAGCATTACCCTGGGTCGTGTAGCATTATCCTGGCTCGTGTAGCATTATCCTGGCTCGTGTAGCATTACCCCGGGTCGTGTAGCATTATCCCGGGTCGTGTAGCATTATCCCGGGTCGTGTAGCATTACCCCGGGTCGTGTAGCATTATCCTGGGTCGTGTAGCATTATCCCGGGTCGTGTAGCATTACCCCGGGTCGTGTAGCATTATCCTGGGTCGTGTAGCATTATCCTGGGTCGTGTAGCATTATCCTGGGTCGTGTAGCATTATCCTGGGTCGTGTAGCATTATCCTGGGTCGTGTAGCATTATCCTGGGTCGTGTAGCATTATCCTGGGTCGTGTAGCATTATCCTGGCTCGTGTAGCATTATCCTGGATCGTGTAGCATTATCCTGGGTCGTGTAGCATTATCCTGGGTCGTGTAGCATTATCCTGGGTCGTGTAGCATTATCCTGGGTCGTGTAGCATTATCCTGGGTCGTGTAGCATTATCCTGGGTCGTGTAGCATTATCCTGGGTCGTGTAGCATTATCCTGGGTCGTGTAGCATTATCCTGGCTCGTGTAGCATTATCCTGGGTCGTGTAGCATTATCCTGGGTCGTGTAGCATTATCCTGGCTCGTGTAGCATTACTCTGTGGTTGTGTAGCATTATCCTGGGTCGTGTAGCATTATCCTGGCTCGTGTAGCATTATCCTGGCTCGTGTAGCATTATCCTGGCTCGTGTAGCATTATCCTGGCTCGTGTAGCATTATCCTGGGGTTGTGTAGCATTATCCTGGGTCGTGTAGCATTAACCTGGGTCGTGTAGCATTATCCTGGGTCGTGTAGCATTATCCTGGGTCGTGTAGCATTATCCTGGCTCGTTTAGCATTATCCTGGGTCGTGTAGCATTATCCTGGGTCGTGTAGCATTATCCTGGCTCGTGTAGCATTATCCTGGCTCGTGTAGCATTATCCTGGCTCGTGTAGCATTATCCTGGCTTGTGTAGCATTATTCTGGGGTTGTGTAACATTATCCTGGGTCGTGTAGCATTATCCTGGGTCGTGTAGCATTACTCTGGGTCGTGTAGCATTACCCTGGGTCGTGTAGCATTATCCTGGCTCGTGTAGCATTATACTGGGTCGTGTAGCATTACTCTGGGTCGTGTAGCATTATCCTGGCTCGTGTAGCATTTTCCTGGGTCGTGTAGCATTATCCTGGGTCGTGTAGCATTATCCTGGGTCGTGTAGCATTATCCTGGGTCGTGTTGCATTACTCTGGGTCGTGTAGGATTATCCTGGGTCGTGTAGCATTATCCTGGGGTTGTGTAGCATTATCCTGGGTCGTGTACCATTATCCTGGCTCGTGTAGCATTATCCTGGCTCGTGTAGCATTATCCTGGCTCGGGTAGCATTATCCTGGGTCGTGTAGCATTATCCTGGCTCGTGTAGCATTATCCTGGCTCGTGTAGCATTATCCTGGCTCATGTAGCATTACTCTGGGTCGTGTAGCATTATCCTGGGTCGTGTAGCATTATCCTGGGTCCTGTAGCATTATCCTGGGGTTGTGTAGCATTATCCTGGGTCATGTAGCATTATCCTGGGTCGTGTAGAATTATCCTGGGTCGTGTAGCATTATCCTGGCTCGTGTAGCATTATCCTGGGTCGTGTAGCATTACTCTGGGGTCGTGTAGCATTATCCTGGGTTGTGTAGCATTATCCTGGGTCGTGTAGCATTATCCTGGGTCGTGTAGCATTATCCTGGGTCGTGTAGCATTATCCTGGGTCGTGTAGCATTATCCTGGGTCGTGTAGCATTATTCTGGGTCGTGTAGCATTACTCTGGGTCGTGTAGCATTATCCTGGGTCGTGTAGCATTATCCTGGGGTTGTGTAGCATTATCCTGGGTCGTGTAGCATTATCCTGGGTCGTGTAGCATTATCCTGGGTCGTGTAGCATTATCCTGGCTCGTGTAGCATTATCCTGGCTCGTGTAGCATTATCCTGGGTCGTGTAGCATTATCCTGGCTCGTGTAGCATTATCCTGGCTCGTGTAGCATTATCCTGGCTCATGTAGCATTACTCTGGGTCGTGTAGCATTACCCTGGGTCGTGTAGCATTATCCTGGGTCCTGTAGAATTATCCTGGCTCGTGTAGCATTACTCCAGGTCGTGTAGCATTATCCTGGGTCGTGTAGCATTATCCTGGCTCTTGTAGCATTACTCTGGGGTTGTGTAGCATTATCCTGGGTCATGTAGCATTATCCTCGGTCGTGTAGAATTATCCTGGGTCGTGTAGCATTATCCTGGCTCGTGTAGCATTATCCTGGGTCCTGTAGCATTACTCTGGGGATATGTAGCATTATCCTGGGTCGTCTAGCGTTATCCTGGGTCGTGTAGCATTATCCTGGGGTTGTGTACCATTATCCTGGGTCGTGTAGCATTATCCTGGGTCGTGTAGCATTATCCTGGCTCGTGTAGCATTATCCTGGCTCGTGTAGCATTATCCTGGGTCGTGTAGCATTATCCTGGCTCGTGTAGCATTATCCTGGCTCGTGTAGCATTATCCTGGCTCATGTAGCATTACTCTGGGTCGTGTAGCAATACCCTTGGTCGTGTAGCATTATCCTGGGTCCTGTAGCATTATCCTGGCTCGTGTAGCATTACTCCAGGTCGTGTAGCATTATCCTGGGTCGTGTAGCATTATCCTGGCTCTTGTAGCATTACTCTGGGGTTGTGTAGCATTATCCTGGCTCGTGTAGCATTACTCCAGGTCGTGTAGCATTATCCTGGGTCGTGTAGCATTATCCTGGCTCTTGTAGCATTACTCTGGGGTTGTGTAGCATTATCCTGGGTCATGTAGCATTATCCTGGGTCGTGTAGAATTATCCTGGGTCGTGTAGCATTATCCTGGCTCGTGTAGCATTATCCTGGGTCGTGTAGCATTACTCTGGGGTTGTGTAGCATTATCCTGGGTCGTGTAGCATTATCCTGGGTCGTGTAGCATTATCCTGGGTCGTGTAGTATTATCCTGGGTCGTGTAGCATTATTCTGGGTCGTGTAGCATTACTCTGGGTCGTGTAGCATTATCCTGGGTCGTGTAGCATTATCCTGGGGTTGTGTAGCATTATCCTGGGTCGTGTAGCATTATCCTGGGTCGTGTAGCATTATCCTGGGTCGTGTAGCATTATCCTGGCTCGTGTAGCATTATCCTGGGTCGTGTAGCATTATCCTGGGTCGTGTAGCATTATCCTGGCTCGTGTAGCATTATCCTGGCTCGTGTAGCATTATCCTGGCTCATGTAGCATTACTCTGGGTCGTGTAGCATTACCCTGGGTCGTGTAGCATTATCCTGGGTCCTGTAGCATTATCCTGGCTCGTGTAGCATTACTCCAGGTCGTGTAGCATTATCCTGGGTCGTTTAGCATTATCCTGGCTCTTGTAGCATTACTCTGGGGTTGTGTAGCATTATCCTGGCTCGTGTAGCATTACTCCAGGTCGTGTAGCATTATCCTGGGTCGTGTAGCATTATCCTGGCTCTTGTAGCATTACTCTGGGGTTGTGTAGCATTATCCTAGGTCATGTAGCATTATCCTGGGTCGTGTAGAATTATCCTGGGTCGTGTAGCATTATCCTGGCTCGTGTAGCATTATCCTGGGTCGTGTAGCATTACTCTGGGGTTGTGTAGCATTATCCTGGGTCGTGTAGCATTATCCTGGGTCGTGTAGCATTATCCTGGGTCGTGTAGCATTATCCTGGGGCGTGTAGCATTATTCTGGGTCGTGTAGCATTATTCTGGGTCGTGTAGCATTATCCTGGGTCGTGTAGCATTATCCTGGGTCGTGTAGCATTATCCTGGGCCGTGTAGCATTATCCTGGGTCGTGTAGCATTATCCTGGGTCGTGTAGCATTATCCTGGGTCGTGTAGCATTATCCTGGGTCGTGTAGCATTATCCTGGGTCGTGTAGCATTATCCTGGCTCCTGTAGCATTAACCTGGGTCGTGTAGCATTATCCTGGGTCGTGTAGCTTTATCCTGGGTCGTGTAGCATTATCCTGGGTCGTGTAGCATTATCCTGGGGTTGTGTAGCATTATCTTGGGTCGTGTAGCATTATCTTGGGTCGTGTAGCATTATCCTGGGTCATGTAGCATTATCCTGGGTCGTGTAGCATTATCCTGGGTCGTGTAGCATTACTTTGGGTCGTGTAGCATTATCCTGGGTCGTGTAGCATTATCCTGGGTCACGTAGTATTATCCTGGGTCGTGTAGCATTACTCTGGGTCGTGTAGCATTATCCTGGGTCGTCTAGCATTATCCTGGCTCGTGTAGCATTACTCTGGGGTTGTGTAGCATTATCCTGGGTCGTGTAGCATTATCCTGGCTCGTGTAGCATTATCCTGGCTCGTGTAGCATTATCCTGGCTCGTGTAGCATTATCCTGGGTCGTGTAGCATTATCCTGGGGTTGTGTAGCATTATCCTGGGTCGTGTAGCATTATCCTGGGTCGTGTAGCATTATCCTGGGTCGTGTAGCATTATCCTGGGTCGTGTAGCATTATCCTGGGTCGTGTAGCATTATCCTGGGTCGTGTAGCATTACTCTGGGTCGTGTAGCATTATCCTGGGTTGTGTAGCATTATCCTGGCTTGTGTAGCATTATCCTGGCTCGTGTAGCATTATCCTGGCTCGTGTAGCATTATCCTGAGTCGTGTAGCATTATCCTGGCTCGTGTAGCATTATCCTGGCTCGTGTAGCATTATCCTGGCTCGTGTAGCATTATCCTGAGTCGTGTAGCATTATCCGGGCTCGTGTAGCATTATCCTGGCTCGTGTAGCATTATCCTGGCTCGTGTAGCATTATCCTGGCTTGTGTAGCATTACTCTGGGGTTGTGTAACATTATCCTGGGTCGTGTAGCATTACTCTGGGTCGTGTAGCATTACCCTGGGTCGTGTAGCATTACTCTGGGTCGTGTAGCATTACCCTGGGTCGTGTAGCATTACTCTGGGTCGTGTAGCATTATCCTGGGTCGTGTAGCATTATCCTGGGTCGTGTAGCATTATCCTGGGTCGTGTAGCATTATCCTGGCTCGTGTAGCATTATCCTGGGTCGTGTAGCATTATCCTGGCTCGTGTAGCATTATACTGGGTCGTGTAGCATTATCCTGGGTCGTGTAGCATTACTCTGGGTCGTGTAGCATTATACTTTGTCGTGTAGCATTATCCTGGGTCGTGTAGCATTATCCTTTGTCGTGTAGCATTATCCTGGGTCGTGTAGCATTATCCTGGGTCGTGTAGCATTATCCTGGCTCGTGTAGCATTATACTGGGTCGTGTAGAATTACTCTGGGTCGTGTAGCATTATCCTTTGTCGTGTAGCATTATCCTGGGTCGTGTAGCATTACTCTGGGTCGTGTAGCATTACCCTGGGTCGTGTAGCATTACTCTGGGTCGTGTAGCATTATCCTGGGTCGTGTAGCATTATCCTGGGTCGTGTAGCATTATCCTGGCTCGTGTAGCATTATCCTGGCTCGTGTAGCATTATCCTGAGTCGTGTAGAATTATCCGGGCACGTGTAGCATTATCCTGGCTCGTGTAGCATTATCCTGGCTCGTGTAGCATTATCCTGGCTTGTGTAGCATTACTCTGGGGTTGTGTAACATTATCCTGGGTCGTGTAGCATTACTCTGGGTCGTGTAGCATTACCCTGGGTCGTGTAGCATTACTCTGGGTCGTGTAGCATTACCCTGGGTCGTGTAGCATTACTCTGGGTCGTGTAGCATTATCCTGGGTCGTGTAGCATTATCCTGGGTCGTGTAGCATTATCCTGGGTCGTGTAGCATTATCCTGGCTCGTGTAGCATTATCCTGGGTCGTGTAGCATTATCCTGGCTCGTGTAGCATTATACTGGGTCGTGTAGCATTACTCTGGGTCGTGTAGCATTATCCTTTGTCGTGTAGCATTATCCTGGGTCGTGTAGCATTATCCTGGGTCGTGTAGCATTATCCTGGCTCGTGTAGCATTAACCTGGGTCGTGTAGCATTATCCTGGGTCGTGTAGCTTTATCCTGGGTCGTGTAGCATTATCCTGGGTCGTGTAGCATTATCCTGGGGTTGTGTAGCATTATCTTGGGTCGTGTAGCATTATCTTGGGTCGTGTAGCATTATCCTGGGTCATGTAGCATTATCCTGGGTCGTGTAGCATTATCCTGGGTCGTGTAGCATTACTTTGGGTCGTGTAGCATTATCCTGGGTCGTGCAGCATTATCCAGGGTCGTGTAGCATTATCCTGGGTCGTGTAGCATTACTCTGGGTCGTGTAGCATTATCCTGGGTCGTGTAGCATTATCCTGGCTCGTGTAGCATTACTCTGGGGTTGTGTAGCATTATCCTGGGTCGTGTAGCATTATCCTGGGTCGTGTAGCATTATCCTGGCTCGTGTAGCATTATCCTGGCTCGTGTAGCATTATCCTGGGTCGTGTAGCATTATCCTGGGGTTGTGTAGCATTATCCTGGGTCGTGTAGCATTATCCTGGGTCGTGTTGCATTATCCTGGGTCGTGTAGCATTATCCTGGGTTGTGTAGCATTATCCTGGGTCGTGTAGCATTATCCTGGGTCGTGTAGCATTATCCTGGCTCGTGTAGCATTATCCTGGCTCGTGTAGCATTATCCTGAGTCGTGTAGCATTATCCTGGCTCGTGTAGCATTATCCTGGCTCGTGTAGCATTATCCTGAGTCGTGTAGCATTACCCTGGCTCGTGTAGCATTATCCTGGCTCGTGTAGCATTATCCTGGGTCGTGTAGCATTATCCTGGGTCGTGTAGCATTACTCTGGGTCGTGTAGCATTATCCTGGGTCGTGTAGCATTATCCTGGCTCGTGTAGCATTATCCTGGCTCGTGTAGCATTATCCTGGCTCGTGTAGCATTATCCTGAGTCGTGTAGCATTATCCTGGCTCGTGTAGCATTATCCTGGCTCGTGTAGCATTATCCTGAGTCGTGTAGCATTACCCTGGCTCGTGTAGCATTATCCTGGCTCGTGTAGCATTATCCTGGCTCGTGTAGCATTATACTGGGACGTGTAGCATTACTCTGGGTCGTGTAGCATTATCCTGGGTCGTGTAGCATTATCCTGGGGTCGTGTAGCATTATCCTGGGTCGTGTAGCATTATCCTGGGTCGTGTAGCATTATCCTGGGTCGTGTAGCATTATCCTGGCTCGTGTAGCATTATCCTGGCTCGTGTAGCATTATCCTGGCTCGTGTAGCATTATCCTGGCTCGTGTAGCATTATCCTGGCTCGTGTAGCATTATCCTGGCTCGTGTAGCATTAACCTGGGTCGTGTAGCATTATCCTGGGTCGTGTAGCATTATCCTGGGTCGTGTAGCATTATCCTGGGTCGTGTAGCATTATCCTGGCTCGTGTAGCATTATCCTGGCTCGTGTAGCATTATCCTGGGTGATGCAGCATTATCCTGGCTCGTGTAGCATTATCCTGGCTCGTGTAGCATTATCCTGGCTCGTGTAGCATTATCCTGGCTTGTGTAGCATTACTCTGGGGTTGTGTAACATTATCCTGGGTCGTGTAGCATTACCCTAGGTCGTGTAACATTACCCTGGCTGGTGTAGTATTACCCTAGGTCGTGTAGCATTATCCTGGGTCGTGTAGCATTACTCCGGGTCGTGTAGCATTATCCTGGGTCGTGTAGCATTATCCTGGGTCGTGTAGCATTATCCTGGGTTGTGTATCATTACTCTGGGTCGTGTAGCATTATCCTGGGTCGTGTAGCATTATCCTGGGTCGTGTAGCATTATCCTGGGTCGTGTAGCATTACCCTGGGTCGTGTAGCATTACTCTGGGTCGTGTAGCATTATCCTGGGTCGTGTAGCATTATCCTAGGTCGTGTAGCATTATCCTGGGTCGTGTAGCATTATCCTGGGTCGTGTAGCATTATCCTGGCTCTTGTAGCATTATCCTGGGTCGTCTAGTATTACTCTGGGTTGTGTAGCATTACTCTGGGTCGTGTAGCATTATCCTGGGTCGTGTAGCATTATCCTGGGTCGTGTAGCATTATCCTGGCTCGTGTAGCATTACTCTGGCTCATGTAGCATTATCCTGGGTCGTGTAGCATTATCCTGGGTCGTGTAGCATTATCCTGGGTCGTGTAGCATTATCCTGGGTCGTGTAGCATTACTCCGGGTCGTGTAGCATTATCCTGGGTCGTGTAGCATTACTCTGGGTCGTGTAGCATTACTCTGGGTCGTGTAGCATTATCCTGGGTCGTGTAGCATTATCCTGGGTCGTGTAGCATTATCCTGGGTCGTGTAGCATTATTCTGGGTCGTGTAGGATTTTCCTGGGTTGTGTAGCATTATCCTGGGTCGTGTAGCATTATCCTTGGTCGTGTAGCATTATCTTGGGTCGTGTAGCATTACTCTGGGTCGTGTAGCATTATCCTGGGTCGTGTAGCATTATCCTGGGTTGTGTAGCATTACCCTGGGTCGTGTAGCATTATCCTGGGTCGTGTAGCATTACCCTAGGTCCTGTAGTATTATCCTGGATCGTGTAGCATTACCCTGGGTCGTGTAGCATTACCCTGGCTCGTGTAGCTTTACCCTAGGTCGTGTAACATTACCCTGGTTGGTGTAGCATTATCCTGGGTCGTGTAGCATTACTCTGGGTCGTGTAGCATTAACCTGGTTCGTGTAGCATTATCCTGGGTCGTGTAGCATTATCCTGGGTCGTGTATCATTACTCTGGGTCGTGTAGCATTATCTTGGGTTGTGTAGCATTATCCTGGGTCGTGTAGCATTATCCTGGGTCGTGTAGCATTACCCTGGGTCGTGTAGCATTACTCTGGGTCGTGTAGCATTATCCTGGGTCGTGTAGCATTATCCTAGGTCGTGTAGCATTATCCTGGGTCATGTAGCATTATCCTGGGTCGTGTAGCATTATCCTGGGTCGTGTAGCATTATCCTGGCTCTTGTAGCATTACTCTGGGTCATGTAGCATTATCCTGGGTCATGTAGCTCTATCCTGGGTCGTGTAGAATTATCCTGGGTCATGTAGCATTACTCTGGGGTCGTGTAGCATTATCCTGGGTCATGTAGCATTATCCTGGGTCGTGTAGCATTATCCTGGGTCGTGTAGCATTATCCTGGGTCGTGTAGCATTATCCTGGGTCGTGTAGCATTATCCTGGGTCGTGTAGCATTATCCTGGGTCGTGTAGCATTATCCTGGGTCGTGTAGCATTATCCTGGGTCGTGTAGCATTATCCTGGCTCGTGTAGCATTAACCTGGGTCGTGTAGCATTATCCTTGCTCGTGTAGCATTATCCTGGGTCGTGTAGCATTATCCTGGCTCGTGTAGCATTATCCTGGCTCGTGTAGCATTATCCTGGCTTGTGTAGCATTATCCTGGCTCGTGTAGCATTATCCTGGCTTGTGTAGCATTACTCTGGGGTTGTGTAACATTATCCTGGGTCGTGTAGCATTACCCTAGGTCGTGTAACATTACCCTGGCTGGTGTAGTATTACCCTAGGTCGTGTAGCATTATCCTGGGTCGTGTAGCATTACTCCGGGTCGTGTAGCATTATCCTGGGTCGTGTAGCATTATCCTGGGTCGTGTAGCATTATCCTGGGTTGTGTATCATTACTCTGGGTCGTGTAGCATTATCTTGGGTCATGTAGCATTATCCTGGGTCGTGTAGCATTATCCTGGGTCGTGTAGCATTACCCTGGGTCGTGTAGCATTACTCTGGGTCGTGTAGCATTATCCTGGGTCGTGTAGCATTATCCTAGGTCGTGTAGCACTATCCTGGGTCGTGTAGCATTATCCTGGGTCGTGTAGCATTATCCTGGCTCTTGTAGCATTACTCTGGGGTCGTGTAGCATTATCCTGGGTCGTGTAGCATTATCCTGGCTCGTGTAGCATTATCCTGGCTTGTGTAGCATTACTCTGTGGTTGTGTAACATTATCCTGGGTCGTGTAGCATTACCCTAGGTCGTGTAACATTAACCTGGCTGGTGTAGTATTACCCTAGGTCGTGTAGCATTATCCTGGGTCGTGTAGAATTACTCCGGGTCGTGTAGCATTATCCTGGGTCGTGTAGAATTACTCCGGGTCGTGTAGCATTATCCTGGGTCGTGTAGCATTATCCTGGGTCGTGTAGCATTATCTTGGGTTGTGTAGCATTATCCTGGGTCGTGTAGCATTATCCTGGGTCGTGTAGCATTACCCTGGGTCGTGTAGCATTACTCTGGGTCGTGTAGCATTACCCTGGGTCGTGTAGCATTATCCTAGGTCGTGTAGCATTATCCTGGGTCGTGTAGCATTATCCTGGGTCGTGTAGCATTATCCTGGGTCGTGTAGCATTACTCTGGGTCGTGTAGCATTATCCTGCGTCGTGTAGCATTACTCTGGGTCGTGTAGCATTACCCTGGGTCGTGTAGCATTATCCTGGGTCGTGTAGCATTACCCTAGGTCCTGTAGTATTATCCTGGCTCGTGTAGCATTACCCTGGGTCGTGTAGCATTACCCTGGCTCGTGTAGCTTTACCCTAGGTCGTGTAACATTACCCTGGTTGGTGTAGCATTATCCTGGGTCGTGTAGCATTACTCTGGGTCGTGTAGCATTATCCTGGGTCGTGTAGCATTATCCTGGGTCGTGTAGCATTATCCTGGGTCGTGTATCATTACTCTGGGTCGTGTAGCATTATCCTGGGTTGTGTAGCATTATCCTGGGTCGTGTAGCATTATCCTGGGTCGTGTAGCATTACCCTGGGTCGTGTAGCATTACTCTGGGTCGTGTAGCATTATCCTGGGTCGTGTAGCATTATCCTAGGTCGTGTAGCATTATCCTGGGTCGTGTAGCATTATCCTGGGTCGTGTAGCATTATCCTGGCTCTTGTAGCATTACTCTGGGTCATGTAGCATTATCCTGGGTCATGTAGCATTATCCTGGGTCGTGTAGAATTATCCTGGGTCATGTAGCATTACTCTGGGGTCGTGTAGCATTATCCTGGGTCATGTAGCATTATCCTGGGTCGTGTAGCATTATCCTGGGTCGTGTAGCATTATCCTGGGTCGTGTAGCATTATCCTGGGTCGTGTAGCATTATCCTGGGTCGTGTAGCATTATCCTGGGTCGTGTAGCATTATCCTGGGTCGTGTAGCATTATCCTGGGTCGTGTAGCATTATCCTGGCTCGTGTAGCATTAACCTGGGTCGTGTAGCATTATCCTTGCTCGTGTAGCATTATCCTGGGTCGTGTAGCATTATCCTGGCTCGTGTAGCATTATCCTGGCTCGTGTAGCATTATCCTGGCTTGTGTAGCATTATCCTGGCTCGTGTAGCATTATCCTGGCTTGTGTAGCATTACTCTGGGGTTGTGTAACATTATCCTGGGTCGTGTAGCATTACCCTAGGTCGTGTAACATTACCCTGGCTGGTGTAGTATTACCCTAGGTCGTGTAGCATTATCCTGGGTCGTGTAGCATTACTCCGGGTCGTGTAGCATTATCCTGGGTCGTGTAGCATTATCCTGGGTCGTGTAGCATTATCCTGGGTTGTGTATCATTACTCTGGGTCGTGTAGCATTATCTTGGGTCATGTAGCATTATCCTGGGTCGTGTAGCATTATCCTGGGTCGTGTAGCATTACCCTGGGTCGTGTAGCATTACTCTGGGTCGTGTAGCATTATCCTGGGTCGTGTAGCATTATCCTAGGTCGTGTAGCACTATCCTGGGTCGTGTAGCATTATCCTGGGTCGTGTAGCATTATCCTGGCTCTTGTAGCATTACTCTGGGGTCGTGTAGCATTATCCTGGGTCGTGTAGCATTATCCTGGCTCGTGTAGCATTATCCTGGCTTGTGTAGCATTACTCTGTGGTTGTGTAACATTATCCTGGGTCGTGTAGCATTACCCTAGGTCGTGTAACATTAACCTGGCTGGTGTAGTATTACCCTAGGTCGTGTAGCATTATCCTGGGTCGTGTAGAATTACTCCGGGTCGTGTAGCATTATCCTGGGTCGTGTAGAATTACTCCGGGTCGTGTAGCATTATCCTGGGTCGTGTAGCATTATCCTGGGTCGTGTAGCATTATCTTGGGTTGTGTAGCATTATCCTGGGTCGTGTAGCATTATCCTGGGTCGTGTAGCATTACCCTGGGTCGTGTAGCATTACTCTGGGTCGTGTAGCATTACCCTGGGTCGTGTAGCATTATCCTAGGTCGTGTAGCATTATCCTGGGTCGTGTAGCATTATCCTGGGTCGTGTAGCATTATCCTGGGTCGTGTAGCATTACTCTGGGTCGTGTAGCATTATCCTGCGTCGTGTAGCATTACTCTGGGTCGTGTAGCATTACCCTGGGTCGTGTAGCATTATCCTGGGTCGTGTAGCATTACCCTAGGTCCTGTAGTATTATCCTGGCTCGTGTAGCATTACCCTGGGTCGTGTAGCATTACCCTGGCTCGTGTAGCTTTACCCTAGGTCGTGTAACATTACCCTGGTTGGTGTAGCATTATCCTGGGTCGTGTAGCATTACTCTGGGTCGTGTAGCATTATCCTGGGTCGTGTAGCATTATCCTGGGTCGTGTAGCATTATCCTGGGTCGTGTATCATTACTCTGGGTCGTGTAGCATTATCCTGGGTTGTGTAGCATTATCCTGGGTCGTGTAGCATTATCCTGGGTCGTGTAGCATTACCCTGGGTCGTGTAGCATTACTCTGGGTCGTGTAGCATTATCCTGGGTCGTGTAGCATTATCCTAGGTCGTGTAGCATTATCCTGGGTCGTGTAGCATTATCCTGGGTCGTGTAGCATTATCCTGGGTCGTGTAGCATTATCCTGGCTCTTGTAGCATTACTTTGGGTCATGTAGCATTATCCTGGGTCATGTAGCATTATCCTGGGTCGTGTAGAATTATCCTGGGTCATGTAGCATTACTCTGGGGTCGTGTAGCATTATCTTGGGTCGTGTAGCATTATCCTGGGTCGTGTAGCATTATCCTGGGTCGTGTAGCATTATCCTGGGTCGTGTAGCATTATCCTGGGTCGTGTAGCATTATCCTGGGTCGTGTAGCATTATCCTGGGTCGTGTAGCATTATCCTGGGTCGTGTAGCATTATCCTGGGTCGTGTAGCATTATCCTGGGTCGTGTAGCATTATCCTGGTTCGTGTAGCATTATCCTAGCTCGTGTAGCATTAACCTGGGTCGTGTAGCATTATCCTGGGTCGTGTAGCATTATCCTGGGTCGTGTAGCATTATCCTGGGTCGTGTAGCATTATCCTGGGGTTGTGTAGCATTATCTTGGGTCGTGTAGCATTATCTTGGGTCGTGTAGCATTATCCTGGGTCGTGTAGCATTATCCTGGGTCGTGTAGCATTATCCTGGGTCGTGTAGCATTATCCTGGGTCGTGTAGCATTACTCTTGGTCGTGTAGCATTATCCTGGGTCGTGTAGCATTATCCTGGGTCGTGCAGCATTATCCTGGGTCGTGCAGCATTATCCTGGGTCGTGCAGCATTATCCTGGGTCGTGTAGCATTATCCTGGCTCGTGTAGCATTATACTGGGTCGTGTAGCATTACTCTGGGTCGTGTAGCATTATCCTTTGTCGTGTAGCATTATCCTGGGTCGTGTAGCATTATCCTGGGTCGTGTAGCATTATCCTGGCTCGTGTAGCATTAACCTGGGTCGTGTAGCATTATCCTGGGTCGTGTAGCTTTATCCTGGGTCGTGTAGCATTATCCTGGGTCGTGTAGCATTATCCTGGGGTTGTGTAGCATTATCTTGGGTCGTGTAGCATTATCTTGGGTCGTGTAGCATTATCCTGGGTCATGTAGCATTATCCTGGGTCGTGTAGCATTATCCTGGGTCGTGTAGCATTACTTTGGGTCGTGTAGCATTATCCTGGGTCGTGCAGCATTATCCTGGGTCGTGTAGCATTATCCTGGGTCGTGTAGCATTACTCTGGGTCGTGTAGCATTATCCTGGGTCGTGTAGCATTATCCTGGCTCGTGTAGCATTACTCTGGGGTTGTGTAGCATTATCCTGGGTCGTGTAGCATTATCCTGGGTCGTGTAGCATTATCCTGGCTCGTGTAGCATTATCCTGGCTCGTGTAGCATTATCCTGGGTCGTGTAGCATTATCCTGGGGTTGTGTAGCATTATCCTGGGTCGTGTAGCATTATCCTGGGTCGTGTTGCATTATCCTGGGTCGTGTAGCATTATCCTGGGTTGTGTAGCATTATCCTGGGTCGTGTAGCATTATCCTGGGTCGTGTAGCATTACTCTGGGTCGTGTAGCATTATCCTGGGTCGTGTAGCATTATCCTGGCTCGTGTAGCATTATCCTGGCTCGTGTAGCATTATCCTGGCTCGTGTAGCATTATCCTGAGTCGTGTAGCATTATCCTGGCTCGTGTAGCATTATCCTGGCTCGTGTAGCATTATCCTGAGTCGTGTAGCATTATCCTGGCTCGTGTAGCATTATCCTGGCTCGTGTAGCATTATCCTGGCTCGTGTAGCATTATACTGGGACGTGTAGCATTACTCTGGGTCGTGTAGCATTATCCTGGGTCGTGTAGCATTATCCTGGGGTCGTGTAGCATTATCCTGGGTCGTGTAGCATTATCCTGGGTCGTGTAGCATTATCCTGGCTCGTGTAGCATTATCCTGGCTCGTGTAGCATTATCCTGGCTCGTGTAGCATTATCCTGGCTCGTGTAGCATTATCCTGGCTCGTGTAGCATTATCCTGGCTCGTGTAGCATTATCCTGGCTCGTGTAGCATTAACCTGGGTCGTGTAGCATTATCCTGGGTCGTGTAGCATTATCCTGGGTCGTGTAGCATTATCCTGGGTCGTGTAGCATTATCCTGGCTCGTGTAGCATTATCCTGGCTCGTGTAGCATTATCCTGGGTGATGCAGCATTATCCTGGCTCGTGTAGCATTATCCTGGCTCGTGTAGCATTATCCTGGCTCGTGTAGCATTATCCTTGCTCGTGTAGCATTATCCTGGCTTGTGTAGCATTACTCTGGGGTTGTGTAACATTATCCTGGGTCGTGTAGCATTACCCTAGGTCGTGTAACATTACCCTGGCTGGTGTAGTATTACCCTAGGTCGTGTAGCATTATCCTGGGTCGTGTAGCATTACTCCGGGTCGTGTAGCATTATCCTGGGTCGTGTAGCATTATCCTGGGTCGTGTAGCATTATCCTGGGTTGTGTATCATTACTCTGGGTCGTGTAGCATTATCCTGGGTCGTGTAGCATTATCCTGGGTCGTGTAGCATTATCCTGGGTCGTGTAGCATTACCCTGGGTCGTGTAGCATTACTCTGGGTCGTGTAGCATTATCCTGGGTCGTGTAGCATTATCCTAGGTCGTGTAGCATTATCCTGGGTCGTGTAGCATTATCCTGGGTCGTGTAGCATTATCCTGGCTCTTGTAGCATTATCCTGGGTCGTCTAGTATTACTCTGGGTTGTGTAGCATTACTCTGGGTCGTGTAGCATTATCCTGGGTCGTGTAGCATTATCCTGGGTCGTGTAGCATTATCCTGGCTCGTGTAGCATTACTCTGGCTCATGTAGCATTATCCTGGGTCGTGTAGCATTACTCTGGGTCGTGTAGCATTACTCTGGGTCGTGTAGCATTATCCTGGGTCGTGTAGCATAATCCTGGGTCGTGTAGCATTACTCTGGGTCGTGTAGCATTACTCTGGGTCGTGTAGCATTATCCTGGGTCGTGTAGCATTATCCTGGGTCGTGTAGCATTATCCTGGGTCGTGTAGCATTATTCTGGGTCGTGTAGGATTTTCCTGGGTTGTGTAGCATTATCCTGGGTCGTGTAGCATTATCCTTGGTCGTGTAGCATTATCTTGGGTCGTGTAGCATTACTCTGGGTCGTGTAGCATTATCCTGGGTCGTGTAGCATTATCCTGGGTTGTGTAGCATTACCCTGGGTCGTGTAGCATTATCCTGGGTCGTGTAGCATTACCCTAGGTCCTGTAGTATTATCCTGGATCGTGTAGCATTACCCTGGGTCGTGTAGCATTACCCTGGCTCGAGTAGCTTTACCCTAGGTCGTGTAACATTACCCTGGTTGGTGTAGCATTATCCTGGGTCGTGTAGCATTACTCTGGGTCGTGTAGCATTATCCTGGTTCGTGTAGCATTATCCTGGGTCGTGTAGCATTATCCTGGGTCGTGTATCATTACTCTGGGTCGTGTAGCATTATCTTGGGTTGTGTAGCATTATCCTGGGTCGTGTAGCATTATCCTGGGTCGTGTAGCATTACCCTGGGTCGTGTAGCATTACTCTGGGTCGTGTAGCATTATCCTGGGTCGTGTAGCATTATCCTAGGTCGTGTAGCATTATCCTGGGTCGTGTAGCATTATCCTGGGTCGTGTAGCATTATCCTGGGTCGTGTAGCATTATCCTGGCTCTTGTAGCATTACTCTGGGTCATGTAGCATTATCCTGGGTCATGTAGCTCTATCCTGGGTCGTGTAGAATTATCCTGGGTCATGTAGCATTACTCTGGGGTCGTGTAGCATTATCCTGGGTCGTGTAGCATTATCCTGGGTCGTGTAGCATTATCCTGGGTCGTGTAGCATTATCCTGGGTCGTGTAGCATTATCCTGGGTCGTGTAGCATTATCCTGGGTCGTGTAGCATTATCCTGGGTCGTGTAGCATTATCCTGGGTCGTGTAGCATTATCCTGGCTCGTGTAGCATTAACCTGGGTCGTGTAGCATTATCCTTGCTCGTGTAGCATTATCCTGGGTCGTGTAGCATTATCCTGGCTCGTGTAGCATTATCCTGGCTCGTGTAGCATTATCCTGGCTTGTGTAGCATTATCGTGGCTCGTGTAGCATTATCCTGGCTTGTGTAGCATTACTCTGGGGTTGTGTAACATTATCCTGGGTCGTGTAGCATTACCCTAGGTCGTGTAACATTACCCTGGCTGGTGTAGTATTACCCTAGGTCGTGTAGCATTATCCTGGGTCGTGTAGCATTACTCCGGGTCGTGTAGCATTATCCTGGGTCGTGTAGCATTATCCTGGGTCGTGTAGCATTATCCTGGGTTGTGTATCATTACTCTGGGTCGTGTAGCATTATCTTGGGTCATGTAGCATTATCCTGGGTCGTGTAGCATTATCCTGGGTCGTGTAGCATTACCCTGGGTCGTGTAGCATTACTCTGGGTCGTGTAGCATTATCCTGGGTCGTGTAGCATTATCCTAGGTCGTGTAGCACTATCCTGGGTCGTGTAGCATTATCCTGGGTCGTGTAGCATTATCCTGGCTCTTGTAGCATTACTCTGGGGTCGTGTAGCATTATCCTGGGTCGTGTAGCATTATCCTGGCTCGTGTAGCATTATCCTGGCTTGTGTAGCATTACTCTGTGGTTGTGTAACATTATCCTGGGTCGTGTAGCATTACCCTAGGTCGTGTAACATTAACCTGGCTGGTGTAGTATTACCCTAGGTCGTGTAGCATTATCCTGGGTCGTGTAGAATTACTCCGGGTCGTGTAGCATTATCCTGGGTCGTGTAGCATTATCCTGGGTCGTGTAGCATTATCCTGGGTTGTGTATCATTACTCTGGGTCGTGTAGCATTATCTTGGGTTGTGTAGCATTATCCTGGGTCGTGTAGCATTATCCTGGGTCGTGTAGCATTACCCTGGGTCGTGTAGCATTACTCTGGGTCGTGTAGCATTATCCTGGGTCGTGTAGCATTATCCTAGGTCGTGTAGCATTATCCTGGGTCGTGTAGCATTATCCTGGGTCGTGTAGCATTATCCTGGGTCGTGTAGCATTACTCTGGGTCGTGTAGCATTATCCTGGGTCATGTAGCATTATCCTGGGTTGTGTAGCATTACCCTGGGTCGTGTAGCATTATCCTGGGTCGTGTAGCATTACCCTAGGTCCTGTAGTATTATCCTGGCTCGTGTAGCATTACCCTGGGTCGTGTAGCATTACCCTGGCTCGTGTAGCTTTACCCTAGGTCGTGTAACATTACCCTGGTTGGTGTAGCATTACTCTGGGTCGTGTAGCATTATCCTGGGTCGTGTAGCATTATCCTGGGTCGTGTAGCATTATCCTGGGTCGTGTATCATTACTCTGGGTCGTGTAGCATTATCCTGGGTTGTGTAGCATTATCCTGGGTCGTGTAGCATTATCCTGGGTCGTGTAGCATTACCCTGGGTCGTGTAGCATTACTCTGGGTCGTGTAGCATTATCCTGGGTCGTGTAGCATTATCCTAGGTCGTGTAGCATTATCCTGGGTCGTGTAGCATTATCCTGGGTCGTGTAGCATTATCCTGGGTCGTGTAGCATTATCCTGGCTCTTGTAGCATTACTTTGGGTCATGTAGCATTATCCTGGGTCATGTAGCATTATCCTGGGTCGTGTAGAATTATCCTGGGTCATGTAGCATTACTCTGGGGTCGTGTAGCATTATCTTGGGTCGTGTAGCATTATCCTGGGTCGTGTAGCATTATCCTGGGTCGTGTAGCATTATCCTGGGTCGTGTAGCATTATCCTGGGTCGTGTAGCATTATCCTGGGTCGTGTAGCATTATCCTGGGTCGTGTAGCATTATCCTGGGTCGTGTAGCATTATCCTGGGTCGTGTAGCATTATCCTGGGTCGTGTAGCATTATCCTGGGTCGTGTAGCATTATCCTGGTTCGTGTAGCATTATCCTGGCTCGTGTAGCATTAACCTGGGTCGTGTAGCATTATCCTGGGTCGTGTAGCATTATCCTGGGTCGTGTAGCATTATCCTGGGTCGTGTAGCATTATCCTGGGGTTGTGTAGCATTATCTTGGGTCGTGTAGCATTATCTTGGGTCGTGTAGCATTATCCTGGGTCGTGTAGCATTATCCTGGGTCGTGTAGCATTATCCTGGGTCGTGTAGCATTATCCTGGGTCGTGTAGCATTACTCTGGGTCGTGTAGCATTATCCTGGGTCGTGTAGCATTATCCTGGGTCGTGCAGCATTATCCTGGGTCGTGTAGCATTACTCTGGGTCGTGTAGCATTATCCTGGGTCGTGTAGCATTATCCTGGCTCGTGTAGCATTACTCTGGGGTTGTGTAGCATTATCCTGGCTCGTGTAGCATTATCCTGGCTCGTGTAGCATTATCCTGGCTCGTGTAGCATTATCCTGGCTCGTGTAGCATTATCCTGGCTCGTGTAGCATTATCCTGGGTCGTGTAGCATTACTCTGGGTCGTGTAGCATTATCCTGGGTCGTGTAGCATTATCCTGGGTCGTGTAGCATTATCCTAGGTCGTGTAGCGTTATCATGGGTCGTGTAGCATTATTCTGGGTCGTGTAGCATTACTCTGGGTCGTGTAGCATTACTCTGGGTCGTGTAGCATTATCCTGGGTCGTGTAGCATTACTCTGGGTCGTGTAGCATTACTCTGGGGTTGTGTAACATTATCCTGGGTCGTGTAGCATTACCCTAGGTCGTGTAACATTACCCTGGCTCGTGTAGCATTACTCTAGGTCGTGTAGCATTACTCTAGGTCGTGTAGCATTACTCTAGGTCGTGTAGCATTATCCTGGGTCGTGTAGCATTATCCTGGGTCGTGTAGCATTATCCTGGGTCGTGTAGCATTATCCTAGGTCGTGTAGCATTATCATGGGTCGTGTAGCATTATTCTGGTTCGTGTAGCATTACTCTGGGTCGTGTAGCATTATCCTGGGTCGTGTAGCATTATCCTGGGTTGTGTATCATTACTCTGGGTCGTGTAGCATTATCCTGGGTCGTGTAGCATTATCCTGGGTCGTGTAGCATTATCCTGGGTCGTGTAGCATTACCCTGGGTCGTGTAGCATTACTCTGGGTCGTGTAGCATTATCCTGGGTCGTGTAGCATTATCCTAGGTCGTGTAGCATTATCCTGGCTCGTGTAGCATTACTCTAGGTCGTGTAGCATTACTCTAGGTCGTGTAGCATTACTCTAGGTCGTGTAGCATTATCCTGGGTCGTGTAGCATTATCCTGGGTCGTGTAGCATTATCCTGGGTCGTGTAGCATTATCCTAGGTCGTGTAGCGTTATCATGGGTCGTGTAGCATTATTCTGGGTCGTGTAGCATTACTCTGGGTCGTGTAGCATTACTCTGGGTCGTGTAGCATTATCCTGGGTCGTGTAGCATTACTCTGGGTCGTGTAGCATTACTCTGGGGTTGTGTAACATTATCCTGGGTCGTGTAGCATTACCCTAGGTCGTGTAACATTACCCTGGCTCGTGTAGCATTACTCTAGGTCGTGTAGCATTACTCTAGGTCGTGTAGCATTACTCTAGGTCGTGTAGCATTATCCTGGGTCGTGTAGCATTATCCTGGGTCGTGTAGCATTATCCTGGGTCGTGTAGCATTATCCTAGGTCGTGTAGCATTATCATGGGTCGTGTAGCATTATTCTGGGTCGTGTAGCATTACTCTGGGTCGTGTAGCATTATCCTGGGTCGTGTAGCATTATCCTGGGTTGTGTATCATTACTCTGGGTCGTGTAGCATTATCCTGGGTCGTGTAGCATTATCCTGGGTCATGTAGCATTATCCTGGGTCGTGTAGCATTACCCTGGGTCGTGTAGCATTACTCTGGGTCGTGTAGCATTATCCTGGGTCGTGTAGCATTATCCTAGGTCGTGTAGCATTATCCTGGGTCGTGTAGCATTATCCTGGGTCGTGTAGCATTATCCTGGCTCTTGTAGCATTACTCTGGGGTCGTCTAGCATTATCCTGGGTCGTGTAGCATTATCCTGGGTTGTGTAGCATTATCCTAGGTCGTGTAGCATTATCCTGGGTCGTGTAGCATTATCCTGGGTCGTGTAGCATTATCCTGGGTCGTCTAGTATTAATCTGGGTTGTGTAGCATTACTCTGGGTCGTGTAGCATTATCCTGGGTCGTGTAGCATTATCCTGAGTCGTGTAGCATTATCCTGGGTCGTGTAGCATTATCCTGGGTAGTGTAGCATTATTCTGGGTCGTGTAGGATTATCCTGGGTTGTGTAGCATTATCCTGGGTCATGTAGCATTATCCTTGGTCGTGTATCATTATCTTGGGTCGTGTAGCATTACTCTGGGTCGTGTAGCATTATCCTGGGTCGTGTAGCATTATCCTGGGTTGTGTAGCATTACCCTGGGTCGTGTAGCATTATCCTGGGTCGTGTAGCATTACCCTAGGTCCTGTAGTATTATCCTGGCTCGTGTAGCATTACCCTGGGTCGTGTAGCATTACCCTGGCTCGTGTAGCTTTACCCTAGGTCGTGTAACATTACCCTGGTTGGTGTAGCATTATCCTGGGTCGTGTAGCATTACTCTGGGTCGTGTAGCATTATCCTGGGTCGTGTAGCATTATCCTGGGTCGTGTAGCATTATCCTGGGTCGTGTATCATTACTCTGGGTCGTGTAGCATTACTCTGGGTCGTGTAGCATTATCCTGGGTCGTGTAGCATTATCCTAGGTCGTGTAGCATTATCCTGGGTCGTGTAGCATTATCCTGGGTCGTGTAGCATTATCCTGGGTCGTGTAGCATTATCCTGGCTCTTGTAGCATTATCCTGGGTCATGTAGCATTATCCTGGGTCGTGTAGAATTATCCTGGGTCATGTAGCATTATCCTGGGTCATATAGCATTATCCTGGGTCGTGTAGAATTATCCTGGGTCATGTAGCATTACTCTGGGGTCGTGTAGCATTATCTTGGGTCGTGTAGCATTATCCTGGGTCGTGTAGCATTATCCTGGGTCATGTAGCATTATCCTGGGTCGTGTAGCATTATCCTGGGTCGTGTAGCATTATCCTGGGTCGTGTAGCATTATTCTGGGTCGTGTAGCATTATCCTGGGTCGTGTAGCATTATCCTGGGTCGTGTATCATTACTCTGGGTCGTGTAGCATTATCCTGGGTCGTGTAGCATTATTCTGGGTCGTGTAGCATTATCCTGGGTCGTGTAGCATTATCCTGGGTCGTGTATCATTACTCTGGGTCGTGTAGCATTATCCTGGGTTGTGTAGCATTATCCTGGGTCGTGTAGCATTATCCTGGGTCGTGTAGCATTATCCTGGGTCGTGTAGCATTATTCTGGGTCGTGTAGCATTATCCTGGGTCGTGTAGCATTATCCTGGGTCGTGTAGCATTATCCTGGGTCGTGTAGCATTATCCTGGGTCGTGTAGCATTATCCTGGCTCATGTAGCATTAACCTGGGTCGTGTAGCATTATCCTGGGTCGTGTAGCATTATCCTGGGTCGTGTATCATTATCCTGGGTCGTGTAGCATTATCCTGGGGTTGTGTAGCATTATCTTGGGTCGTGTAGCATTATCTTGGGTCGTGTAGCATTATCCTGGGTCGTGTAGCATTATCCTGGGTCGTGTAGCATTATCCTGGGTCGTGTAGCATTATCATGGGTCGTGTAGCATTACTCTGGGTCGTGTAGCATTATCCTGGGTCGTGTAGCATTATCCTGGGTCGTGTAGCATTATCCTGGGTCGTGTAGCATTACTCTGGGTCGTGTAGCATTATCCTGGGTCGTGTAGCATTATCCTGGCTCGTGTAGCATTACTCTGGGGTTGTGTAGCATTATCCTGGCTTGTGTAGCATTATCCTGGCTCGTGTAGCATTATCCTGGCTCGTGTAGCATTATCCTGGCTCGTGTAGCATTATCCTGGCTCGTGTAGCATTATCCTGGCTCGTGTGGCATTATCCTGGGTCGTGTAGCATTACTCTAGGTCGTGTAGCATTACTCTGGGTCGGGTAGCATTATCCTGGGTCGTGTAGCATTATCCTGGGTCGTGTAGCATTATCCTGGGTCGTGTAGCATTACCCTGGGTCGTGTAGCATTACTCTGGGTTGTGTAGCATTATCCTGGGTCGTGTAGCATTATCCTGGGTCGTGTAGCATTATCCTGGTTCGTGTAGCATTACTCTAGGTCGTGTAGCATTACTCTAGGTCGTGTAGGATTACTCTAGGTCGTGTAGCATTATCCTGGGTCGTGTAGCATTATCCTGGGTCGTGTAGCATTATCCTGGGTCATGTAGCATTATCCTAGGTCGTGTAGCATTATCATGGGTCGTGTAGCATTATTCTGGGTCGTGTAGCATTACTCTGGGTCGTGTAGCATTACTCTGGGTCGTGTAGCATTATCCTGGGTCGTGTAGCATTACTCTGGGTCGTGTAGCATTACTCTGGGGTTGTGTAACATTATCCTGGGTCGTGTAGCATTACCCTAGGTCGTGTAACATTACCCTGGCTGGTGTAGTATTACCCTAGGTCGTGTAGCATTATCCTGGGTCGTGTAGCATTACTCCGGGTCGTGTAGCATTATCCTGGGTCGTGTAGCAATATCCTGGGTCGTGTAGCATTATCCTGGGTTGTGTATCATTACTCTGGGTCGTGTAGCATTATCCTGGGTCGTGTAGCATTATCCTGGGTCGTGTAGCATTACCCTGGGTCGTGTAGCATTACTCTGGGTCGTGTAGCATTATCCTGGGTCGTGTAGCATTATCCTAGGTCGTGTAGCATTATCCTGGGTCGTGTAGCATTATCCTGGCTCTTGTAGCATTACTCTGGGGTCGTGTAGCATTATCCTGGGTCGTGTAGCATTATCCTGGGTCGTGTAGCATTATCCTAGGTCGTGTAGCATTATCCTGGGTCGTGTAGCATTATCCTGGGTCGTGTAGCATTATCCTGGGTCGTCTAGTATTACTCTGGGTTGTGTAGCATTACTCTGGGTCGTGTAGCATTATCCTGTGTCGTGTAGCATTATCCTGGGTCGTGTAGCATTATCCTGGGTCGTGTAGCATTATCCTGGGTCGTGTAGCATTATTCTGGGTCGTGTAGGATTATCCTGGGTTGTGTAGCATTATCCTGGGTCGTGTAGCATTATCCTTGGTCGTGTAGCATTATCTTGGGTCGTGTAGCATTACTCTGGGTCGTGTAGCATTATCCTTGGTCGTGTAGCATTATCCTGGGTTGTGTAGCATTACCCTGGGTCGTGTAGCATTATCCTGGGTCGTGTAGCATTACCCTAGGTCCTGTAGTATTATCCTGGCCCGTGTAGCATTACCCTGGGTCGTGTAGCATTACCCTGGCTCGTGTAGCTTTACCCTAGGTCGTGTAACATTACCCTGGTTGGTGTAGCATTATCCTGGGTCGTGTAGCATTACTCTGGGTCGTGTAGCATTATCCTGGGTCGTGTAGCATTATCATGGCTCTTATAGCATTACTCTGGGTCATGTAGCATTATCCTGGGTCATGTAGCATTATCCTGGGTCGTGTAGAATTATCCTGGGTCATGTAGCATTACTCTGGGGTCGTGTAGCATTATCTTGGGTCGTGTAGCATTATCCTGGGTCGTGTAGCATTATCCTGGGTCGTGTAGCATTATCCTGGGTCGTGTAGCATTATCCTGGGTCGTGTAGCATTATCCTGGGTCGTGTAGCATTATTCTGGGTTGTGTAGCATTATCCTGGGTCGTGTAGCATTATCCTGGGTCGTGTAGCATTATCCTGTGTCGTGTAGCATTATCCTGGGTCGTGTAGCATTATCCTGGGTCGTGTAGCATTATCCTGGGTCGTGTAGCATTATCCTGGGTCGTGTAGCATTATCCTGGCTCGTGTAGCATTAACCTGGGTCGTGTAGCATTATCCTGGGTCGTGTAGCATTATCCTGGGTCGTGTAGCATTATCCTGGGTCATGTAGCATTATCCAGGGGTTGTGTAGCATTATCTTGGGTCGTGTAGCATTATCTTGGGTCGTGTAGCATTATCCTGGGTCGTGTAGCATTATCCTGGGTCGTGTAGCATTATCCTGGGTCGTGTAGCATTATCCTGGGTCGTGTAGCATTAGTCTGGGTCGTGTAGCATTATCCTGGGTCGTGTAGCATTATCCTGGGTCGTGTAGCATTATCCTGGGTCGTGTAGCATTACTCTGGGTCGTGTAGCATTATCCTGGCTCGTGTAGCATTATCCTGGCTCGTGTAGCATTACTCTGGGGTTGTGTAGCATTATCCTGGGTCGTGTAGCATTTACCTGGGTCGTGTAGCATTATCCTGGCTCGTGTAGCATTATCCTGGCTCGTGTAGCATTATCCTGGCTCGTGTAGCATTATCCTGGCTCGTGTAGCATTATCCTGGCTCGTGTAGCATTATCCTGGCTCGTGTAGCATTATCCTGGCTCGTGTAGCATTATCCTGGGTCGTGTAGCATTATCCTGGGTCGTGTAGCATTACTCTGGGTCGTGTAGCATTACTCTGGGTCGTGTAGCATTACCCTGGGTCGTGTAGCATTATACTGGGTCGTGTAGCATTATACTGGGTCGTGTAGCATTACTCTGGGTCGTGTAGCAATACTCTGGGTCGTGTAGCATTATCCTGGCTCGTGTAGCATTATCCTGGGTCGTGTAGCATTATCCTGGGTTGTGTAGCATTACCCTAGGTAGTGTGGCATTATCCTGGGTCGTGTAGCATTATCATGGGTCGTGTAGCCTTACTCTGGCTCGTGTAGCATTATCCTGGCTCGTGTAGCATTATCCTGGGTCGTGTAGCATTATCCTGGGTCGTGTAGCATTATCCTGGGTCGTGTAGCATTATCCTGGGTCGTGTAGCATTATCCTGGGTCGTGTAGCATTATCCTGGGTCGTGTAGCATTATCCTAGGTCGTGTAGCATTATCATGGGTCGTGTAGCATTATTCTGGGTCGTGTAGCATTACTCTGGGTCGTGTAGCATTATCCTGGGTCGTGTAGCATTATCCTGGGTTGTGAATCATTACTCTGGGTCGTGTAGCATTATCCTGGGTCGTGTAGCATTATCCTGGGTCGTGTTGCATTATCCTGGGTCGTGTAGCATTACTCTGGGTCGTGTAGCATTACTCTGGGTCGTGTAGCATTATCCTGGGTCGTGTAGCATTATCCTAGGTCGTGTAGCATTATCCTGGGTCGTGTAGCATTATCCTGGGTCGTGTAGCATTATCCTGGCTCTTGTAGCATTACTCTGGGGTCGTCTAGCATTATCCTGGGTCGTGTAGCATTATCCTGGGTTGTGTAGCATTATCCTGGGTCGTGTAGCATTATCCTGGGTCGTCTAGTATTACTCTGGGTTGTGTAGCATTACTCTGGGTCGTGTAGCATTATCCTGGGTCGTGTAGCATTATCCTGAGTCGTGTAGCATTATCCTGGGTCGTGTAGCATTATCCTGGGTCGTGTAGCATTATTCTGGGTCGTGTAGGATTATCCTGGGTTGTGTAGCATTATCCTGGGTCGTGTAGCATTATCCTTGGTCGTGTAGCATTATCTTGGGTCGTGCAGCATTACTCTGGGTCGTGTAGCATTATCCTGGGTCGTGTAGCATTATCCTGAGTTGTGTAGCATTACCCTGGGTCGTGTAGCATTATCCTGGGTCTTGTAGCATTACCCTAGGTCCTGTAGTATTATCCTGGCTCGTGTAGCATTACCCTGGGTCGTGTAGCATTACCCTGGCTCGTGTAGCTTTACCCTAGGTCGTGTAACATTACCCTGGTTGGTGTAGCATTATCCTGGGTCGTGTAGCATTACTCTGGGTCGTGTAGCATTATCCTGGGTCGTGTAGCATTATCCTGGGTCGTGTAGCATTATCCTGGGTCGTGTATCATTACTCTGGGTCGTGTAGCATTATCCTGGGTCGTGTAGCATTATCCTGGGTCGTGTAGCATTATCCTGGGTCGTGTAGCATTACCCTGGGTCGTGTAGCATTACTCTGGGTCGTGTAGCATTATCCTGGGTCGTGTAGCATTATCCTAGGTCGTGTAGCATTATCCTGGGTCGTGTAGCATTATCCTGGGTCGTGTAGCATTATCCTGGGTCGTGTAGCATTATCCTGGCTCTTGTAGCATTATCCTGGGTCATGTAGCATTATTCTGGGTCGTGTAGAATTATCCTGGGTCATGTAGCATTATCCTGGGTCATGTAGCATTATCCTGGGTCGTGTAGAATTATCCTGGGTCATGTAGCATTACTCTGGGGTCGTGTAGCATTATCTTGGGTCGTGTAGCATTATCCTGGGTCGTGTAGCATTATCCTGGGTCATGTAGCATTATCCTGGGTCGTGTAGCATTATCCTGGGTCGTGTAGCATTATCCTGGGTCGTGTAGCATTATTCTGCGTCGTGTAGCATTATCCTGGGTCGTGTAGCATTATCCTGGGTCGTGTATCATTACTCTGGGTCGTGTAGCATTACTCTGGGTCATGTAGCATTACCCTGGGTCGTGTAGCATTATACTGGGTCGTGTAGCATTATACTGGGTCGTGTAGCATTACTCTGGGTCGTGTAGCAATACTCTGGGTCGTGTAGCATTATCCTGGCTCGTGTAGCATTATCCTGGGTCGTGTAGCATTATCCTGGGTTGTGTAGCATTACCCTAGGTAGTGTGGCATTATCCTGGGTCGTGTAGCATTATCATGGGTCGTGTAGCATTACTCTGGCTCGTGTAGCATTATCCTGGCTCGTGTAGCATTACTCTGGCTCATGTAGCATTATCCTGGGTCGTGTAGCATTATCCTGGGTCGTGTAGCATTATCCTGGGTCGTGTAGCATTATCCTGGGTCGTGTAGCATTACTCCGGGTCGTGTAGCATTATCCTGGGTCGTGTAGCATTATCCTGGGTCGTGTAGCATTATCCTGGGTTGTGTATCCTTACTCTGGGTCGTGTAGCATTATCCTGGGTCGTGTAGCATTATCCTGGGTCGTGTAGCATTACCCTGGGTCGTGTAGCATTACTCTGGGTCGTGTAGCATTATCCTGGGTCGTGTAGCATTATCCTAGGTCGTGTAGCATTATCCTGGGTCGTGTAGCATTATCCTGGGTCGTGTAGCATTATCCTGGGTCGTCTAGTATTACTCTGGGTTGTGTAGCATTACTCTGGGTCGTGTAGCATTATCCTGGGTCGTGTAGCATTATCCTGGGTCGTGTAGCATTATCCTGGGTCGTGTAGCATTATCCTGGGTCGTGTAGCATTATTCTGGGTCGTGTAGGATTATCCTGGGTTGTGTAGCATTATCCTGGGTCGTGTAGCATTATCCTTGGTCGTGTAGCATTATCTTGGGTCGTGTAGCATTACTCTGGGTCGTGTAGCATTATCCTGGGTCGTGTAGCATTATCCTGGGTTGTGTAGCATTACCCTGGGTCGTGTAGCATTATCCTGGGTCGTGTAGCATTACCCTAGGTCCTGTAGTATTATCCTGGCTCGTGTAGCATTACCCTGGGTCGTGTAGCATTACCCTGGCTCGTGTAGCTGTACCCTAGGTCGTGTAACATTACCCTGGTTGGTGTAGCATTATCCTGGGTCGTGTAGCATTACTCTGGGTCGTGTAGCATTATCCTGGGTCGTGTAGCATTATCCTGGCTCTTGTAGCATTACTCTGGGTCATGTAGCATTATCCTGGGTCATGTAGCATTATCCTGGGTCGTGTAGAATTATCCTGGGTCATGTAGCATTACTCTGGGGTCGTGTAGCATTATCTTGGGTCGTGTAGCATTATCCTGGGTCGTGTAGCATTATCCTGGGTCGTGTAGCATTATCCTGGGTCGTGTAGCATTATCCTGGGTCGTGTAGCATTATTCTGGGTCGTGTAGCATTATCCTGGGTCGTGTAGCATTATTCTGGGTCGTGTAGCATTATCCTGTGTCGTGTAGCATTATCCTGGGTCGTGTAGCATTATCCTGGGTCGTGTAGCATTATCCTGGGTCGTGTAGCATTATCCTGGGTCGTGTAGCATTATCCTGGCTCGTGTAGCATTAACCTGGGTCGTGTAGCATTATCCTGGGTCGTGTAGCATTATCCTGGGTCGTGTAGCATTATCCTGGGTCATGTAGCATTATCCAGGGGTTGTGTAGCATTATCTTGGGTCGTGTAGCATTATCTTGGGTCGTGTAGCATTATCCTGGGTCGTGTAGCATTATCCTGGGTCGTGTAGCATTATCCTGGGTCGTGTAGCATTATCCTGGGTCGTGTAGCATTACTCTGGGTCATGTAGCATTATCCTAGGTCGTGTAGCATTATCCTGGGTCGTGTAGCATTATCCTGGGTCGTGTAGCATTACTCTGGGTCGTGTAGCATTATCCTGGCTCGTGTAGCATTATCCTTGCTCGTGTAGCATTACTCTGGGGTTGTGTAGCATTATCCTGGGTCGTGTAGCATTATCCTGGCTCGTGTAGCATTATCCTGGCTCGTGTAGCATTATCCTGGCTCATGTAGCATTATCCTGGCTCGTGTAGCATTATCCTGGCTCGTGTAGCATTATCCTGGGTCGTGTAGCATTACTCTGGGTCGTGTAGCATTAGTCTGGGTCGTGTAGCATTACCCTGGGTCGTGTAGCATTATACTGGGTCGTGTAGCATTATACTGGGTCGTGTAGCATTACTCTGGGTCGTGTAGCAATACTCTGGGTCGTGTAGCATTATCCTGGCTCGTGTAGCATTATCCTGGGTCGTGTAGCATTATCCTGGGTCGTGTAGCATTACCCTAGGTAGTGTGGCATTATCCTGGGTCGTGTAGCATTATCATGGGTCGTGTAGCATTACTCTGGCTCGTGTAGCATTATCCTGGCTCGTGTAGCATTACTCTGGCTCGTGTAGCATTATCCTGGGTCGTGTAGCATTATCCTGGGTCGTGTAGCATTATCCTGGGTCGTGTAGCATTATCCTGGGTCGTGTAGCATTATCCTGGGTCGTGTAGTATTATCCTGGCTCGTGTAGCATTATCCTGGGTCATGTAGAATTACTCTGGGTCGTGTAGCATTATCCTGGGTCATGTAGCATTATCCTGGGTCGTGTAGCATTATCCTGGGTCGTGTAGCATTATCATGGGTCTTGTATCATTATTCTGGGTCGTGTAGCATTATCCTGGGTCGTGTAGCATTATCCTCGGTCGTGTAGCATTACTATGGGTCGTGTAGCATTACTCTGGGTCGTGTAGCATTACCCTGGGTCGTGTAGCATTATACTGGGTCGTGTAGCATTATACTGGGTCGTGTAGCATTACTCTGGGTCGTGTAGCAATACTCTGGGTCGTGTAGCATTATCCTGGCTCGTGTAGCATTATCCTGGGTCGTGTAGCATTATCCTGGGTCGTGTAGCATTACCCTAGGTAGTGTGGCATTATCCTGGGTCGTGTAGCATTATCATGGGTCGTGTAGCATTACTCTGGCTCGTGTAGCATTATCCTGGCTCGTGTAGCATTACTCTCGCTCGTGTAGCATTATCCTGGGTCGTGTAGCATTATCCTGGGTCGTGTAGCATTATCCTGGGTCGTGTAGCATTATCCTGGGTCGTGTAGCATTATCCTGGGTCGTGTAGCATTATCCTGGTTCGTGTAGTATTATCCTGGCTCGTGTAGCATTATCCTGGCTCGTGTAGCATAACTCTAGGTCGTGTAGCATTACTCTAGGTCGTGTAGCATTACTCTAGGTCGTGTAGCATTATCCTGGGTCGTGTAGCATTATCCTGGGTCGTGTATCATTATCCTGGGTCGTGTAGCATTATCCTAGGTCGTGTAGCATTATCATGGGTCGTGTAGCATTATTCTGGGTCGTGTAGCATTACTCTGGGTCGTGTAACATTACTCTGGGTCGTGTAGCATTATCCTGGGTCGTGTAGCATTACTCTGGGTCGTGTAGCATTATCCTGGGTCGTGTAGCATTATCCTGGGTCGTGTAGCCTTACTCTGGGTCGTGTAGCATTATCCTGGGTCGTGTAGCATTATCCTGGGTCGTGTAGCATTATCCTGGGTCGTATAGCATTATCCTGGGTCGTGTAGCATTATCCTGGGTCGTGTAGCATTATCCTGGGTCATGTAGCATTATCCTGGGTCGTGTAGCATTACTCTGGGTCGTGTAGCATTATCCTGGGTCGTGTAGCATTATCCTGGGTCGTGTAGCATTATCCTAGGTCGTGTAGCATTATCCTGGGTCGTGTAGCATTATCCTGGGTCGTGTAGCATTATCCTGGGTCGTGTAGCATTATCCTGGCTCGTGTAGCATTATCCTGGCTCGTGTAGCATTATCCTGGCTCGTGTAGCATTATCCTGGCTCGTGTAGCATTATCCTGGCTCGTGTAGCATTAACCTGGGTCGTGTAGCATTATCCTGGGTCGTGTAGCATTATCCTGGGTCGTGTAACATTACCCTGGCTGGTGTAGTATTACCCTAGGTCGTGTAGCATTATCCTGGCTCGTGTAGCATTACTCTGGGGTTGTGTAACATTATCCTGGGTTGTGTAGCATTACCCTAGGTCGTGTAACATTACCCTGGCTGGTGTAGTATTACCCTAGGTCGTGTAGCATTATCCTGGGTCGTGTAGCATTACTCCGGGTCGTGTAGCATTATCCTGGGTCGTGTAGCATTATCCTGGGTCGTGTAGCATTATCCTGGGTTGTGTATCATTACTCTGGGTCGTGTAGCATTATCCTGGGTCATGTAGCATTATCCTGGGTCGTGTAGCATTATCCTGGGTCGTGTAGCATTACCCTGGGTCGTGTAGCATTACTCTGGGTCGTGTAGCATTATCCTGGGTCGTGTAGCATTATCCTAGGTCGTGTAGCATTATCCTGGGTCGTGTAGCATTATCCTGGGTCGTGTAGCATTATCCTGGCTCCTGTAGCATTACTCTGGGGTCGTGTAGCATTATCCTGGGTCGTGTAGCATTATCCTGGGTCGTGTAGCATTATCCTAGGTCGTGTAGCATTATCCTGGGTCGTGTAGCATTATCCTGGGTCGTGTAGCATTATCCTGGCTCTTGTAGCATTACTCTGGGGTCGTGTAGCATTATCCTGGGTCGTGTAGCATTATCCTGGGTCGTGTAGCATTATCCTGGGTTGTGTAGCATTATCCTGGGTCGTGTAGCATTATCCTGGGTTGTGTAGCATTACCCTAGGTAGTGTGGCATTATCCTGGGTCGTGTAGCATTATCATGGGTCGTGTAGCATTACTCTGGCTCGTGTAGCATTATCCTGGCTCGTGTAGCATTACTCTGGCTCATGTAGCATTATCCTGGGTCGTGTAGCATTATCCTGGGTCGTGTAGCATTATCCTGGGTCGTGTAGCATTATCCTGGGTCGTGTAGCATTACTCCGGGTCGTGTAGCATTATCCTGGGTCGTGTAGCATTATCCTGGGTCGTGTAGCATTATCCTGGGTTGTGTATCCTTACTCTGGGTCGTGTAGCATTATCCTGGGTCGTGTAGCATTATCCTGGGTCGTGTAGCATTACCCTGGGTCGTGTAGCATTACTCTGGGTCGTGTAGCATTATCCTGGGTCGTGTAGCATTATCCTAGGTCGTGTAGCATTATCCTGGGTCGTGTAGCATTATCCTGGGTCGTGTAGCATTATCCTGGGTCGTCTAGTATTACTCTGGGTTGTGTAGCATTACTCTGGGTCGTGTAGCATTATCCTGGGTCGTGTAGCATTATCCTGGGTCGTGTAGCATTATCCTGGGTCGTGTAGCATTATCCTGGGTCGTGTAGCATTATTCTGGGTCGTGTAGGATTATCCTGGGTTGTGTAGCATTATCCTGGGTCGTGTAGCATTATCCTTGGTCGTGTAGCATTATCTTGGGTCGTGTAGCATTACTCTGGGTCGTGTAGCATTATCCTGGGTCGTGTAGCATTATCCTGGGTTGTGTAGCATTACCCTGGGTCGTGTAGCATTATCCTGGGTCGTGTAGCATTACCCTAGGTCCTGTAGTATTATCCTGGCTCGTGTAGCATTACCCTGGGTCGTGTAGCATTACCCTGGCTCGTGTAGCTGTACCCTAGGTCGTGTAACATTACCCTGGTTGGTGTAGCATTATCCTGGGTCGTGTAGCATTACTCTGGGTCGTGTAGCATTATCCTGGGTCGTGTAGCATTATCCTGGCTCTTGTAGCATTACTCTGGGTCATGTAGCATTATCCTGGGTCATGTAGCATTATCCTGGGTCGTGTAGAATTATCCTGGGTCATGTAGCATTACTCTGGGGTCGTGTAGCATTATCTTGGGTCGTGTAGCATTATCCTGGGTCGTGTAGCATTATCCTGGGTCGTGTAGCATTATCCTGGGTCGTGTAGCATTATCCTGGGTCGTGTAGCATTATTCTGGGTCGTGTAGCATTATCCTGGGTCGTGTAGCATTATTCTGGGTCGTGTAGCATTATCCTGTGTCGTGTAGCATTATCCTGGGTCGTGTAGCATTATCCTGGGTCGTGTAGCATTATCCTGGGTCGTGTAGCATTATCCTGGGTCGTGTAGCATTATCCTGGCTCGTGTAGCATTAACCTGGGTCGTGTAGCATTATCCTGGGTCGTGTAGCATTATCCTGGGTCGTGTAGCATTATCCTGGGTCATGTAGCATTATCCAGGGGTTGTGTAGCATTATCTTGGGTCGTGTAGCATTATCTTGGGTCGTGTAGCATTATCCTGGGTCGTGTAGCATTATCCTGGGTCGTGTAGCATTATCCTGGGTCGTGTAGCATTATCCTGGGTCGTGTAGCATTACTCTGGGTCATGTAGCATTATCCTAGGTCGTGTAGCATTATCCTGGGTCGTGTAGCATTATCCTGGGTCGTGTAGCATTACTCTGGGTCGTGTAGCATTATCCTGGCTCGTGTAGCATTATCCTTGCTCGTGTAGCATTACTCTGGGGTTGTGTAGCATTATCCTGGGTCGTGTAGCATTATCCTGGCTCGTGTAGCATTATCCTGGCTCGTGTAGCATTATCCTGGCTCGTGTAGCATTATCCTGGCTCTTGTAGCATTATCCTGGCTCGTGTAGCATTATCCTGGCTCGTGTAGCATTATCCTGGGTCGTGTAGCATTACTCTGGGTCGTGTAGCATTAGTCTGGGTCGTGTAGCATTACCCTGGGTCGTGTAGCATTATACTGGGTCGTGTAGCATTATACTGGGTCGTGTAGCATTACTCTGGGTCGTGTAGCAATACTCTGGGTCGTGTAGCATTATCCTGGCTCGTGTAGCATTATCCTGGGTCGTGTAGCATTATCCTGGGTCGTGTAGCATTACCCTAGGTAGTGTGGCATTATCCTGGGTCGTGTAGCATTATCATGGGTCGTGTAGCATTACTCTGGCTCGTGTAGCATTATCCTGGCTCGTGTAGCATTACTCTGGCTCGTGTAGCATTATCCTGGGTCGTGTAGCATTATCCTGGGTCGTGTAGCATTATCCTGGGTCGTGTAGCATTATCCTGGGTCGTGTAGCATTATCCTGGGTCGTGTAGTATTATCCTGGCTCGTGTAGCATTATCCTGGGTCATGTAGAATTACTCTGGGTCGTGTAGCATTATCCTGGGTCATGTAGCATTATCCTGGGTCGTGTAGCATTATCCTGGGTCGTGTAGCATTATCATGGGTCTTGTATCATTATTCTGGGTCGTGTAGCATTATCCTGGGTCGTGTAGCATTATCCTCGGTCGTGTAGCATTACTATGGGTCGTGTAGCATTACTCTGGGTCGTGTAGCATTACCCTGGGTCGTGTAGCATTATACTGGGTCGTGTAGCATTATACTGGGTCGTGTAGCATTACTCTGGGTCGTGTAGCAATACTCTGGGTCGTGTAGCATTATCCTGGCTCGTGTAGCATTATCCTGGGTCGTGTAGCATTATCCTGGGTCGTGTAGCATTACCCTAGGTAGTGTGGCATTATCCTGGGTCGTGTAGCATTATCATGGGTCGTGTAGCATTACTCTGGCTCGTGTAGCATTATCCTGGCTCGTGTAGCATTACTCTCGCTCGTGTAGCATTATCCTGGGTCGTGTAGCATTATCCTGGGTCGTGTAGCATTATCCTGGGTCGTGTAGCATTATCCTGGGTCGTGTAGCATTATCCTGGGTCGTGTAGCATTATCCTGGTTCGTGTAGTATTATCCTGGCTCGTGTAGCATTATCCTGGCTCGTGTAGCATAACTCTAGGTCGTGTAGCATTACTCTAGGTCGTGTAGCATTACTCTAGGTCGTGTAGCATTATCCTGGGTCGTGTAGCATTATCCTGGGTCGTGTATCATTATCCTGGGTCGTGTAGCATTATCCTAGGTCGTGTAGCATTATCATGGGTCGTGTAGCATTATTCTGGGTCGTGTAGCATTACTCTGGGTCGTGTAACATTACTCTGGGTCGTGTAGCATTATCCTGGGTCGTGTAGCATTACTCTGGGTCGTGTAGCATTATCCTGGGTCGTGTAGCATTATCCTGGGTCGTGTAGCCTTACTCTGGGTCGTGTAGCATTATCCTGGGTCGTGTAGCATTATCCTGGGTCGTGTAGCATTATCCTGGGTCGTATAGCATTATCCTGGGTCGTGTAGCATTATCCTGGGTCGTGTAGCATTATCCTGGGTCATGTAGCATTATCCTGGGTCGTGTAGCATTACTCTGGGTCGTGTAGCATTATCCTGGGTCGTGTAGCATTATCCTGGGTCGTGTAGCATTATCCTAGGTCGTGTAGCATTATCCTGGGTCGTGTAGCATTATCCTGGGTCGTGTAGCATTATCCTGGGTCGTGTAGCATTATCCTGGCTCGTGTAGCATTATCCTGGCTCGTGTAGCATTATCCTGGCTCGTGTAGCATTATCCTGGCTCTTGTAGCATTATCCTGGCTCGTGTAGCATTATCCTGGCTCGTGTAGCATTATCCTGGGTCGTGTAGCATTACTCTGGGTCGTGTAGCATTAGTCTGGGTCGTGTAGCATTACCCTGGGTCGTGTAGCATTATACTGGGTCGTGTAGCATTATACTGGGTCGTGTAGCATTACTCTGGGTCGTGTAGCAATACTCTGGGTCGTGTAGCATTATCCTGGCTCGTGTAGCATTATCCTGGGTCGTGTAGCATTATCCTGGGTCGTGTAGCATTACCCTAGGTAGTGTGGCATTATCCTGGGTCGTGTAGCATTATCATGGGTCGTGTAGCATTACTCTGGCTCGTGTAGCATTATCCTGGCTCGTGTAGCATTACTCTGGCTCGTGTAGCATTATCCTGGGTCGTGTAGCATTATCCTGGGTCGTGTAGCATTATCCTGGGTCGTGTAGCATTATCCTGGGTCGTGTAGCATTATCCTGGGTCGTGTAGTATTATCCTGGCTCGTGTAGCATTATCCTGGGTCATGTAGAATTACTCTGGGTCGTGTAGCATTATCCTGGGTCATGTAGCATTATCCTGGGTCGTGTAGCATTATCCTGGGTCGTGTAGCATTATCATGGGTCTTGTATCATTATTCTGGGTCGTGTAGCATTATCCTGGGTCGTGTAGCATTATCCTCGGTCGTGTAGCATTACTATGGGTCGTGTAGCATTACTCTGGGTCGTGTAGCATTACCCTGGGTCGTGTAGCATTATACTGGGTCGTGTAGCATTATACTGGGTCGTGTAGCATTACTCTGGGTCGTGTAGCAATACTCTGGGTCGTGTAGCATTATCCTGGCTCGTGTAGCATTATCCTGGGTCGTGTAGCATTATCCTGGGTCGTGTAGCATTACCCTAGGTAGTGTGGCATTATCCTGGGTCGTGTAGCATTATCATGGGTCGTGTAGCATTACTCTGGCTCGTGTAGCATTATCCTGGCTCGTGTAGCATTACTCTCGCTCGTGTAGCATTATCCTGGGTCGTGTAGCATTATCCTGGGTCGTGTAGCATTATCCTGGGTCGTGTAGCATTATCCTGGGTCGTGTAGCATTATCCTGGGTCGTGTAGCATTATCCTGGTTCGTGTAGTATTATCCTGGCTCGTGTAGCATTATCCTGGCTCGTGTAGCATAACTCTAGGTCGTGTAGCATTACTCTAGGTCGTGTAGCATTACTCTAGGTCGTGTAGCATTATCCTGGGTCGTGTAGCATTATCCTGGGTCGTGTATCATTATCCTGGGTCGTGTAGCATTATCCTAGGTCGTGTAGCATTATCATGGGTCGTGTAGCATTATTCTGGGTCGTGTAGCATTACTCTGGGTCGTGTAACATTACTCTGGGTCGTGTAGCATTATCCTGGGTCGTGTAGCATTACTCTGGGTCGTGTAGCATTATCCTGGGTCGTGTAGCATTATCCTGGGTCGTGTAGCCTTACTCTGGGTCGTGTAGCATTATCCTGGGTCGTGTAGCATTATCCTGGGTCGTGTAGCATTATCCTGGGTCGTATAGCATTATCCTGGGTCGTGTAGCATTATCCTGGGTCGTGTAGCATTATCCTGGGTCATGTAGCATTATCCTGGGTCGTGTAGCATTACTCTGGGTCGTGTAGCATTATCCTGGGTCGTGTAGCATTATCCTGGGTCGTGTAGCATTATCCTAGGTCGTGTAGCATTATCCTGGGTCGTGTAGCATTATCCTGGGTCGTGTAGCATTATCCTGGGTCGTGTAGCATTATCCTGGCTCGTGTAGCATTATCCTGGCTCGTGTAGCATTATCCTGGCTCGTGTAGCATTATCCTGGCTCGTGTAGCATTATCCTGGCTCGTGTAGCATTAACCTGGGTCGTGTAGCATTATCCTGGGTCGTGTAGCATTATCCTGGGTCGTGTAACATTACCCTGGCTGGTGTAGTATTACCCTAGGTCGTGTAGCATTATCCTGGCTCGTGTAGCATTACTCTGGGGTTGTGTAACATTATCCTGGGTTGTGTAGCATTACCCTAGGTCGTGTAACATTACCCTGGCTGGTGTAGTATTACCCTAGGTCGTGTAGCATTATCCTGGGTCGTGTAGCATTACTCCGGGTCGTGTAGCATTATCCTGGGTCGTGTAGCATTATCCTGGGTCGTGTAGCATTATCCTGGGTTGTGTATCATTACTCTGGGTCGTGTAGCATTATCCTGGGTCATGTAGCATTATCCTGGGTCGTGTAGCATTATCCTGGGTCGTGTAGCATTACCCTGGGTCGTGTAGCATTACTCTGGGTCGTGTAGCATTATCCTGGGTCGTGTAGCATTATCCTAGGTCGTGTAGCATTATCCTGGGTCGTGTAGCATTATCCTGGGTCGTGTAGCATTATCCTGGCTCCTGTAGCATTACTCTGGGGTCGTGTAGCATTATCCTGGGTCGTGTAGCATTATCCTGGGTCGTGTAGCATTATCCTAGGTCGTGTAGCATTATCCTGGGTCGTGTAGCATTATCCTGGGTCGTGTAGCATTATCCTGGCTCTTGTAGCATTACTCTGGGGTCGTGTAGCATTATCCTGGGTCGTGTAGCATTATCCTGGGTCGTGTAGCATTATCCTGGGTTGTGTAGCATTATCCTGGGTCGTGTAGCATTATCCTGGGTCGTGTAGCATTATCCTGGGTCGTGTAGCATTATTCTGGGTCGTGTAGGATTATCCTGGGTTGTGTAGCATTATCCTGGGTCGTGTAGCATTATCCTTTGTCGTGTAGCATTATCTTGGGTCGTGTAGCATTACCCTGGGTCGTGTAGCATTACTCTGGCTCGTGTAGCTTTACCCTAGGTCGTGTAACATTACCCTGGTTGGTGTAGCATTATCCTGGGTCGTGTAGCATTACTCTGGGTCGTGTAGCATTATCCTGGGTCGTGTAGCATTATCCTGGGTCGTGTAGCATTATCCTGGGTCGTGTATCATTACTCTGGGTCGTGTAGCATTATCCTGGGTTGTGTAGCATTATCCTGGGTCGTGTAGCATTATCCTGGGTCGTGTAGCATTACCCTGGGTCGTGTAGCATTACTCTGGGTCGTGTAGCATTATCCTGGGTCGTGTAGCATTATCCTGGGTCGTGTAGCATTATCCTGGGTCGTGTAGCATTATCCTGGGTCGTGTAGCATTATCCTGGGTCGTGTAGCATTATCCTGGCTCTTGTAGCATTATCCTGGGTCGTGTAGCATTATCCTGGGTCGTGTAGCATTATCCTGGGTCGTGTAGAATTATCCTGGGTCATGTAGCATTACTCTGGGGTCGTGTAGCATTATCTTGGGTCGTGTAGCATTATCCTGGGTCGTGTAGCATTATCCTGCGTCGTGTAGCATTATCCTGGGTCGTGTAGCATTATCCTCGGTCGTGTAGCATTATCCTGGGTCGTGTAGCATTATTCTGGGTCGTGTAGCATTATCCTGGGTCGTGTAGCATTATCCTGGGTCGTGTAGCATTATCCTGGGTCGTGTAGCATTATCCTGGGTCGTGTAGCATTATCCTGGGTCGTGTAGCATTATCCTGGGTCGTGTAGCATTATCCTGGCTCGTGTAGCATTAACCTGGGTCGTGTAGCATTATCCTGGGTCGTGTAGCATTATCCTGGGTCGTGTAGCATTATCCTGGGTCGTGTAGCATTATCCTGGGGTTGTGTAGCATTATCTTGGGTCGTGTAGCATTATCTTGGGTCGTATAGCATTATCCTGGGTCGTGTAGCATTATCCTGGGTCGTGTAGCATTATCCTGGGTCGTGTAGCATTACTCTGGGTCGTGTAGCATTATCCTGGGTCGTGTAGCATTATCCTGGGTCGTGTAGCATTATCCTGGGTCGTGTAGCATTACTCTGGGTCGTGTAGCATTATCCTGGGTCGTGTAGCATTATCCTGGCTCGTGTAGCATTACTCTGGGGTCGTGTAGCATTATCCTGGGTCGTGTAGCATTATCCTGGGTCGTGTAGCATTATCCTGGGTCGTGTAGCATTATCCTGGCTCGTGTAGCATTATCCTGGCTCGTGTAGCATTATCCTGGCTCGTGTAGCATTATCCTGGCTCGTGTAGCATTATCCTGGGTCGTGTAGCATTATCCTGGGTCGTGTAGCATTACCCTGGGTCGTGTAGCATTACTCTGGGTCGTGTAGCATTATCCTGGGTCGTGTAGCATTATCCTAGGTCGTGTAGCATTATCCTGGGTCGTGTAGCATTATCCTGGGTCGTGTAGCATTATCCTGGCTCCTGTAGCATTACTCTGGGGTCGTGTAGCATTATCCTGGGTCGTGTAGCATTATCCTGGGTCGTGTAGCATTATCCTAGGTCGTGTAGCATTATCCTGGGTCGTGTAGCATTATCCTGGGTCGTGTAGCATTATCCTGGCTCTTGTAGCATTACTCTGGGGTCGTGTAGCATTATCCTGGGTCGTGTAGCATTATCCTGGGTCGTGTAGCATTATCCTGGGTTGTGTAGCATTATCCTGGGTCGTGTAGCATTATCCTGGGTCGTGTAGCATTATCCTGGGTCGTGTAGCATTATTCTGGGTCGTGTAGGATTATCCTGGGTTGTGTAGCATTATCCTGGGTCGTGTAGCATTATCCTTTGTCGTGTAGCATTATCTTGGGTCGTGTAGCATTACCCTGGGTCGTGTAGCATTACTCTGGCTCGTGTAGCTTTACCCTAGGTCGTGTAACATTACCCTGGTTGGTGTAGCATTATCCTGGGTCGTGTAGCATTACTCTGGGTCGTGTAGCATTATCCTGGGTCGTGTAGCATTATCCTGGGTCGTGTAGCATTATCCTGGGTCGTGTATCATTACTCTGGGTCGTGTAGCATTATCCTGGGTTGTGTAGCATTATCCTGGGTCGTGTAGCATTATCCTGGGTCGTGTAGCATTACCCTGGGTCGTGTAGCATTACTCTGGGTCGTGTAGCATTATCCTGGGTCGTGTAGCATTATCCTGGGTCGTGTAGCATTATCCTGGGTCGTGTAGCATTATCCTGGGTCGTGTAGCATTATCCTGGGTCGTGTAGCATTATCCTGGCTCTTGTAGCATTATCCTGGGTCGTGTAGCATTATCCTGGGTCGTGTAGCATTATCCTGGGTCGTGTAGAATTATCCTGGGTCATGTAGCATTACTCTGGGGTCGTGTAGCATTATCTTGGGTCGTGTAGCATTATCCTGGGTCGTGTAGCATTATCCTGCGTCGTGTAGCATTATCCTGGGTCGTGTAGCATTATCCTCGGTCGTGTAGCATTATCCTGGGTCGTGTAGCATTATTCTGGGTCGTGTAGCATTATCCTGGGTCGTGTAGCATTATCCTGGGTCGTGTAGCATTATCCTGGGTCGTGTAGCATTATCCTGGGTCGTGTAGCATTATCCTGGGTCGTGTAGCATTATCCTGGGTCGTGTAGCATTATCCTGGCTCGTGTAGCATTAACCTGGGTCGTGTAGCATTATCCTGGGTCGTGTAGCATTATCCTGGGTCGTGTAGCATTATCCTGGGTCGTGTAGCATTATCCTGGGGTTGTGTAGCATTATCTTGGGTCGTGTAGCATTATCTTGGGTCGTATAGCATTATCCTGGGTCGTGTAGCATTATCCTGGGTCGTGTAGCATTATCCTGGGTCGTGTAGCATTACTCTGGGTCGTGTAGCATTATCCTGGGTCGTGTAGCATTATCCTGGGTCGTGTAGCATTATCCTGGGTCGTGTAGCATTACTCTGGGTCGTGTAGCATTATCCTGGGTCGTGTAGCATTATCCTGGCTCGTGTAGCATTACTCTGGGGTCGTGTAGCATTATCCTGGGTCGTGTAGCATTATCCTGGGTCGTGTAGCATTATCCTGGGTCGTGTAGCATTATCCTGGCTCGTGTAGCATTATCCTGGCTCGTGTAGCATTATCCTGGCTCGTGTAGCATTATCCTGGGTCGTGTAGCATTATCCTGGCTCGTGTAGCATTATCCTGGGTCGTGTAGCATTACTCTGGGTCGTGTAGCATTACTCTGGGTCGTGTAGCATTATCATGGGTCGTGTAGCATTACTCTGGCTCGTGTAGCATTATCCTGGCTCATGTAGCATTACGCTGGCTCGTGTAGCATTATCCTGGGTCGTGTAGCATTATCCTGGGTCGTGTAGCATTATCCTGGGTCGTGTAGCATTATCCTGGGTCGTGTAGTATTATCCTGGCTAGTGTAGCATTATCCTGGGTCGTGTAGAATTACTCTGGGTCGTGTAGCATTATCCTGGGTCGTGTAGCATTATCCTGGGTCGTATAGCATTATCCTGGGTCGTGTAGCATTATCCTGGGTCTTGTAGCATTATCCTGGGTCGTGTAGCATTATCCTGGGTCGTGTAGCATTATTCTGGGTCGTGTAGCATTACTCTGGGTCGTGTAGCATTACTCTGGGTCGTGTAGCATTATCCTGGGTCGTGTAGCATTATCCTGGGTCGTGTAGCATTATCCTGGGTCGTGTAGCCTTACTCTGGGTTGTGTAGCATTATCCTGGGTCGTGTATCAATATCCTGGGTCGTGTAGCATTACTCTGGGTCGTGTAGCATTATCCTGGCTCGTGTAGCATTACTCTAGGTCGTGTAGCATTACTCTAGGTCGTGTAGCATTACTCTAGGTCGTGTAGCATTATCCTGGGTCGTGTAGCATTATCCTGGGTCGTGTAGCATTATCCTGGGTCGTGTAGCATTATCCTAGGTCGTGTAGCATTATCATGGGTCGTGTAGCATTATTCTGGGTCGTGTAGCATTACTCTGTGTCGTGTAGCATTACTCTGGGTAGTGTAGCATTATCCTGTGTCGTGTAGCATTACTCTGGGTCGTGTAGCATTATCCTGGGTCGTGTAGCCTTACTCTGGGTCGTGTAGCATTATCCTGGGTCGTGTAGCATTATCCTGGGTCGTGTAGCATTATCCTGGGTCGTGTAGCATTATCCTGGGTCGTGTAGCATTATCCTGGGTCGTGTAGAATTACTCTGGGTCGTGTAGCATTATCCTGGGTCGTGTAGCATTATCCTGGGTCGTGTAGCATTATCCTGGGTCGTGTAGCATTATCCTGGGTCTTGTAGCATTATCCTGGGTCGTGTAGCATTATCCTGGGTCGTGTAGCATTATCATGGGTCGTGTAGCATTACTCTGGGTCGTGTAGCATTACTCTGGGTCGTGTAGCATTATCCTGGGTCGTGTAGCCTTACTCTGGGTTGTGTAGCATTATCCTGGGTCGTGTAGCATTATCCTGGGTCGTGTATCATTATCCTGGGTCGTGTAGCATTACTCTGGGTCGTGTAGCATTACTCTGGGTCGTGTAGCATTATCCTGGGTCGTGTAGCCTTACTCTGGGTTGTGTAGCATTATCCTGGGTCGTGTAGCATTATCCTGGGTCGTGTATCATTATCCTGGGTCGTGTAGCATTATCCTGGGTCGTGTAGCATTATCCTGGGTCGTGTAGCATTATCCTGGGTCGTGTAGCATTATCCTGGGTCATGTAGCATTATCCTGGGTTGTGTAGCCTTACTCTGGGTTGTGTAGCATTATCCTGGGTCGTGTAGCATTATCCTGGGTCGTGTATCATTATCCTGGGTCGTGTAGCATTACTCTGGGTCGTGTAGCATTATCCTGGCTCGTGTAGCATTACTCTAGGTCGTGTAGCATTACTCTAGGTCGTGTAGCATTATCCTGGGTCGTGTAGCATTATCCTGGGTCGTGTAGCATTATCCTGGGTCGTGTAGCATTATCCTAGGTCGTGTAGCATTATCATGGGTCGTGTAGCATTATTCTGGGTCGTGTAGCATTACTCTGGGTCGTGTAGCATTACTCTGGGTCGTGTAGCATTATCCTGGGTCGTGTAGCATTACTCTGGGTCGTGTAGCATTATTCTGGGTCGTGTAGCATTATCCTGGGTCATGTAGCCTTACTCTGGGTCGTGTAGCATTATCCTGGGTCGTGTAGCATTATCCTGGGTCGTGTAGCATTATCCTGGGTCGTGTAGCATTATCCTGGGTCGTGTAGCATTACTCTGGGTCGTGTAGCATTATCCTGGGTCGTGTAGCATTATCCTGGGTCGTGTAGCATTATCCTGGGTCGTGTAGCATTATCCTGGGTCGTGTAGCATTATCCTGGGTCGTGTAGCAATATCCTGGCTCGTGTAGCATTATCCTGGCTCGTGTAGCATTATCCTGGCTCGTGTAGCATTATCTTGGCTCGTGTAGCATTATCTTGGCTCGTGTAGCATTATCCTGGCTCGTGTAGCATTATCCTGGCTCGTGTAGCATTATCCTGGGTCGTGTAGCATTATCCTGGGTCGTGTAGCATTATTCTGGGTCGTGTAGCATTATCCTGGGTCGTGTAGCATTATCCTGGGTCGTGTAGCATTATCCTGGGTCGTGTAGCATTATCCTGGGTCGTGTAGCATTATCCTGGGTCGTGTAGCATTATCCTGGGTCGTGTAGCATTATCCTGGCTCGTGTAGCATTAACCTGGGTCGTGTAGCATTATCCTGGGTCGTGTAGCATTATCCTGGGTCGTGTAGCATTATCCTGGGTCGTGTAGCATTATCCTGGGGTTGTGTAGCATTATCTTGGGTCGTGTAGCATTATCTTGGGTCGTGTAGCATTATCCTGGGTCGTGTAGCATTATCCTGGGTCGTGTAGCATTATCCTGGGTCGTGTAGCATTATCCTGGCTCGTGTAGCATTATCCTGGCTCGTGTAGCATTATCCTGGCTCGTGTAGCATTATCCTGGCTCGTGTAGCATTATCCTGGCTCGTGTAGCATTATCCTGGCTCGAGTAGCATTATCCTGGCTCGTGTAGCATTATCTTGGCTCGTGTAGCATTATCTTGGCTCGTGTAGCATTATCCTGGCTCGTGTAGCATTATCCTGTCTCGTGTAGCATTATCCTGGTTCGTGTAGCATTATCCTGGCTCGTGTAGCATTATCCTGGCTCGTGTAGAATTATCCTGGCTCGTGTAGCATTACCCTGGGTCGTGTAGCATTATCCTGGCTCGTGTAGCATTACCCCGGGTCGTGTAGCATTATCCCGGGTCGTGTAGCATTATCCCGGGTCGTGTAGCATTACCCTGGGTCGTGTAGCATTATCCTGGCTCGTGTATCATTACTCTGGGTCGTGTAGCATTATCCTGGGTCGTGTATCATTACTCTGGGTCGTGTAGCATTATCCTGGGTCGTGTAGCATTATCCTGGGTCGTGTAGCATTATCCTGGGTCGTGTAGCATTACCCTGGGTCGTGTAGCATTACTCTGGGTCGTGTAGCATTATCCTGGGTCGTGTAGCATTATCCTAGGTCGTGTAGCATTATCCTGGGTCGTGTAGCATTATCCTGGGTCGTGTAGCATTATCCTGGGTCGTGTAGCATTATCCTGGCTCTTGTAGCATTACTCTGGGTCATGTAGCATTATCCTGGGTCATGTAGCATTATCCTGGGTCGTGTAGAATTATCCTGGGTCATGTAGCATTACTCTGGGGTCGTGTAGCATTATCTTGGGTCGTGTAGCATTATCCTGGGTCGTGTAGCATTATCCTGGGTCGTGTAGCATTATCCTGGGTCGTGTAGCATTATCCTGGGTCGTGTAGCATTATCCTGGGTCGTGTAGCATTATTCTGGGTCATGTAGCATTATCCTGGGTCGTGTAGCATTATCCTGGGTCGTGTAGCATTATCCTGGGTCGTGTAGCATTATCCTGGGTCGTGTAGCATTATCCTGGGTCGTGTAGCATTATCCTGGGTCGTGTAGCATTATCCTGGGTCGTGTAGCATTATCCTGGCTCGTGTAGCATTAACCTGGGTCGTGTAGCATTATCCTGGGTCGTGTAGCATTATCCTGGGTCGTGTAGCATTATCCTGGGTCGTGTAGCATTATCCTGGGGTTGTGTAGCATTATCTTGGGTCGTGTAGCATTATCTTGGGTCGTGTAGCATTATCCTGGGTTGTGTAGCATTATCCTGGGTCGTGTAGCATTATCCTGGGTCGTGTAGCATTATCCTGGGTCGTGTAGCATTACTCTGGGTCGTGTAGCATTATCCTGGGTCGTGTAGCATTATCTTGGGTCGTGTAGCATTATCTTGGGTCGTGTAGCATTATCCTGGGTCGTGTAGCATTATCCTGGGTCGTGTAGCATTACTCTGGGTCGTGTAGCATTACTCTGGGTCGTGTAGCATTATCCTGGCTCGTGTAGCATTATCTTGGGTCGTGTAGCATTATCCTGGGTCGTGTAGCATTATCCTGGGTCGTGTAGCATTACCCTAGGTCGTGTGGCATTATCCTGGGTCGTGTAGCATTATCATGGGTCGTGTAGCATTACTCTGGCTCGTGTAGCATTATCCTGGCTCGTGTAGCATTACTCTGGCTCGTGTAGCATTATCCTGGGTCGTGTAGCATTATCCTGGGTCGTGTAGCATTATCCTGGGCCGTGTAGCATTATCCTGGGTCGTGTAGTATTATCCTGGCTCGTGTAGCATTATCCTGGGTCGTGTAGAATTACTCTGGGTCGTGTAGCATTATCCTGGGTCGTGTAGCATTATCCTGGGTCGTGTAGCATTATCCTGGGTCATGTAGCATTATCCTGGGTCTTGTAGCATTATCCTGGGTCGTGTAGCATTATCCTGGGTCGTGTAGCATTATCCTGGGTCGTTTAGCATTACTCTGGGTTGTGTAGCATTATCCTGGGTCGTGTAGCAGTATCCTAGGTCGTGTAGCATTATCCTGGGTCGTGTAGCATTACCCTGGGTCGTGTAGCATTATCCTGGGTCGTGTAGCATTATCCTGGCTCTTGTAGCATTACTCTGGGTCATGTAGCATTATCCTGGGTCATGTAGCATTATCCTGGGTCGTGTAGAATTATCCTGGGTCATGTAGCATTACTCTGGGGTCGTGTAGCATTATCTTGGGTCGTGTAGCATTATCCTGGGTCGTGTAGCATTATCCTGGGTCGTGTAGCATTATCCTGGGTCGTGTAGCATTATCCTGGGTCGTGTAGCATTATCCTGGGTCGTGTAGCATTATTCTGGGTCGTGTAGCATTATCCTGGGTCGTGTAGCATTATCCTGGGTCGTGTAGCATTATCCTGGGTCGTGTAGCATTATCCTGGGTCGTGTAGCATTATCCTGGGTCGTGTAGAATTATCCTGGGTCATGTAGCATTACTCTGGGGTCGTGTAGCATTATCTTGGGTCGTGTAGCATTATCCTGGGTCGTGTAGCATTATCCTGGGTCGTGTAGCATTATCCTGGGTCGTGTAGCATTATCCTGGGTCGTGTAGCATTATCCTGGGTCGTGTAGCATTATTCTGGGTCGTGTAGCATTATCCTGGGTCGTGTAGCATTATCCTGGGTCGTGTAGCATTATCCTGGGTCGTGTAGCATTATCCTGGGTCGTGTAGCATTATCCTGGGTCGTGTAGCATTATCCTGGGTCGTGTAGCATTATCCTGGGTCGTGTAGCATTATCCTGGGTCGTGTAGCATTATCCTGGGTCGTGTAGCATTATCCTGGGTCGTGTAGCATTATCCTGGGTCGTGTAGCATTATCCTGGGTCGTGTAGCATTATCCTGGGGTTGTGTAGCATTATCTTGGGTCGTGTAGCATTATCTTGGGTCGTGTAGCATTATCCTGGGTCGTGTAGCATTATCCTGGGTCGTGTAGCATTATCCTGGGTCGTGTAGCATTATCCTGGGTCGTGTAGCATTACTCTGGGTCGTGTAGCATTATCCTGGGTCGTGTAGCATTATCTTGGGTCGTGTAGCATTATCTTGGGTCGTGTAGCATTATCCTGGGTCGTGTAGCATTATCCTGGGTCGTGTAGCATTACTCTGGGTCGTGTAGCATTACTCTGGGTCGTGTAGCATTATCCTGGCTCGTGTAGCATTATCCTGGGTCGTGTAGCATTATCCTGGGTCGTGTAGCATTACCCTAGGTCGTGTGGCATTATCCTGGGTCGTGTAGCATTATCATGGGTCGTGTAGCATTACTCTGGCTCGTGTAGCATTATCCTGGCTCGTGTAGCATTACTCTGGCTCGTGTAGCATTATCCTGGGTCGTGTAGCATTATCCTGGGTCGTGTAGCATTATCCTGGGTCGTGTAGCATTACTCTGGGTCGTGTAGCATTACTCTGGGTCGTGTAGCATTATCCTGGCTCGTGTAGCATTATCCTGGGTCGTGTAGCATTATCCTGGCTCGTGTAGCATTACCCCGGGTCGTGTAGCATTATCCCGGGTCGTGTAGCATTATCCCGGGTCGTGTAGCATTACCCTGGGTCGTGTAGCATTATCCTGGCTCGTGTATCATTACTCTGGGTCGTGTAGCATTATCCTGGGTCGTGTATCATTACTCTGGGTCGTGTAGCATTATCCTGGGTCGTGTAGCATTATCCTGGGTCGTGTAGCATTATCCTGGGTCGTGTAGCATTACCCTGGGTCGTGTAGCATTACTCTGGGTCGTGTAGCATTATCCTGGGTCGTGTAGCATTATCCTAGGTCGTGTAGCATTATCCTGGGTCGTGTAGCATTATCCTGGGTCGTGTAGCATTATCCTGGGTCGTGTAGCATTATCCTGGCTCTTGTAGCATTACTCTGGGTCATGTAGCATTATCCTGGGTCATGTAGCATTATCCTGGGTCGTGTAGAATTATCCTGGGTCATGTAGCATTACTCTGGGGTCGTGTAGCATTATCTTGGGTCGTGTAGCATTATCCTGGGTCGTGTAGCATTATCCTGGGTCGTGTAGCATTATCCTGGGTCGTGTAGCATTATCCTGGGTCGTGTAGCATTATCCTGGGTCGTGTAGCATTATTCTGGGTCATGTAGCATTATCCTGGGTCGTGTAGCATTATCCTGGGTCGTGTAGCATTATCCTGGGTCGTGTAGCATTATCCTGGGTCGTGTAGCATTATCCTGGGTCGTGTAGCATTATCCTGGGTCGTGTAGCATTATCCTGGGTCGTGTAGCATTATCCTGGCTCGTGTAGCATTAACCTGGGTCGTGTAGCATTATCCTGGGTCGTGTAGCATTATCCTGGGTCGTGTAGCATTATCCTGGGTCGTGTAGCATTATCCTGGGGTTGTGTAGCATTATCTTGGGTCGTGTAGCATTATCTTGGGTCGTGTAGCATTATCCTGGGTTGTGTAGCATTATCCTGGGTCGTGTAGCATTATCCTGGGTCGTGTAGCATTATCCTGGGTCGTGTAGCATTACTCTGGGTCGTGTAGCATTATCCTGGGTCGTGTAGCATTATCTTGGGTCGTGTAGCATTATCTTGGGTCGTGTAGCATTATCCTGGGTCGTGTAGCATTATCCTGGGTCGTGTAGCATTACTCTGGGTCGTGTAGCATTACTCTGGGTCGTGTAGCATTATCCTGGCTCGTGTAGCATTATCTTGGGTCGTGTAGCATTATCCTGGGTCGTGTAGCATTATCCTGGGTCGTGTAGCATTACCCTAGGTCGTGTGGCATTATCCTGGGTCGTGTAGCATTATCATGGGTCGTGTAGCATTACTCTGGCTCGTGTAGCATTATCCTGGCTCGTGTAGCATTACTCTGGCTCGTGTAGCATTATCCTGGGTCGTGTAGCATTATCCTGGGTCGTGTAGCATTATCCTGGGCCGTGTAGCATTATCCTGGGTCGTGTAGTATTATCCTGGCTCGTGTAGCATTATCCTGGGTCGTGTAGAATTACTCTGGGTCGTGTAGCATTATCCTGGGTCGTGTAGCATTATCCTGGGTCGTGTAGCATTATCCTGGGTCATGTAGCATTATCCTGGGTCTTGTAGCATTATCCTGGGTCGTGTAGCATTATCCTGGGTCGTGTAGCATTATCCTGGGTCGTTTAGCATTACTCTGGGTTGTGTAGCATTATCCTGGGTCGTGTAGCAGTATCCTAGGTCGTGTAGCATTATCCTGGGTCGTGTAGCATTACCCTGGGTCGTGTAGCATTATCCTGGGTCGTGTAGCATTATCCTGGCTCTTGTAGCATTACTCTGGGTCATGTAGCATTATCCTGGGTCATGTAGCATTATCCTGGGTCGTGTAGAATTATCCTGGGTCATGTAGCATTACTCTGGGGTCGTGTAGCATTATCTTGGGTCGTGTAGCATTATCCTGGGTCGTGTAGCATTATCCTGGGTCGTGTAGCATTATCCTGGGTCGTGTAGCATTATCCTGGGTCGTGTAGCATTATCCTGGGTCGTGTAGCATTATTCTGGGTCGTGTAGCATTATCCTGGGTCGTGTAGCATTATCCTGGGTCGTGTAGCATTATCCTGGGTCGTGTAGCATTATCCTGGGTCGTGTAGCATTATCCTGGGTCGTGTAGAATTATCCTGGGTCATGTAGCATTACTCTGGGGTCGTGTAGCATTATCTTGGGTCGTGTAGCATTATCCTGGGTCGTGTAGCATTATCCTGGGTCGTGTAGCATTATCCTGGGTCGTGTAGCATTATCCTGGGTCGTGTAGCATTATCCTGGGTCGTGTAGCATTATTCTGGGTCGTGTAGCATTATCCTGGGTCGTGTAGCATTATCCTGGGTCGTGTAGCATTATCCTGGGTCGTGTAGCATTATCCTGGGTCGTGTAGCATTATCCTGGGTCGTGTAGCATTATCCTGGGTCGTGTAGCATTATCCTGGGTCGTGTAGCATTATCCTGGGTCGTGTAGCATTATCCTGGGTCGTGTAGCATTATCCTGGGTCGTGTAGCATTATCCTGGGTCGTGTAGCATTATCCTGGGTCGTGTAGCATTATCCTGGGGTTGTGTAGCATTATCTTGGGTCGTGTAGCATTATCTTGGGTCGTGTAGCATTATCCTGGGTCGTGTAGCATTATCCTGGGTCGTGTAGCATTATCCTGGGTCGTGTAGCATTATCCTGGGTCGTGTAGCATTACTCTGGGTCGTGTAGCATTATCCTGGGTCGTGTAGCATTATCTTGGGTCGTGTAGCATTATCTTGGGTCGTGTAGCATTATCCTGGGTCGTGTAGCATTATCCTGGGTCGTGTAGCATTACTCTGGGTCGTGTAGCATTACTCTGGGTCGTGTAGCATTATCCTGGCTCGTGTAGCATTATCCTGGGTCGTGTAGCATTATCCTGGGTCGTGTAGCATTACCCTAGGTCGTGTGGCATTATCCTGGGTCGTGTAGCATTATCATGGGTCGTGTAGCATTACTCTGGCTCGTGTAGCATTATCCTGGCTCGTGTAGCATTACTCTGGCTCGTGTAGCATTATCCTGGGTCGTGTAGCATTATCCTGGGTCGTGTAGCATTATCCTGGGTCGTGTAGCATTACTCTGGGTCGTGTAGCATTACTCTGGGTCGTGTAGCATTATCCTGGCTCGTGTAGCATTATCCTGGGTCGTGTAGCATTATCATGGGTCGTGTAGCATTACCCTAGGTCGTGTGGCATTATCCTGGGTCGTGTAGCATTATCATGGGTCGTGTAGCATTACTCTGGCTCGTGTAGCATTATCCTGGCTCGTGTAGCATTACTCTGGCTCGTGTAGCATTATCCTGGGTCGTGTAGCATTATCCTGGGTCGTGTAGCATTATCCTGGGCCGTGTAGCATTATCCTGGGTCGTGTAGTATTATCCTGGCTCGTGTAGCATTATCCTGGGTCGTGTAGAATTACTCTGGGTCGTGTAGCATTATCCTGGGTCGTGTAGCATTATCCTGGGTCGTGTAGCATTATCCTGGGTCGTGTAGCATTATCCTGGGTCTTGTAGCATTATCCTGGGTCGTGTAGCATTATCCTGGGTCGTGTAGCATTATCCTGGGTCGTTTAGCATTACTCTGGGTTGTGTAGCATTATCCTGGGTCGTGTAGCAGTATCCTAGGTCGTGTAGCATTATCCTGGGTCGTGTAGCATTATCCTGGGTCGTGTAGCATTATCCTGGGTCGTGTAGCATTATCCTGGCTCTTGTAGCATTACTCTGGGTCATGTAGCATTATCCTGGGTCATGTAGCATTATCCTGGGTCGTGTAGAATTATCCTGGGTCATGTAGCATTACTCTTGGGTCGTGTAGCATTATCTTGGGTCGTGTAGCATTATCCTGGGTCGTGTAGCATTATCCTGGGTCGTGTAGCATTATCCTGGGTCGTGTAGCATTATCCTGGGTCGTGTAGCATTATTCTGGGTCGTGTAGCATTATCCTGGGTCGTGTAGCATTATCCTGGGTCGTGTAGCATTATCCTGGGTCGTGTAGCATTATCCTGGGTCGTGTAGCATTATCCTGGGTCGTGTAGCATTATCCTGGGTCGTGTAGCATTATCCTGGCTCGTGTAGCATTAACCTGGGTCGTGTAGCATTATCCTGGGTCGTGTAGCATTATCCTGGGTCGTGTAGCATTATCCTGGGGTTGTGTAGCATTATCTTGGGTCGTGTAGCATTATCTTGGGTCGTGTAGCATTATCCTGGGTCGTGTAGCATTATCCTGGGTCGTGTAGCATTATCCTGGGTCGTGTAGCATTATCCTGGGTCGTGTAGCATTACTCTGGGTCGTGTAGCATTATCCTGGGTCGTGTAGCATTATCTTGGGTCGTGTAGCATTATCCTGGGTCGTGTAGCATTATCCTGGGTCGTGTAGCATTATCCTGGGTCGTGTAGCATTACTCTGGGTCGTGTAGCATTACTCTGGGTCGTGTAGCATTATCCTGGCTCGTGTAGCATTATCCTGGGTCGTGTAGCATTATCCTGGGTCGTGTAGCATTACCCTAGGTCGTGTGGCATTATCCTGGGTCGTGTAGCATTATCATGGGTCGTGTAGCATTACTCTGGCTCGTGTAGCATTATCCTGGCTCGTGTAGCATTACTCTGGCTCGTGTAGCATTATCCTGGGTCGTGTAGCATTATCCTGGGTCGTGTAGCATTATCCTGGGCCGTGTAGCATTAGCCTGGGTCGTGTAGTATTATCCTGGGTCGTGTAGCATTATCCTGGGTCGTGTAGCATTATCCTGGGCCGTGTAGCATTATTCTGGGTCGTGTAGCATTATCCTGGGTCGTGTAGCATTATCCTGGGTCGTGTAGCATTATCCTGGGTCGTGTAGCATTATCCTGGGTCGTGTAGCATTATCCTGGGTCGTGTAGCATTATCCTGGGTCGTGTAGCATTATCCTGGGTCGTGTAGCATTATCCTGGCTCGTGTAGCATTAACCTGGGTCGTGTAGCATTATCCTGGGTCGTGTAGCATTATCCTGGGTCGTGTAGCATTATCCTGGGTCGTGTAGCATTATCCTGGGGTTGTGTAGCATTATCTTGGGTCGTGTAGCATTATCTTGGGTCGTGTAGCATTATCCTGGGTCGTGTAGCATTATCCTGGGTCGTGTAGCATTATCCTGGGTCGTGTAGCATTATCCTGGGTCGTGTAGCATTATTCTGGGTCGTGTATCATTATCCTGGGTCGTGTAGCATTATCCTGGGTCGTGTAGCATTATCCTGGGTCGTGTAGCATTATCCTGGGTCGTGTAGCATTATCTTGGGTCGTGTAGCATTATCTTGGGTCGTGTAGCATTATCCTGGGTCGTGTAGCATTATCCTGGGTCGTGTAGCATTACTCTGGGTCGTGTAGCATTACTCTGGGTCGTGTAGCATTATCCTGGCTCGTGTAGCATTATCCTGGGTCGTGTAGCATTATCCTGGGTCGTGTAGCATTACCCTAGGTCGTGTGGCATTATCCTGGGTCGTGTAGCATTATCATGGGTCGTGTAGCATTACTCTGGCTCGTGTAGCATTATCCTGGCTCGTGTAGCATTACTCTGGCTCGTGTAGCATTATCCTGGGTCGTGTAGCATTATCCTGGGTCGTGTAGCATTATCCTGGGCCGTGTAGCATTATCCTGGGTCGTGTAGTATTATCCTGGCTCGTGTAGCATTATCCTGGGTCGTGTAGAATTACTCTGGGTCGTGTAGCATTATCCTGGGTCGTGTAGCATTATCCTGGGTCGTGTAGCATTGTCCTGGCTCGTGTAGCATTATCCTGGGTCGTGTAGAATTACTCTGGGTCGTGTAGCATTATCCTGGGTCGTGTAGCATTATCCTGGGTCGTGTAGCATTATCCTGGGTCGTGTAGCATTATCCTGGGTCGTGTAGCATTATCCTGGGTCGTGTAGCATTATCCTGGGTCGTTTAGCATTACTCTGGGTCGTGTAGCATTACTCTGGGTCGTGTAGCATTATCCTGGGTCGTGTAGCATTATCCTGGGTCGTGTAGCATTATCCTGGGTCGTGTAGCATTATCCTAGGTCGTGTAGCATTATCCTGGGTCGTGTAGCATTATCCTGGGTCGTGTAGCATTATCCTAGGTCGTGTAGCATTATCATGGGTCGTGTAGCATTATTCTGGGTCGTGTAGCATTACTCTGGGTCGTGTAGCATTACTCTGGGTCGTGTAGCATTATCCTGGGTCGTGTAGCATTACTCTGGGTCGTGTAGCATTATCCTGGGTCGTGTAGCATTATCCTGGGTCGTGTAGCCTTACTCTGGGTCGTGTAGCATTATCCTGGGTCGTGTAGCATTATCCTGGGTCGTGTAGCATTATCCTGGGTCGTGTAGCATTATCCTAGGTCGTGTAGCATTATCCTGGGTCGTGTAGCATTACCCTGGGTCGTGTAGCATTACCCTGGGTCGTGTAGCACTACCCTGGGTCGTGTAGCATTATCCTGGGTCGTGTAGCATTACTCTGGGTCGTGTAGCATTAACCTGGGTCGTGTAGCATTTTCCTGGGTCGTGTAGCATTATCCTGGGTCGTGTAGCATTACCCTGGGTCGTGTAGCATTACCCTGGGTCGTGTAGCATTACCCTGGGCCGTGTAGCATTATCCCGGGTCGTGTAGCATTATCCTGGGTCGTGTAGCATTATCCTGGCTCGTGTAGCATTATCCTGGGTCGTGTAGCATTACCCTGGGTCGTGTAGCATTATCCTGGGTCGTGTAGCATTATCCTGGGTCGTGTAGCATTATCCTGGCTCGTGTAGCATTATCCTGGGTCGTGTAGCATTACCCTGGGTCGTGTAGCATTATCCTGGGTCGTGTAGCATTATCCTGGGTCGTGTAGCATTATCCTGGGTCGTGTAGCATTATCCTAGGTCGTGTAGCATTACCCTGGGTCGTGTAGCATTACCCTGGGCCGTGTAGCATTATCCCGGGTCGTGTAGCATTATCCTGGGTCGTGTAGCATTATCCTGGCTCGTGTAGCATTATCCTGGGTCGTGTAGCATTACCCTGGGTCGTGTAGCATTATCCTGGCTCGTGTAGCATTATCCTGGGTCGTGTAGCATTATCCTGGGTCGTGTAGCATTACTCTGGGTCGTGTAGCATTATCCTGGGTCGTGTAGCATTATCCTGGGTCGTGTAGCATTATCCTGGCTCGTGTAGCATTATCCTGGGTCGTGTAGCATTACCCTGGGTCGTGTAGCATTATCCTGGGTCGTGTAGCATTATCCTGGGTCGTGTAGCATTATCCTGGCTCGTGTAGCATTATCCTGGGTCGTGTAGCATTATCCTGGGTCGTGTAGCATTACTCTGGGTCGTGTAGCATTATCCTGGGTCGTGTAGCATTATCCTGGGTCGTGTAGCATTATCCTGGCTCGTGTAGCATTATCCTGGCTCGTGTAGCATTATCCTGGGTCGTGTAGCATTATCCTGGCTCGTGTAGCATTATCCTGGGTCGTGTAGCATTATCCTGGGTCGTGTAGCATTACTCTGGGTCTTACTATGGGACAATGGATAAATGGTTTATTTCTTGCATCATTGGCTTCTGGTCGAGAGATATCTTTTTCCTTATTGATTTGGGAATGACTTTCTCGGGTGGTAACATCATCAGACCCGCGTGTGCCCACCTTCTAGTCCCCCCTCTAGTCCCCCCTCATATTTATGTATTTTATCCGCCGTTATATCGCTCGTCCTTGTTTTGTATTGCTAAGTCTTTGAATAAAACGATTACAAAAAAAAATATCTTCACCAGTTCTGAGGTCTCCGAGTCTTAGAAATCACCGTTTCTTAGGCCTCACGTGCACTTCCGTTGCCCGCGTACGGCCGCTAATGATGGATCCGTGAAACACGGACTGCACCTGGATGGCTTCCTGGCTTCCGTGTTGAGTCCGTTGTTTCAACAGACCAAACAAATGGAATGGCCGAGACTGTTCTATCAAAAACGGGCGGGAGTAGGACCTGTCCTATTTTTGTCGGTACAGCCACACGGTTCCGTTAAGACCACAGAAGTGCGCGTGGCGCCATAGAAGTGAATGTGTCAGCGAGCGTTACAAATCGTTACAAAAACTGAAGAAAATAACTGAAGTGGCAGAGGCCGTACTCTTCTTGTACTCTGAAGGGTGTTTCTCATGTAACTAAGACCGAATTCAGACGAACGGAGCGTAAAACAAGGGTCGCCACAGACGCACGTATTTCAATAATTCTCCGCGTGAAGGGTCAGTTGAAAAGTAGAAGACGTCTTATTTTCTCCAGTTTTCACGGATCCCCATAGACTCAAGTCTATGGGGATCTGTGATTACGGAACCGGCACGGGGGCAGCTCGGACGTGAAAAACATCCCATTTTATATGTCGGAGTTTCACCACGTTCGTGTGAATCTGGTCTAAGGCCTCGCACACTCCAGCGTGTTTGGTCTGTGATATTCGCTCCGCACGTCGGCCGCATTTCCCGGACTGAACACAGCGCAGGACGCCGGGCTCCTAACATCATAGATATCTCTGACGCCAGGTGTCACCGCCTCGCTGCGGGAAACTGAGAACGATTACAGAGAACTGCGACGCCAGGAGCCCGGTCCCTGCAGTGCGTTCAGTCCGGGAAATGCGGCGAATATCATGGACCAAACACGCTCGGCCTCAGGGTACGTTCACACGCTTAGCAAAAAACTTCTGAAAATACGGAGCTTCAAGGGAAAACAGCTCCTGATTTTCAGCCGTTTTTTAAGCTTCTCGCGTCCGTCGGAACAGAACGCAGTTTTTCCTATTGAAATGAATGGGCAGATGTTTGGAGGCGTTCTACTTCCGATTTTTGGCCCAAAAATAAGCCGTGTGAACATACCCTTTTGCGTATGTGCACATGTTGTGTCTTCAGCCGTTTTTCAGGCCGTAAATGTCCCGAAAAACGGCTGAGAAATCTGAAGCAGAACGCCTCCAAACATCTGCCCATTCATTTCAATGGGAAATACGGCGTTTTGTTCCGACGGGCGTTTTTTTACGCGGCCGTTTTGAAAAACGGCTGCATAAAAAAACTGTCGCGAAGAATAAGTGCTTGTCACTTCGTGAGACGTTTAGGCTGGATTCACACTGAATTTTTTGACACGGAAACCGCACCGCAAAACTCGACAAAAACCGGCTGAAAATGCCACCCATTGATTTCAATGGGAGGGGAAGGCGGTTTTCTCCCGCGAGCGGTAAAACGGCTCATGGGAGAAAGAAGCGACATGCCCTATCTTCGCGCGGTTACGCCTCTGACCTCCCATTGACATAAATGGTAGGCAGAGAAAGCGTATTTTGCGTTTTTTTGCGTTCAATGGCCGCAAAAAACACAGTGATAATCGGCGTGCAGGCAGAGGAAAATCTGCCTCTAACTTCCAAACTGAATTTTGAGGCAGATTTTACGCCTGCAAAAAACTCTGTGTGAACCCGGCCTTATGGAGCCGTTTTTCATTGACTCTATAGAAAAAACAGCTAAAAAAACGCAGCTAAAAACGCTGCGAGTTGCTAAAAAAACGGCTGAAAATCAGGAGCGGTTTTTCCTTTGAAAACAGCTCTGTATTTTCAGACGTTTTTAGTTTTGTGTGTGCACAGAGCCTTAGACTCACACCATAGGGTCCGGTCAGCAGAGCATTTCTCCCAATCCCACAAATGTCCCCTCTCCCCTGGACCAGTGAGCAGTCTGCCGAGTGTGACAGAGGAAGAGAACATGAAGGTCTGCTGGGCTACACTAATATGGCCGCCCTCTAGTCGGCGACTGGTAGTGACGTCAGTAAAGGCGCTGATTATGAACTGTCCTTTGATCCCGGAAGTTTCCGGTATGGTCGATCGTCGGGGCCCGGGGGGGCCGCTGCTCTTTGTTCGGACGAGGGGCCCACTGACCCCGCGCCGCTTTCTGCTCAGCTCTCCCCCGGCCCTGGACTGGGTGCTGCTCGGGGTACAGAGTCGCAGGGTGCCGGCACCCCGGGGACCGCTTCTTGTCCGCCGGGGGGAAGTTATGCCGGAGACTGGAGCCCTCGTGTTAGACACCCGTCCCACCCTGCAGGGCATACTGGGGCCAAACACCCGCATCAGCCGCATTGAAGTAAAGGAGTACAACAGGGGACGACCCCAGAGTAGTGCGCATAAAGAGGGGGCACCCAGGGGAGAGCAGGAGAGGGCACCCAGGGGAGAGCAGGAGGGGGCACCCAGGGGAGGGCTGGAGAAGGAGGAGGGGGCACCCAGGGGAGAGCAGGAGGGGGCACCCAGGGGAGAGCAGGAGGGGGCACCCAGGGGAGGGCTGGAGAAGGAGGAGGGGGCACCCAGGGGAGAGCAGGAGGGGGCACCCAGGGGAGAGCAGGAGGGGGCACCCAGGGGAGGGCTGGAGAAGGAGGAGGGGGCACCCAGGGGAGGGCTGGAGAAGGAGGAGGGGGCACCCAGGGGAGGGCTGGAGGAGGGGGCACCCAGGGGAGGGCTGGAGAAGGAGGGGGCACCCAGGGGAGGGCTGGAGGAGCAAGGGGCACCCAGGGGAGGGCTGGAGGAGCAAGGGGCACCCAGGGGAGGGCTGGAGAAGGAGGGGGCACCCAGGGGACGGCTGGAGAAGGAGGAGGAGGTACCCAGGGGAGGGCTGGAGAAGGAGGGGGCACCCAGGGGAGGGCTGGAGGAGCTGGGGGCACCCGGGGGAGGGCTGGAGGAGCTGGGGGCACCCAGGGGAGGGCTGGAGGAGCTGGAGGCACCCAGGGGAGAGCTGGAGCAGGAGGGGGCACCCAGGGGAGGGCTGGAGCAGGAGGGGGGAACTTGGGGTGGGCTGGAGACTGAGGGGGAACCCCGGGCTGGTCAACAGGAGGAGGAGGAGGGGGAAACCCGGGCTGGTCAACAGGAGGAGGAGGGGGAACCCCGGGGAAGCGAGCCGGGCAATAACCAGAGACCCAAGGAAGACCACAAGGGGGCTCCCTCCTTGGTCGATCTGGTTGTGGATGGTTCGAACTGTTTTCTGGATGTTGCTTTTGTCACCCCTGATCTCCATTCTCCGCTGGTCTCCAGTTTTGCTCGAACGCCTCTTCCTCTGAGGCTCCGTGTGGCCCCTATTGATGCTGACTCATTGGTTCGGGCCGGGAGGCTGCAGGAAGTTTGGGGCACCGTGGATCGGAGCTCTGCCTTGTGGGTGAGCAGGGAGCAGCTGCGGGCGCTTGGCCTGTACCACCGCGAATGGGTATGGGTGTCTGTACCATTGGACAGGAGCGGCACCAGGAAGGCACCAGTGCAGGGTAATAGAGGACGGCACTTGGCGATGATAGTGGCTGCCGAGCTCTGGTTGGGGCATCCACACAAGTACAATCACCTGCTGAGCAATCCATGCCTGCCACCAAGAGACGAGCCCACATATCCCGGGAGTGTGGCCGCTGGCACCGCCGTCATCTCCGCCACCCTGGCCTTCAACCTGACATCTGGAACCAGCTCTTTCAGCGAGGTCCTGATACAGGTGAGAAGAGGCCAGGGCCCAATGTCCCGATCTGTGGGTATGTGGACCCACTGGGCCGTACCGGGATAGCAGCTGGCCAAACGACAGTGTACCAAGTTAATAAATATAGTCCAAGCACAAGGGTACCTGTGATAGTCCAGACAGTAGCAGCGGCAGGCACAGATGGGATCTTGACGGCAGACAAGACAGATGACACCAGACGTGGCCAATGGCAGTACCCGACTCCAACACTATAGAGGGCACAGGAGCAACTACAACATGGGATACAGGGAACAGGATAACACTAAGGGACCATTTGCTAAGACTAACATGGGTAAACACAACAACGCTCAGGCAAGGAGTGAAGGGGCAGGGCCCTTCTTATAGTCCAGGGTGATTTGGGAGTAATTAGTTAATTCTTAACGTGTGCACGCTGGCCCTTTAAGGCCCAGAATGAGCTCATGCGCACACCCTAGTGGTCACTGCAGGACAGGACGGTCACATGTGCTGGCATCTTCGGTGGGGTAGATGTCCGCAGGATGAAAGGGCTCTGCGACCGCGGCCGTTACACCCGATACACACAAAGATATTCCATGTACAAATACATATCAGTCCACATGCCAGGAAGGAGCCTGAGGTGTATGACCTCTATTCACATAAGCGCTGATGAGGATTAGTTTAGGAATATATATTCATCCGCATGATAGCCCACATACCAGAAAGGTGTCCGGGATCAGAGCAGACTGTAACCCCAAGATGATGAAAGACAATGAGCACAGTAGGGTTATGTTGGGGGTAATGCTGTAGGGGAAAGGCCGGGGGGTTCTGTGGTAACGCCAGGGGGTTCTGTGGTAACGCTGGGTGTCTGTGGTAACGCCGGGGCTCTGTGATAACGCGGGGGGTCTGTGGTAACGCCGGTGGTCTGTGGTAACGCTGGTGGTGTCTGTGGTAACGCCGGGGTGTCTGTGGTAACGCCGGGGTGTCTGTGGTAACGCCGGGGTGTCTGTGGTAACGCCGGGGTGTCTGTGGTAACGCCGGGGTGTCTGTGGTAACGCCGGGGTGTCTGTGGTAACGCCTGGGTGTCTGTGGTAACGCCGGGGTGTCTGTGGTAACGCCGGGGTGTCTGTGGTAACGCCGGGGTGTCTGTGGTAACGCCGGGGGGTCTGTGGTAACGCCGGGGGGTCTGTGGTAACGCCGGGGGGTCTGTGGTAACGCCGGGGGGTCTGTGGTAACGCCGGGGCTCTGTGGTAACGCCGGTGGTCCTGTGGTAACGCCGGTGGTCCTGTGGTAACGCCGGTGGTCCTGTGGTAACGCCGGTGGTCTGTGGTAACGGCGGTGGTCTGTGGTAACGCCGGTGGTCCTGTGGTAACGCCGGTGGTCCTGTGGTAACGCCGGTGGTCCTGTGGTAACGCCGGTGGTCTGTGGTAACGCCGGTGGTCTGTGGTAACGCCGGGGGCTCTGTGGTAACGCCTGTGGTCTGTGGTAACGCCGGGGGCTCTGGTAACGGTGGTGGTCTGTGTTAACGGCGGTGGTCTGTGGTAACGCCGGGGGGTCTGTGGTAACGCCGGGGGCTCTGTGGTAACGCCGGTGGTCTGTGGTAACGCTGGGGGCTCTGTGGTAACGCCGGTGGTCTGTGGTAACGGCGGTGGTCTGTGGTAACGCCGGGGGCTCTGTGATAACACCGGGGGCTCTGTGGTAACGCCGGGGGCTCTGTGGTAACGCCGGGGGCTCTGTGGTAACGGCGGTGATCTGTGGTAACGGCGGTGGTCTGTGGTAACGCCGGGGGCTCTGTGATAACGCCGGGGGCTCTGTGGTAACGCCGGGGGCTCTGTGGTAACGCCGGGGGCTCTGTGGTAACGCCGGGGGCTCTGTGGTAACGGCGGTGATCTGTGGTAACGGCGGTGGTCTGTGGTAACGCCGGGGGCTCTGTGATAACGCCGGGGGCTCTGGTAACGTCGGGGGCTCTGGTAACGCCGGGGGCTCTGTGGTAACGCCGGTGGTCTGTGGTAACGCCGGGGCTCTGTGGTAACGCCGCGGGTCTGGGGGGTTTGGGCTTATAATGGTTAGATTATGATGTCCTGTATAGCGGATACTAGACATCATAAGGATGAACAACGTCCCAGGTCCGCCATCTGTCCATATCCCGATATACTGCAATACATTAGTACTGCTGTATATCATGCAAGTGATCCAACGATCGCTGCTGCAAGTCTCCTAGGGGGACTAATAGAAAAAGGGAAAAACAATTAAAAGTTAAAAAAACAAACCCCTTTTCCCATTTTTCCCCTAAAGTAATGTTAAAAAAGTTAACATAACTGGTATCGCCACATCCGTAAAATTCTGGACTATCACAATATGGCGTTGTTTAACCCGCTCGGTGATCGCCATAAAAATAAAAAATGATAAAACGCACAAATTGCTGTTTTTTGGTCGCCTTACCTCTCAAAATAAATGAAATAAAAAGTGATCAAAAATTTGCATATACCTCAAAATGGTATCGGTGAAAACTACAGCTCGTCTCGCAAAAATTAAGCCCTCACATTGCTAAATTTACAGAAAAATACAAAAGTTATGGCTCTCAGAATATGGCGACACAAAACATTTTTATTTTTTTTAGCAAATTGTTTTTTTTGTTTTTTTAAAGTGGTAAAACATAAAACAAAACATGAATTTGATATCGCCGTGATCGTATCAACCTGTAGAATAAGGTGAATATGTAGTGTACAATGCACTAGTAATGAGATGGTATATCAGCACATAATGATTCCACCACTGTCACCAGTCATATCATATTACAGTGCACTAGTAATGAGATGGTATATCAGCACATAAGGATTCCACCACTGTCACCAGTCATATCATATTACAGTGCACTAGTAATGAGATGGTATATCAGTCCATAGCGATTCCACCACTGTCACCAGTCATATCATAGTACAGTGCACTAGTAATGAGATGGTATATCAGCCCATAATGATTCCACCACTGTCACCAGTCATATCATATTACAGTGCACTAGTAATGAGATGGTATATCAGCACATAATGATTCCACCACTGTCACCAGTCATATCATAGTACAGTGCACTAGTAATGAGATGGTATATCAGCACATAAGGATTCCACCACTGTCACCAGTCATATCATAGTACAGTGCACTAGTAATGAGATGGTATATCAGCACATAAGGATTCCACCACTGTCACCAGTCATATCATAGTACAGTGCACTAGTAATGAGATGGTATATCAGCACATAAGGATTCCACCACTGTCCCCAGTCATATCATAGTACAGTGCACTAGTAATGAGATGGTATATCAGCACATAATGATTCCACTGTGCTGATATACCATCTCATTACTAGTGCACTGTACTATGATATGACTGGTGACAGTGGTGGAATCATTATGTGCTGATATACCATCTCATTACTAGTGCACTGTAATATGATATGACTGGTGACAGTGGTGGAATCATTATGTGCGGATATACCATCTCATTACTAGTGCACTGTACTATGATATGACTGGTGACAGTGGTGGAATCGCTATGGGCTGATATACCATCTCATTACTAGTGCACTGTACTATGATATGACTGGTGACAGTGGTGGAATCGCTATTGGCTGATATACCATCTCATTACTAGTGCACTGTACTATGATATGACTGGTGACAGTGGTGGAATCATTATGTGCTGATATACCATCTCATTACTAGTGCACTGTACTATGATAAGACTGGTGACAGTGGTGGAATCGCTATGGGCTGATATACCATCTCATTACTAGTGCACTGTAATATGATATGACTGGTGACAGTGGTGGAATCATTATGTGCTGATATACCATCTCATTACTAGTGCACTGTACTATGATATGACTGGTGACAGTGGTGGAATCGCTATTGGCTGATATACCATCTCATTACTAGTGCACTGTACTATGATATGACTGGTGACAGTGGTGGAATCATTATGTGCTGATATGCCATCTCATTACTAGTGCACTGTACTATGATATGACTGGTGACAGTGGTGGAATCGCTATGGGCTGATATACCATCTCATTACTAGTGCACTGTACTATGATATGACTGGTGACAGTGGTGGAATCATTATGTGCTGATATACCATCTCATTACTAGTGCACTGTACTATGATAAGACTGGTGACAGTGGTGGAATCGCTATGGGCTGATATACCATCTCATTACTAGTGCACTGTAATATGATATGACTGGTGACAGTGGTGGAATCATTATGTGCTGATATACCATCTCATTACTAGTGCACTGTACTATGATATGACTGGTGACAGTGGTGGAATCATTATGTGCTGATATACCATCTCATTACTAGTGCACTGTACTATGATATGACTGGTGACAGTGGTGGAATCGCTATTGGCTGATATACCATCTCATTACTAGTGCACTGTACTATGATATGACTGGTGACCGTGGTGGAATCATTATGTGCTGATATACCATCTCATTACTAGTGCACTGTAATATGATATGACTGGTGACAGTGGTGGAATCATTATGTGCGGATATACCATCTCATTACTAGTGCACTGTACTATGATATGACTGGTGACAGTGGTGGAATCGCTATGGGCTGATATACCATCTCATTACTAGTGCACTGTACTATGATATGACTGGTGACAGTGGTGGAATCGCTATTGGCTGATATACCATCTCATTACTAGTGCACTGTACTATGATATGACTGGTGACAGTGGTGGAATCATTATGTGCTGATATACCATCTCATTACTAGTGCACTGTACTATGATAAGACTGGTGACAGTGGTGGAATCGCTATGGGCTGATATACCATCTCATTACTAGTGCACTGTAATATGATATGACTGGTGACAGTGGTGGAATCATTATGTGCTGATATACCATCTCATTACTAGTGCACTGTACTATGATATGACTGGTGACAGTGGTGGAATCATTATGTGCTGATATACCATCTCATTACTAGTGCACTGTACTATGATATGACTGGTGACAGTGGTGGAATCGCTATTGGCTGATATACCATCTCATTACTAGTGCACTGTACTATGATATGACTGGTGACAGTGGTGGAATCATTATGTGCTGATATACCATCTCATTACTAGTGCACTGTAATATGATATGACTGGTGACAGTGGTGGAATCATTATGTGCGGATATACCATCTCATTACTAGTGCACTGTACTATGATATGACTGGTGACAGTGGTGGAATCGCTATGGGCTGATATACCATCTCATTACTAGTGCACTGTACTATGATATGACTGGTGACAGTGGTGGAATCGCTATTGGCTGATATACCATCTCATTACTAGTGCACTGTACTATGATATGACTGGTGACAGTGGTGGAATCATTATGTGCTGATATACCATCTCATTACTAGTGCACTGTACTATGATATGACTGGTGACAGTGGTGGAATCGCTATTGGCTGATATACCATCTCATTACTAGTGCACTGTACTATGATATGACTGGTGACAGTGGTGGAATCCTTATGTGCTGATATACCATCTCATTACTAGTTAACTTTATTATGATATGACTGGTACTAAACAAAGAGAAAAAACACACGGCGCCACATAGTGCAATTATCCAACGGTCATAGGAAAACAATGCTATTGCAATTTGCACTCACCTAGAGAAGTTATGCTGACCAGGCACAACACTGTTGAAGGGTATAGAACAAATCTCCATGCAGATCACCGTTGTGGAGATGCGTGGAAAGGAAACACACCCAGGGTGTGTACAGCCAGATTCGAGGTATAGCTGCTGCCCAGGTCTAAAAGCCGGTGAACGGAAATTCACCGCCAACGATAAGGTAAAGGCGAAGAAAAAAGGGACCCATAGCAAGGCACTGCTATACTATTTTGTATTTTTATTATATGAATGAATACAGGCTACGCGTTTTGACGCAGGACATGCATCTTCATCAGGCCATAAATATACAAAAAAACATTATACATATATATATATACATGTCAATGTAAAACTAGGGGCCAATCACAGGGAGGAAACAGGGAGGGGACAAGGGAAACTCCGGAGGAAAACGGAATCCCGCTAGGAAAAACAAAATGGATTGATTAATACAATATGTATTGAATTAAACAGAAAGACCTGTATGATAAATGAGTTTAAAACAGTCAAAAACGTATACAAATTTATAACTGGCAATGAGAAGATGCTAAAACCGCACTTAAATTGATGTTAAAACGTGAGTCACATTAGAAGGCTGCAGGATTATATCAGCCGAAGGCAACTGGTATTGATACACTATTAAAATTCATGATATTGGAAACATTATTTACTCTTTAGCAGAGAGGATGAAAATCTAATTGTCAATTGAACGGGAAAGAAGAAAAAAAGAAAAGCGACAATTATCAAAAAATAATTAAAAACCAAAAAATACATATGACAAGTTACTATAATAATTCTAGATGGAAGTCATGATTTTATAAACATTAATTTGCTCATAAAGGACCAAAATACAATTTTACGCTAAGAAGAGGACTGGTAGCGTGCAAGTTGTCATAACAACACCTGTCATATGAAAATGGATACGTAGGAAATATATTCGATTGGAGAAAGATTTATACTGTGTTCAAACCACACAATTACGATCTATCCTCAATGAAAATCAAACAACAACTGCAAAAGAAAAATGTATTCCTATACAGTGATGGGATAATGAAAAATATATATACAAAAAACAGATGAATTGGCTCTTCAGAATATGAATAAATCTAAACCCTTACACCATTAGTGGTTGACAGAAAATGAGAATGAATTCAAGAGTATATATATAATTCTATCTCATAGTAAGTGATCTAAAATCACATAAAAAGCATGAATTATTGAAAAACAAAAAATATATCAAAAAACGAATAACATCTATGACCATTTGATACAATAATTTTAAATTGATGATTTAAGAAACTTTATAATGTCCATACTAGAAATGTAAATGTACATTACGGGGGAGATGGTTCGCATTCCCGTTGTCATAGAAAACGCCTATAAACAAATAGCCTGATTGTAAAAGAACAACATATCGCTTGATCAATTAAAATCGAATAATAGATGTGACCGTTTGATGCAAAGAATCGATATAAAATTCATGACATTATAACAATAAAAGACCAATAATACGTTAGATAGGAGACAAATAGCGTCCCCGTTAATACGATGGCTGGGTGTGTGACGGGGAATTAGAAAGTATATTTTCTAATCTAGAGAGGACTCACTGATGTCATTCAGGGTGCAGTGTACACAGTTTATATATCCAATACTTCTCTCGCTGTTTCAATCTATTAGTGTAATCTGCCGGTATTTGCTCAATGGGAGTGATGCTTATACAGTCAAAATGACAATTATGTCTATATAGGCAGTGTCGGGAGACACTTTGTTTGGAAAAACCTCTGTTGACATTTGACCTGTGGTTGTTAATCCTATTACGTAGGGTTTGGGTGGTACGTCCTATATATTGTAACTTACAGGTGCATTGTAGGAGGTCAATGACATATTCACTGCCACAGTTTATGAAACTCCTGATGTGAAAAGATTCTGATGTGACTATAGAAATAAAATGTATTGTTTTGTGTGTGATGTTGGAACAACACATACATCTAGGTTGCCCACAACGAAGTGATCCTAAAACTGTTGGTTGTAGTCTCGGAATATATGGAATATCTTTATTCTGCAATTTTCTAGGAGCTAATAAATTCTTGAGTGTTTTGGGTCTTCTGTAAGTGACCTTGGGTACAGGTGGAAGTGACCCCTTTAGAACCGGATCATTACAAAGAATATGCCAATGTTTATGTAGGATTGACCTGATAGATTTATTCCCAGTGTTGAAAGACGTGATGAAATTATATTTATAATCGGAAAGATCAGCTTCCTTTACCTCCACTATTTTTATACATTCTTCTTGAGTCCTTTTCGTTGCTTTAGATTGTGCTCCTTCAATTAGACTAATCGGGAAGTGTTTCTCCCTAAACCTTTTCCTTAAAATCTGACATTCGTTTTTAAAATCATTTGGATTGGAGCAATTTTTTCTAATTCTCCGAAATTGTCCAAAAGGGACATTTCGGAGCCACGGAGGATAGTGGGCACTGGTGAAGTCAGGATAGCTATTTACATCCACTGATTTGAAATGTGTTTTTGTTGTGAATGTATCCCCATTCTACTGATAGTCAGGTCTAAAAAATCTATTTGTTCCTCAGAATACGTGTGCGTAAAATTCAGACCATAAGAGTTTATATTTCAAAATTCGATAAAGGAAGTGGCTAAGGCCTCATCACCTCTCCAAACGAAGAACAAATCATCAATAAAACGTTTATAGAAGAGTATGTTTTCCCTGAAGCGATGATCACACAGTATATGATTTTCCTCAAACATGACGGTGTAAAGGTTTGCATAGGATGGGGCAAACCTAGAACCCATTGCGCATCCCTTGGTTTGACGATAATATTTATTATCAAACATAAAAGTATTGTGTTGTAAAATAAAATTAATACATTGTGTTAAAAAATTGATTTGCTCACTTGGTATGCGGACATCCGAAGATAAATAGTGGGCGATAGCTTCAATACCTAAAATATGTGGGATATTGGAATATAATGCAGATACGTCTGCTGTAAGGAAACTCACTTTATTAAAATTTTGACTGCAATTAAAAGCGTTACGATCTCTGATAAGATGTGATGAATCCATGAGGAAGGAAGGTAACTCAAGGACGAAGGGCTGGAGGTGTAAATCTATAAAATGAGACAGATTGCTCGTGAGGGAACCTATACCAGAGATAATGGGCCGACCTGGTGGGGAACCATGGACTTGTGGATTTTTGGTAGATGGTATAAAAACGGTATGTTTGGAAATGAGACTGATAAAAACTTTTTTCTTTTTTTGATAATAAGCCTTTAGTAAAAGCTGACCCAATGAGATGATTCTATTCAATGAGATCAGATGGTATAGTGTTATTCACCAATTTCTCATAAAAAGTGGCATCTGATAGAATTCTGTATGCCTTTTTAATATATTCCGACCGATCCTGGATAACAATACCCCCATTGTCGGCTGAGCGTATCACAATCGAATGATTATTCTGAAGGGATTTTAGAGCCCTTCTTTCACAAGAAGAGAGGTTGTCAATTACCATATTAGGTTTTTCCAAAGATTTGAATTCATTACCAACTAAAGTGGAAAATGTGTCCAAATAAGGACCTCTGTGGTGTAAGGAATAGAAAGATGATTTAGAATGTACCTCCACCTGAACAGGTAGTGGTGCAACTATGGGGGGAATGTCACCAGGAGAAACAGGCAAAGGAACCACACTAGGTATTAACGAAAAATGTCTAAGTAGGGTCAATTTCCTAATAAATCTATTCAAATCCATAAATAAATTAAAACCATCAGGCATGGAGGTGGGGCAGAAGGACAACCCTTGGATAAAAGTGCATTTTCATTGTTCTTAAGAATATAATTAGAAAGATGAAATAATTTTATTGTTTTGGGCTGTATTTCTTTGGGAGTTTGGATTGATTTGGTGCGTCTATTTTTCCCACCTCTACATCCGCAATATCTATTTCTAGTTTTCTTTTTGTTGAAATTTTTGGGAAGAAGGAAGTTATTGCCTGTGATTTGGGACTCTTTAGGTATGGTAGAAGAAATTCTTGTGAATGGGAAATAGGAGTGACCGGAGGTACAGCAATTTGTAGGGGAAGCCCTAAAAAAAGACACCGTGGATAAGGTATTATCCATAAATTGGGACTGTTCATTGAAGTTATTAATGGGTTGTGAAGGTAATTGATCTGAACTGTCATTGGTTAACTGTGTTTCATGTATGGATAATTCCAATAAACTTTGTTACTGCCGATATCGTCCATCTATTCAGTGTGAAACCACAAGTTGCATCTTGAGCGATTTGTAATCAGAACCTCTGAGTAAATGGAGTGATTGAGCAATAGATCAAGGTTTCTACTTGTCCAGGAAAGAGGTGGGAAAATGTTGGTTGTCAATAGATCTGGTGGTATTCCAGACCTGGGAGACCCAAGTAATACATTTATAATTCAACACAGAGAACGTCTCTGCTCAAAAAATGCTCTGCATGGAAAGAGATTCCGGATTATTTATGGCGATGATGGAGACATTTTTTTGGGGGGAATGAGATGGGGCGGGGGGTTGTTTGCTGGTTGAAAAAGTAAATGAAGGTAAGTTTGGTAAATATTTGTACACCGTGATTTCGTATAGCGCACGTCTCGGTGGAATTTATTGCGATATTCTAATGGGTCGTCATGAAGCTGATCAGAATGAGACTTGTCCTGGTGCGAACAGGTTATGGTGCTTCTAAGTTGTCTAAATATCAGGCCATTTGACGTAAAACTGCCATCCGGTGTTGTCACACGTTCCTCCTCACTGGTTTTAGAATGTGAAGATGTTCTGTTCATTTACTGATCTTCCTTTCCTCCGTGTCAGCGTTTCAGCAATGAGCCGACGCGGGAAGGTCGGTCCGCTCTGGTGGAGCCTCCGGTGGCCACGTTGCTTCATGTAGATGTGGTGAAGTCTCCCGCTTACAGTAGTGACGACACATACCAGCAAGCGTTGTGTCAGCATTTCCAAACACCCAGGTCAGCAGCTGACGTCCTGCATCACGTCCATCGTCACGTGTCCTTCTTGTTTGGTCTCTTGCCTCAGTATTTGTCCCTTGTCCTTTATGCCCATCATTGTTTTTTATTTTCTTGCAAAAACCTTCCCCAGATTCTTTATCCTCCCTTACATTACGGGTGACTTAAATTTCCTTCACTTACATAATGCAGCCCTCGTTTCTGTCTCGGGGCTGGCGCTCTGCCCTCGTTTCTGTCTCGGGGCTGGCGCTCTGCCCTCGTTTCTGTCTCGGGGCTGGCGCTCTGCCCTCGTTTCTGTCTCGGGGCTGGCGCTCTGCCCTCGTTTCAGTCTCGGGGCTGGCGCTCTGCCCTCGTTTCAGTCTCGGGGCTGGCGCTCTGCCCTCGTTTTAGTCTCGGGGCTGGCGCTCTGCCCTCGTTTCTGTCTCGGGGCTGGCGCTCTGCCCTCGTTTCTTTCTCGGGGCTGGCGCTCTGGCCTCGTTTCTGTCTCGGGGCTGGCGCTCTGCCCTCGTTTCAGTCTCGGGGCTGGCACTCTGCCCTCGTTTCTGTCTCGGGGCTGGCACTCTGCCCTCTTTATTGTTCATTGCTGTTCTCCTTTTTCTGTTGTGTAATAACTTCTCTCTCACTTTAGGGCAGTCCAGGTGGGTGATGTCTTGTGTGTCTCATGTCTCTCACATTCTGAATTTCACCTCAACAAGTCACAGATCCCAGTAAGGTTTGTAACTTCTATAACGATGGCATATGTAATCCTGGGTCTCTCCCAGAGTGCACGTCTGTTAACATGTATGTAATCCTGGGTGTCTTCCTGAGTGCACATCTGTTAACATGTATGTAATCCTGGGTCTCTCCCAGAGTGCACATCTGTTAACATGTATGTAATCCTGGGTGTCTTCCTGAGTGCATGTCTGTTAACGTGTATGTAATCCTGGGTGTCTTCCTGAGTGCACGTCTGTTAACATGTATGTAATCCTGGTGTTTACATGTATGTAGGCTTCAGGTATTTTGTTTATTCTTTTCCAACAACCTCATTGTCCTGAACGTCTTGTGTCGTTCTCCAGATGTCCAGATCTCTACTTTAAGGTGCGAAAAATTGAGGGAGAGGAAGGCAATGAAGGCTACGTGGCCAGCACCAGTCACACCACGCTCTACCAGGTTAGAATACACAGAATACATGTGTGGTGTGTGTATGATGTTCTATGTCCTCACAGCGACCTCTACGTCATATGACAGGTGGGCAGTGTATGCAGCTTTGTCCCTTCCTTTCCATCCCGTGATGGTCACGTATTCTGGAGCAGTTTATTCCCGGCCGGCCTGTCACACGCAGTGGATGACGTCTGTCGGATACTCCTGCCTCATCTGCAGAGCACGTATGTTTCCATACCCTGTGATTCCTTCCCCAGCTGTGGTGCCGTATTACTTAACTTTGCTCTCCTCATCACAACAGTGATGTTCTTGGGGCTGGAGGTCACGTTCTTCTCAGTGGTCCTAAAGGCAGCGGTAAAATGATGGTGGTGCGAGCCGCGTGCAGCCGCCTGAACCTACATCTGTATCAGGTGTGCGCCTCATGTCTGTCTCAGGCCACTCTACAACCTCCTGCCTGTGGGACTTACTCACCTTGTGCTTTTTTCAGGTTGAGTGTGCGAGGCTGTGCCGGGAGAGCAGCGCCAGCAGCATCTCACGTCTGCGCTCCGTATTCTCTCGTGCCCAAGATTGTCGGCCCTGTGTCCTACTGCTCTGTCACCTGGATCTGCTGGGGAAGGACAGAGATGGCTCCGGAGAAGACACACGACTCATCTCTGCTCTGTCCAACCTCTTCCTTGGGACAAGTCACACAGACCGGTAGAGCGAGTTCCAGGGCGGAGGGCAAAACATCCAAGTCTCACCCTCCAAATGTGCTAAATAACCATTGTGATCATAGAAGAGACAGACGTGACAGGAGGAGGTCTCCACTAGACTGATAATTCTGCCATCATACAGGAGAGACCTCGCTCTGTCATGTCTGTCTCTTCCGTCATCACAATAGGTCCCTGTTACATGGACTGGAGCTGCCCTCACCCTCATACAGACTTTTTTTGTTTGCAGGGAACTGCCTTTTCTGGTGGTCGCTACAACCTCTCGAGCACAAGCGATCCCTCTGGATCTCCAGACTTGCTTTCTACATGAGGTTTCCCTGAATGCGCCTACAGAAGAGCAGCGTCTTTCCCTCCTCACTGTGCTGACTGCTCCGCTTCCCCTCAGCAGAGACGTGGACCTCCCTCACCTGGCACGCAGGACTGCGGTGAGAATATCACAAACCACTGTGCATAGTCCAGATTTTACCTTGTACACATTTTGTGATGAGCAGTTTCACTAGTATTGAGCAGGTAGCGCCCCCTACAGTAGAATCCTGCACTCTCTGGTACATGCATGGGTTTGTCATTTACTTTTCAGTTTTGGTAACGCTGTAGACTTCTCTGCTATCCTCTGGAGAAAAAAAAAAGCCCACTGGTAACCAATTGATTGTGGTGGGAGAGTCCGTTCTGCTGCATCTGTTTATACTGCACTTCTAGGATTCCTCCATGACGTCTGAAGGAGACGCAGCAGTGAATGTGACTCTTCCTCTTGTCTTCCTCGTGTCTTCCTCGTGTTTTCCTCGTGTCTTCCTCGTGTCTTCTTCGTGTCTTCCTCGTGTCTTCCTTGTGTCTTCTTCGTGTCTTCTTCGTGTCTTCCTCGTGTCTTCTTCGTGTCTTCTTCGTGTCTTCCTCATGTCTTCTTCATGTCTTCCTCATGTCTTCCTCAGGGCTTTGTGGTTGGGGATCTCTGTGCGTTGCTGTCAAGAGCTGGACGTATCTCCTGCACCAGGATCCGCGATTCCTGGTTAGTTCCCACGTCCCACATCTCCAGTTCTTCTGGATTTCATCATCTATAAGTTTTACTGCATTTTTCCTGCCCTCGCTGGACTTCTCCTGTCCCCTCGGCCTGGGCTCCCTCCCTCTTGGCTTATCACTGTGCTTGTTTGTAGTTCTCTTTCGGAGGAGGATGAAGAAGGTCACTTGGCTGCTGGTTTTCCGGTCACATCTCGGGATTTGGATTGTGCACTTTCTGAATTGCAGGAGGCTCATTCTGAAGCCATTGGTGCCCCGAAGGTGAGTCCGTCTTGACAGTCTCATTTCTATCAGAGCGCTCTCCAGGCTGCTGCACCTGCTGATCTCCTGCTCGGACCCTGCTCACTCCCATGTACAGAACTGGTGTCCTCACATAATCACCGGGAGGGAATCTGGGCTGTATGAAGTTGAGTTTTTAAAAAGTGTATTATCTGCTAATTAAAAGCTTAATAGCCATGTTAATTGTTTTATATACAAACACTACATACAACTGACCAGACCATATACTGTAACGCTTTATTGCAGCCAGGAGGCCACCACTCCGAGCAGGGGGTGTAGAGACCCAATATAAATATGTATTGCTGCATGTATACAACAAGTATTTATAGGTAACTATTAGATAATACATTCAGTTCTCTCCTGTTTGCAGCCCTTCCCTCCCCCTTAACAGGTAACGACAGTGTCTCCTCAGTGAACGCACCCCCCCCCCCCCCTCGGCTGCAGAGCTGTCTGCTGTGTCTGTGCTTGCTCTGTCCTGTGGCTCTCTTCTCTGTAGCTCGCTCTCTTCTCTCTGTGGCTCGCACTCTCTCCTCTCTGCAGCTCGCACTCTCTCTCTCTTCTCTGTGGCTCGCCCTTTCCTCTGTGGCTCGCTCTCTCTTCTCTGTGGCTCGTTCTCTCTTCTCTGTGGCTCGCTCTCTTCTCTATGGCTCGCTCTCTCTTCTCTGTGGCTCGTTCTCTCTTCTCTCTGGGGCTCTCGCTCCCCTCTCTGGGGCTCGCGCTCCCTCGCTCCCCTCTCTGGGGCTCGCGCTCCCTCGCTCCTCTCCTCTGGGGCTCGCGCTCCCTCGCTCCTCTCTTCTGCGGCTCGCGCTCCCTCGCTCCTCTCTTCTGCGGCTCGCGCTCCCTCGCTCCTCTCCTCTGGGGCTCGCTCTCCCTCGCTTCTCTCCTCTGGGGCTCGCGCTCCCTCGCTCCTCTCCTCTGGGGCTCGCGCTCCCTCGCTCCTCTCATCTGGGGCTCGCGCTCCCTCGCTCCTCTCCTCTGGGGCTCTCGCTCCTCTCCTGTGGGGCTCGCGCTCCCTCGCTCCTCTCCTCTGGGGCTCGCGCTCCCTCGCTCCTCTCCTCTGGGGCTCGCGCTCCCTCGCTCCTCTCCTGTGGGGCTCGCGCTCCCTCGCTCCTCTCCTCTGGGGCTCGCGCTCCCTCGCTCCTCTCCTCTGGGGCTCGCGCTCCCTCGCTCCTCTCCTCTGGGGCTCGCGCTCCCTCGCTCCTCTCCTCTGGGGCTCGCGCTCCCTCGCTCCTGTCCTATGGGGTTGGCGCTCCCTCGCTCCTCTCCTCTGGGGCTCGCGCTCCCTCGCTCCTCTCCTCTGGGGCTCGCGCTCCCTCGGTCCTCTCCTCTGGGGCTCGCTCTCCCTCGCTCCTCTCCTCTGGGGCTCGCGCTCCCACGTCTGTTAGAAAGTTGCTGAAGCTTTCACATTGATTTTTCTTTATTTACAGACGATCGGCCCTTTCGTCCTGGAGAGGACTAACAAAGTTCTTATTTACTTCTAGAATCTTGATCAACTGGCATGTTTCCCCACTGTATGTAGATGTTCTTCTCTGTTCTCCCAGATTCCATGTGTGCGCTGGACAGATGTGGGTGGACTAGAAGATGCTAAGCGTCAGCTCTTGGACACAGTGCAGTTACCTCTGGAGCACCCTGAGATTCTGGGCTTAGGGCTCTGTAGATCAGGGATTTTGCTTTATGGTCCCCCAGGAACTGGAAAAACCTTGCTGGCCAAAGCTGTTGCAACAGAATGTGCCATGACCTTCCTCAGGTACCGTGCTCCGCACATTTGTGGTGGTGCAGTGAATACATTGCTCCTTCCGTCTGTGGCCTCCTTCATTCTCTCCTGCTGTGTGTATGAGTAACCCCCTGCAGTGTATTATCCCCGCAGCAGTTCTTGCTGGACAATTCTTAAGGAGTGAATTTCCAATAGAATTGGGGTTCTCCATGTATTGGGGGGTTTACTGGGTTCTGATGGGGTACCTGTACTTATTTATTTGTTGTCAACTCCAGGATTTATTTTTCTCTGCAGTGTGAAGGGACCAGAATTAATTAACATGTATGTCGGACAGAGTGAAGAGAACGTCAGAGAAGGTTAGCAAGCACCAAACCTCCAACTATTCTGCTCGCTCTTACCTGCGCCTCTGCTCGCTCTTACCTGCGTCTCTGCTCGCTCTTACCTGCGTCTCTGCTCGCTCTTACCTGCGTCTCTGCTCGCTCTTACCTGCGTCTCTGCTCGCTCTTACCTGCGTCTCTGCTCGCTCTTACCTGCGTCTCTGCTCGCTCTTACCTGCGTCTCTGCTCGCTCTTACATGCGTCTCTGCTCGCTCTTACCTGCGTCTCTGCTCGCTCTTACCTGCGTCTCTGCTCGCTCTTACCTGCGCCTCTGCTCGCTCTTACCTGCGCCTCTGCTCGCTCTTACCTGCGCCTCTGCTCGCTCTTACCTGCGCCTCTGCTCGCTCTTACCTGCGCCTCTGCTCGCTCTTACCTGCGCCTCTGCTCGCTCTTACCTGCGCCTCTGCTCGCTCTTACCTGCGCCTCTGCTCGCTCTTACCTGCGCCTCTGCTCGCTCTTACCTGCGTCTTCTCTCTCTTACCTGCGTCTTCTCTCTCTTACCTGCGTCTGCTCGCTCTTACCTGCGCCTCTGCTCGCTCTTACCTGCGCCTTCTCGCTCTTACCTGCGCCTCTGCTCGCTCTTACCTGCGCCTCTGCTCGCTCTTACCTGCGCCTCTTCTCGCTTTTACCTGCGCCTCTGCTCGCTCTTACCTGCGCCTCTGCTCGCTCTTACCTGCGCCTCTGCTCGCTCTTACCTGCGCCTCTGCTCGCTCTTACCTGCGCCTCTGCTCGCTCTTACCTGCGCCTCTGCTCGCTCTTACCTGCGTCTTCTCGCTCTTACCTGCGCCTCTGCTCGCTCTTACCTGCGTCTTCTCGCTCTTACCTGCGTCTGCTCGCTCTTACCTGCGCCTCTGCTCGCTCTTACCTGCGCCTCTGCTCGCTCTTACCTGCGCCTCTGCTCGCTCTTACCTGCGCCTCTGCTCGCTCTTACCTGCGCCTCTGCTCGCTCTTACCTGCGCCTCTGCTCGCTCTTACCTGCGCCTCTGCTCGCTCTTACCTGCGCCTCTGCTCGCTCTTACCTGCGCCTCTGCTCGCTCTTACCTGCGCCTCTGCTCGCTCTTACCTGCGCCTCTGCTCGCCGTTTGCCGCGTCTCTGCTCGCCCTTTGCCGCGTCTCTGCTCGCCCTTTGCCGCGTCTCTGCTCGCCCTTTGCCGCGTCTCTGCTCGCCCTTTGCCGCGCCTCTGCTCGCCCTATGCCGCGCCTCTGCTCGCCCTTTGCCGCTCCTCTGCTCGCCCATCTAATTGACCTCTCTCTCTCTCTCTCTGCAGTCTTTTCCCGGGCTCAAGTAGCTTCTCCATGCATTATATTCTTTGATGAGTTGGACTCACTGGCCCCGAATCGGGGAAGGAGCGGGGACTCAGGCGGTGTGATGGACCGGTATGTTTGTGTGTATAATGTATCTGTGTGTGTGTATATAAATTGTAAAAGGGGCCCAGTATAGTGTGTTAAAACGTTGCACATATGGACTAATTAAACCCTATTTTTTTCACTGCATTTGTCTGGAGTCCTGCCTGTCTTTTGGATTTCTATGGATTAGGAGGATATGGAGTCTGTACCCATGCCAGAGCCGTAGAACAGTGCGGGGCAAGTTAGGTCACGTGATCACCATCTCTGGGGTACAATTCCTTTGTGCCTGGAGGGTACTTGCCTTCAGGGTGGTTGCAAAAACCTTCAGGTCAGGAGCAGGTTGAACTGGTAGGTCAGGAGCTAGATAGGAGCAGGACTGGATGGTCGCGAGGATGCCGTGTAATGTATGCGCACATCGGCATCATGAGTGTTACACGCTACACGGAAGGATCCAGTGAGAACATGAATCCATTATACAACAAACTTACGCTACAACCAGGATAATGGATTACTCTTGTTAAGGGGCAAATGTCACCAACTATCAGCACCTTCTATATTCGGGTCACTAGGGTTATCCGCAGCTCCGCTACCTTCTATATTCGGGTCACTAGGGTTATCCGCAGCTCCGCTACCTTCTATATTCGGGTCACTAGGGTTATCCGCAGCTCCTCTACCTTCTATATTCGGGTCACTAGGGTTATCCGCAGCTCCGCTACCTTCTATATTCGGGTCACTAGGGTTATCCGTAGCTCCGCTACCTTCTATATTCGGGTCACTAGGGTTATCCGCAGCTCCGCTACCTTCTATATTCGGGTCACTAGGGTTATCCGCAGCTCCTCTACCTTCTATATTCGAGTCACTAGGGTTATCCGCAGCTCCGCTACCTTCTATATTCGGGTCACTAGGGTTATCCGTAGCTCCGCTACCTTCTATATTCGGGTCACTAGGGTTATCCGCAGCTCCTCTACCTTCTATATTCGGGTCACTAGGGTTATCCGCAGCTCCGCTACCTTCTATATTCGGGTCACTAGGGTTATCCGCAGCTCCGCTACCTTCTATATTCGGGTCACTAGGGTTATCCGCAGCTCCGCTACCTTCTATATTCGGGTCACTAGGGTTATCCGCAGCTCCGCTACCTTCTATATTCGGGTCACTAGGGTCATCCGCAGCTCCGCTACCTTCTATATTCGGGTCACTAGGGTTATCCGCAGCTCCGCTACCTTCTATATTCGGGTCACTAGGGTTATCCGCAGCTCCGCTACCTTCTATATTCGGGTCACTAGGGTTATCCGCAGCTCCGCTACCTTCTATATTCGGGTCACTAGGGTTATCCGCAGCTCCGCTACCGTCTATATTCGGGTCACTAGGGTTATCCGTAGCTCCACTACCTTCTATATTCGGGTCACTAGGGTTATCCGCAGCTCCGCTACCTTCTATATTCGGGTCACTAGGGTTATCCGCAGCTCCGCTACCTTCTATATTCGGGTCACTAGGGTTATCCGCAGCTCCGCTACCTTCTATATTCGGGTCACTAGGGTCATCCGCAGCTCCTCTACCTTCTATATTCGGGTCACTAGGGTTATCCGCAGCTCCTCTACCTTTTTCCTTGTATAACGCTATGTATTTGCCTTGCTGCTACTGTGTATAGTGATCCCCCCCACCCCCCGTAGAGCAGGGAGGCCGGACAATGAGCCATTGTATTGTTCCCGTGGCCAGGACTTTGTTTCTACAGCCGTGGCTCACGGGACAGTGATTGAGATCGGGACCTACGCGTTTGTCTTCATTCCTACCCCCTGGACTCCGGATCGCCTCTCACCATGACTAGACGCTGGCGTTCGTGTTCATTTTTATATTCATGTACTGGATAGACTTGTGGGGCACTTTTATCTATTCACACGTAGCCATCAACACATTTCTAAACTTTCCTATGTACATGTAGAATGTCAGATAAGTATGGAATCTCTGCACGCCGCTCCAGCCTCCTGCCCCTTTCCTGTGTGATTATTCAGGCGGAGACCCCGAGCTTTATGTTGTGTGACCACATGAAACCCCTGAACCTCTTTGTGGCTCTGTCCTTAGGGTGGTGTCCCAGCTGCTGGCGGAGATGGATGGGCTGCACTCCTCTAGTGACGTGTTTGTGATTGGAGCCACTAATCGCCCTGATCTGCTGGATCCTGCTCTGCTGCGACCTGGGAGGTAACCCCATTATGAGTGTCTCTTCCCGCATGGGGCTGAGCTCAGGACAAGGCCCTTCCTGTAGCAGAGAATCCCTGAGGACACGGGGGAGGCTGCTGTCACTTACGTGGTTCTCCCTCACTCCTTCTACCTTGCCCTAATACAAGAGTTGAAGTGCCCTCTGGGTTTCATTTGCAGTTTATTAAAGGAATTCTACAGGATTAGATAAACATGGCTGCTTTCTTGCAAAAACAGTGCCACACCTTTCCAATGGTTGAGAGTGGTAATGCAGCTCCGCTCTATTCATTTCAATGGAGCCAAGTTGCAATACTAGAGCCAACCCATGACAGATGTGTTACTGTTTGTGCAGCTTGTATTTTTCTATGGTGTCCTGTATGTAGGTGACCCCTTCTGGTGTTCTCACCTTCTCCTGATCGTCTCACTGCTGCAGCCGTGTGGATATTGTGCTTGGGGTGGTCATGGTAGTAGCAGCAGTCGCCCTCATCCTGCCGTGAGAACAAATACAGGAGAATAAAGTCACCTGAAGTAGAAACGCACAGAAGAAGGAGTCTGTTGGCGCTTCCATTATAACCCCACAGTTCGTTCACGGTATGAGGTGGGGGTCGGACTCTTGTGAGTAGTAACGGTGGCTGGGTGGAAAATCAGCCCAGAGTCTAAAGTAGGAAATCCACTGCCCAGATCTCAAACTACCACAAAGTGTAGCGTCCCCTCCCTTCAGAGCCGCGTGTCTGGGAGCCGCGTCCGGGAACGGCTTCTCGCCATGGTCTGGATATTCTATTTGCTTTATTCTGCAGTAAATATTTCTGATTGAGACGTGTGCGATGGATTCTGAACCCCAATATAGGAGTGAGGAGATCAGGAGAAGTGGATTGGGGTGTTTAGAAGCCTTTAGTTTTGCTTCCTGTGGGTGCAGGGACCCCTCACTTCTGCCCCTCTGGTCACCCTTTATTCTACCATCATCTGCCTCCCTTTTAATGTGACATTTGCTTTGATTTAACCATTTTCTAGTATCGGAGACGTGCGGCCGCACAGCTGCTACAGGAACGTAGTGTTGTATAATATCGGCTGCGTTGGGATATTTCCCGTTATGATCTCTCACTCCCGTCTCTGCTTCCCTCCCAGGTTGGACAAGCTGGTGTTTGTTGGGTTAAATGAAAACCGTGACTCCCAACTGAGAGTCCTAAAAGCCATAACACGCAGGTGAGTAGTAGAATTATGTGCAGGACTGGTCACAGACACCGGGGGCAGCGTTCATGACCCTCCGTGATCCCCGGTGAGGGGGACGTCTGGCGGGGGCGCTGGGATCTTCTTCCTCTTGTCCACAGAGCTTATGGCTCCTTCTCTGGCAGATTCTGTCTCGACCCTGCAGTGGACTTGTCTCATGTCTTACAATACTGTCCTGCTGCCCTGACTGGCGCCGACCTCTACGCTCTGTGCGCTGATGCAATGATGAGCGCCATCAAAGAGAAGGTTCATCGTCTGCAGAAAGGTGAGATCTGGGGATGAGGTGTCACATTGCAGGGTTGGGATCGTAATGATGAGGGAGTGCTGAGGGATATACTCACCCGAGCCATGGCATATCCGCACCTGCGAGCCCCACCAATCGGTGACACATTTATGACTTATTGAAAATGAACCGAGAATAACCCCAGTAAGTGGCGGGAACTGAACATACATTTATTTCATGCCAATTGCCAAACAACTGCCCAAGTCACGAAAAATTGATAAAGTGTATTGTAAAAAAAAGTCAGAAGATGGGGTCAAAAACCCAAAACCAGACAAATCTCCCAACTCAAATAAATTGTAAATAATAAATCCCTCTGCTGCCCGGATGTGGGAATAGAATCGTATTCAGTTATGTAATTCACATCCTGATAAACAATGATCTCATGTCGTGATAAAGCCGAGTCCAGGTCCCGACATGTTACACCTTCAGAGGGCAATGGTGTGAAACGCTGCTCTCCTCTCTAAAGACTGTTTGACGTCACATGGGTTCTCATAAAACAACCAATCAAACGGGAAAAGTAAGCTAAGCAGCCAATCGTAGCGCGTACCTCGAGCAAACGCTTCAGAGCTACAGCGCGTGCGTGAAGTAATAGTGACTACAAGTGCAGGCTCTGGTGCTCGGTATTCCTGATACAAGTGCAGGCTCTGGTGCTCGGTATTCCTGATACAAGTGCAGGCTCTGGTGCTCGGTATTCCTGATACAAGTGCAGGCTCTGGTGCTCGGTATTCCTGATACAAGTGCAGGCTCTGGTGCTCGGTATTCCTGATACAAGTGCAGGCTCTGGTGCTCGGTATTCCTGATACAAGTGCAGGCTCTGGTGCTCGGTATTCCTGATACAAGTGCAGGCTCTGGTGCTCGGTATTCCTGATACAAGTGCAGGCTCTGGTGCTCGGTATTCCTGATACAAGTGCAGGCTCTGGTGCGCGGTATTCCTGATACAAGTGCAGGCTCTGGTGCTCGGTATTCCTGATACAAGTGCAGGCTCTGGTGCTCGGTATTCCTGATACAAGTGCAGGCTCTGGTGCTCGGTATTCCTGATACAAGTGCAGGCTCTGGTGCTCGGTATTCCTGATACAAGTGCAGGCTCTGGTGCTCGGTATTCCTGATACAAGTGCAGGCTCTGGTGCTTGCTATTATTCCTGATACAAGTGGTGCGCACGTCCACGAGATGAAGCGTCAACATCAAACCTGCAGCCACAATGGACGCGCCGCTACTTAGAAATTAGCCGCGATGTACTTTATCTTGCGGGCAGACTTAGAGGCTTACAATCGTTTCTTACACTGATCTAGTTGCCGCCCTCCCTCATGGGATCCCAGTTTGTCAGTGTTTTAGGAACCAAAGGAATTGTTCAGATGCCTTGACTTTTAAAAAAATAATCTGATTCCTTATAGTGTCAATTTCAAGCACAAGGTTATCTGAAAAAGATTCTTTATAAAGACTATTGCAGTGCGATTGATCGGAAGAACCTTCTTGGTACAAAAGTGGGGGCCGATCCATCAAAGCTAATGAGATGTATGGCAATCCTGGTTGGCTAAACCTCGGAGATCACAGTCCTTTTCCACGGATATCGGCCCCATCTCACATTCAGATCCAGACCTAGGTTTTGATTACTGAATTTCCAAGTGTTACCGCAGGTGGAAGGACCTCCCTGGTTCATAGAGAATGGAACATAGTGGCACCTCTGCTGTAACGGGCTCTTATCCCTGTGGGAGACGATCTTTTTGCTTTTATGTCTAAAATTGAGAATATTGTCAACCCAGTTGATTGAACAAGATACAGTCATCGACAATTCGTTAATTCCCACAGCACTGGAGTAATCTATGGTGCTAGCTGTAACTGCCCAAAACTCTATATAGGAAAAACCGTACATCAACATCTCTAAATGTCTACGCTTAATAAATACTAAATACATCAACACTTTATCTCCACCTGTAAGGTCCAGACCTAATGGAGATTTAAAGACCCTAATTTTGGGGAATATACTGTATTAAATCAAACTGGGTCTGACACGTGGCAGTCTCAATAGACCACTTTTACAGGAGGTGGCCAGATGAAATTGTTTTAACAGCCTTAACCCTAATTGGTTCAATAAACCCCTTCCCGCCTCAGCCACTTTTGAACTTCCTGACAGAGCCTCATTCCTTCAAATCTGACACGTCACTTTATTTGGTAATAACTTTGAAAATGATTTGACCTATCCAAGCGATTCTGAGGTTGTTTTCTTGTGACACATTGTACTTTATGACAGAGGTAAAAATTGGTCAATACATTTATTGCTTATTTGTAAATGACAGCACCAATCTCTACCATTTTACTGTGGCACAGTGATTGGTTAAAGCCGCAAAAAGCTGCGATTGGCTGGCCTGAATTGACCGCCCGATAACAGCGATCGCTGGCACGGGGGAAGGGGGGGTGGCATGATGACCCCCCCCTGAGCGACAAATACAGTAGCCATCTTTCCTTTGTTACTGTGTATTTTAACACAGTAACCGCTTCCCTCTTTGTCATAAGTATTTGCCATACTGCGGGATGCGTTGACTTTCCATGACGTATACTTACCACAAATGTCGAGAAGGGGTTATGGCTGTACTCGGCGTTGCTCTCGAAATGTCCTGTTTTTGGTATTTGACAATTTTGCAATAATGATAATAGCCATATGTCATCACTGTACACTTCTCCATTTACTTTTTATCTTTTCTGCAAGTCATATATTGGTTTAGTCAGTAAGGCCATATACACAGTGGAGTCCCATTATTCTGAGCCGCAGGTAATATCCAGAGTAACCGGCATGTGCAGCACTGACAGCAGCTAATATCCAGAGTAACCGGCATGTGCAGCACTGACAGCAGCTAATGTCCAGAGTAACCGGCATGTGCAGCACTGACAGCAGCTAATATCCAGAGTAACCGGCATGTGCAGCACTGACAGCAGCTAATATCCAGAGTACCCGGCGTGTGCAGCACTGACAGCAGCTAATATCCAGAGTAACCGGCGTGTACAGCACTGACAGCAGCTAATATCCAGAGTAACCGCCCTGTGCAGCACTGACAGCAGCTAATATCCAGAGTAACCGGCGTGTACAGCACTGACAGCAGCTAATATCCAGAGTAACCGGCGTGTGCAGCACTGACAGCAGCTAATATCCAGAGTAACCGGCGTGTACAGCACTGACAGCAGCTAATATCCAGAGTAACCGCTGTGTACAGCACTGACAGCAGCTAATATCCAGAGTAACCGCCGTGTACAGCACTGACAGCAGCTAATATCCAGAGTAACCGGCGTGTGCAGCACTGACAGCAGCTAATATCCAGAGTAACCGGCGTGTACAGCACTGACAGCAGCTAATATCCAGAGTAACCGCCCTGTGCAGCACTGACAGCAGCTAATATCCAGAGTAACCGGCGTGTGCAGCACTGACAGCTGCTAATATCCAGAGTAACCGGCGTGTACAGCACTGACAGCAGCTAATATCCAGAGTAACCGGCATGTGCAGCACTGACAGCAGCTAATATCCAGAGTAACCGCCCTGTGCAGCACTGACAGCAGCTAATATCCAGAGTAACCGGCGTGTGCAGCACTGACAGCAGCTAATATCCAGAGTAACCGCTGTGTACAGCACTGACAGCAGCTAATATCCAGAGTAACCGGCGTGTGCAGCACTGACAGCAGCTAATATCGAGAGTAACCAGCGTGTACAGCACAGACAGCAGCTAATCTCCAGAGTAACCGCCCTGTGCAGCACTGACAGCAGCTAATATCCAGAGTAACCGGCGTGTACAGCACTGACAGCAGCTAATATCCAGAGTAACCGCCCTGTGCAGCACTGACAGCAGCTAATATCCAGAGTAACCGGCGTGTGCAGCACTGACAGCAGCTAATATCCAGAGTAACCGCCCCTGTGCAGCACTGACAGCAGCTAATATCCAGAGTAACCGCTGTGTACAGCACTGACAGCAGCTAATATCCAGAGTAACCGCCGTGTGCAGCACTGACAGCAGCTAATATCCAGAGTAACCGCCCTGTGCAGCACTGACAGCAGCTAATATCCAGAGTAACCGGCGTGTACAGCACTGACAGCTGCTAATATCCAGAGTAACCGGCGTGTGCAGCACTGACAGCAGCTAATATCCAGAGTAACCGCCCTGTGCAGCGCTGACAGCAGCTAATATCCAGAGTAACCGGCCTGACAGCAGCTAATATCCAGAGTAACCGGCCTGACAGCAGCTAATATCCAGAGTAACTGGCGTGTACAGCACTGACAGCTGCTAATATCCAGAGTAACTGGCGTGTACAGCACTGACAGCTGCTAATATCCAGAGTAACCGCTGTGTACAGCACTGACAGAAGCTAATATCCAGAGTAACTGGCGTGTGCAGCACTGACAGCAGCTAATATCCAGAGTAACCGCCGTATGCAGCACTGACAGCAGCTAATATCCAGAGTAACCGCCGTGTGCAGCACTGACAGCAGCTAATATCCAGAGTAACCGCCGTGTGCAGCACTGACAGCAGCTAATATCCAGAGTAACCGCCGTGTGCAGCACTGACAGCAGCTAATATCCAGAGTAACCGCCCTGTGCAGCACTGACAGCTGCTAATATCCAGAGTAACCGGCGTGTACAGCACTGACAGCAGCTAATATCCAGAGTAACCGGCGTGTGCAGCGCTGACAGCAGCTAATATCTAGAGTAACCGCCGTGTGCAGCACTGACAGCAGCTAATATCCAGAGTAACCGCCCTGTGCAGCACTGACAGCAGCTAATATCCAGAGTAACCGCCCTGTGCAGCACTGACAGCAGCTAATATCCAGAGTAACCGCCGTGTGCAGCGCTGACAGCAGCTAATATCCAGAGTAACCGCCGTGTGCAGCGCTGACAGCAGCTAATATCCAGAGTAACCGCCCTGTGCAGCACTGACAGCAGCTAATATCCAGAGTAACCGCCGTGTGCAGCGCTGACAGCAGCTAATATCCATGGCATTCTCTGGACACAAACGCTGCTGCCACCGGCTTATGTTCTTCCAGCAATGGTTGCAGGTTGTTTGTTCTCTGATGTTTCTCGACTGACGCGCCAACGTCCATCCGTTCCATGAAGCACAAAACGTGACTCATTTGAGAAGGTAACCATTTACCAATCATTAGTGGTCCAATTCCGATACTGCCGTATAAGCCTTTTTTTCTATGCACCTTTAGCATAGGAGCAGTGACCATCCAGTGGCCCTCGCGCACCTTCATAGCTGACGTTCACCTCTCACATCAATGGCACGTAGTGCTCCGCTTTTTCCACGTCGGTTATTCCCAATGGTGCCATTTGTCCAATCACGATACACGGTCACCACAGCAGCACGCGAACAGTTCACAAACTGCGCTGTGTGAGAAATACCGACACCCTGGCCCGAAAGCCAATAATCATCCCTTATTACAACTCTGATAAATCTCCCGTTACCCATGGCAACAAGGAGTGATCTGTGATCAAACGGCCTATCGCACACCTTATATCCCCACCAAAGCAGCCAACGACACATTACTTCCTTCATGGGCTACACACTGCCAATGTCGTAGGAGGTGCTCATAATAATGTGACTCTACTGTGTAGAAGCGGCAGCAGCATGGAGGAGATTTTACAGCAGTACTGTAAAGGATCTGCCAGGCACAACTTCTGTGGATACTCCCATAGGTAATCAGTCTGCACCTGAGTCTATGTCTCTGAGACTGACTCCATCTTCCACCACTCAGGATGGCAGGCTTACGAGTGGGAGAGCCTATCGCAGCCTGTCCAGACGGAGCTAGCTCCCGCCCTCTATCTATTTATACCTGCCTTTCCTGTTCCTCCTTTGCTTGTGATTCTTCTTGTGTGGTTTCCTGGCCCAGCTACAGCTTCTACTATTTGATCCTGCTCCATACTGACCCTGGCTTACTGACTACTCTCCTGCTCTGTGTTTGGTACCTCGTACACTCCTGGTTTGACTCAGCTCGTTTACCTCTCTTGTTGCTCACGGTGTTGCCGTGGGCAACTGCCCCATTTCCCTTACCTTTGTGTACCCTTGTCTGTTTGTCTCGTGCACTTACTGAGCGTAGGGACCGCCGCCCAGCAGTTGTACCCCGTCGTCTAGGGCGGGTCGTTGCAAGTAGGCAGGGACAGAGTGGCGGGTAGAATAGGGCTCACTTGTCCGTTTCCCCCCCCCCCCCCCATCATTACAAGTATAGCCGAGAATCCAGCACTGGAGTGACACAACACTCTTACCAGCAATCCAGGATCTCCTCTCTCTTCCTTCTCCACCCTCACCTCTGTATAGGCTTCCATGGGCAGCACACACTCTCTGTCTGTCCGTCTGTCTCTCTCTCTGTCTCTTTTTCTCTTTCTCTTGTTCTCTTTGTCTGTCTTTTTATCATTCTCTCTCTCGTTCTCTGTCTCTCTCGTGCTCTTTCTCTTTTTTTTCTATCTCAGTTTTTGTCTCTTTCTCTCTCTCCTTATACTCCTTCCCTCTTCATAGACTTCTATAGTCAATAGTGTCTGTCTACTCTATCTGCTACCTCCTCCCCCTCCATAAACATCTATGAGCAGCGTGTGTCTTTCTGCATGCTCCTGTGCCTCCCCTCCATAGTCTTCTTTGGGCAGCGTCTGTGTGTGTCTATCTGCTCCCCCTCTGTCCATAGACCGTTATTAGCAGTGTGTCTGTTTTTGGCTCCTGCTTCCTCCTTCCCTCTCTATAGACTTCTCCTCCGGTTCTCCTCTTCATAGACTTTTTATAGTCAGTAGGGTCTGTGTGTGTCTGTTTCCTCCTCTTGCTCCCCTTTCCAAAAACTTCTATGGGTATCATCTGTGTCTCCTCTATCTGCCCTCTCCTCCCCTCTCCATACTTCTATGGGCAGCGTGTCTGTGTTTTTCTCTTCCTGCTCCCTTCCTCTTGCTCCCCCTCCCCTCTCCATCAACTTCAATTGGCAGGCATTGAAGAGATTGCTTGACAGCAGAGGGTGGACAACAGATTACAGAAAGGGAGACGCCAAGAGGCAGCTACTTCACACAGGATTTACATGGATAAAACAAAAGTTTAACCGTAAGTAAATGACACAGTTTTTGTATATCAGGTATACTATTAGATTATCATAAGTTGTTTGAAAGTTAGCGTCCAACTCTATGGTCATGTGCACTATTTGTATCATGACTGATATTGAGTATTGGATCCTGCACTTTGCAGTCACTCTTGTATTTTATATGAGGGCTAGATACGCATGTGCTGCAGCTCTATATTAGTTGAGATATGCTTTATGATTGGCTGCTTGGCTTACTTGATGAGTGTTTTTTCCATTTCCTTGTTTTATGAGAACCTCTGTGACGTCAAACAGTCTTTATAAAAGAGAGCCGTGTTTTTCACCATTGCCCTAGAGCTTCTGAAGGCGCTGCTTCCCTGGTGACACATGGGGGCACTGACTGTTTTAATCACGACTTGAGACCTTGATGACCATGTTGTTTATCCGGATGTGAATTGCAGTCGCTCCCCTTCCTGAGCAGTGAATTACATAACTGAATACAATTCTATTCCCACATCCGGGTAGCAGAGTCATTTATTATTTACAATTTATTTGAGGTGGGAGATTGGTCCGGTGTTGGCGTTTTGACCCCATCCTCTGACTTTTTATTAGTGTATTGTAAAAGAAAAAAAAGTATTGTCTTCTAGTTCTCTTTATTCATACTTCATGGTACCGTGTGACTTGGGCAGTTGTTTGCTTGAGTGGCAATTGGTATGAAATGTTTGGCTTCTCCACAGCTCTAGGACCCCCACTAGGAAAATCCTTGTCTGTTTCTGTAATTCCCATACACTTAAATGGAAAAGCTAGTTCTCCTGATCGTACCCTCCTATTTGCTGCAGCGGTCATGGGACCCCTGCTCTCCAGATAGATGTCGATCAGGGTAGTTGGCTGGAATACCTCTTTAAAGAACTCGTCCAGTCTTCTAAAACGTTATCATTGCGTAAATGAAAAGTTCTGCAACTTTCTAATACACTTTGGGTTTGAATTTCTCACTATTTTCAAGATGGTTGCTTACTGTCAGTGAATGGCAACCAGGACTTGGTTCTGTTGACACAGCTAAGGTTTTGTTACAATGTATCAAGCCTGTTCTCTGTCAGCTAAATACAGCAGCAACACAAACCTCGCTACTCTCTTGGGCTCCAGGCTGATAGCTCTTACCTACAGGTCAAGATGGGTTTTAAGCCTCTGGCGGCAAACAATTATGGTTCCTATTCACTGACACTAAGCAGAGATGTAGAAAAGGGTGAGGAGGTGAAATATATTCTGAAGCTGCAGAAGGTTTAATTCTACTCTGATGAAGCTGCGTGGACGTAGACTGAGCCTGCCTGTTATTTGCATGTAGAGCTTTGTAGTCTTCACAGCCTCCTGTACCTCACGTGTCGCTGCATTCACCTTCTAGGTGCGGTTGAGCCTGCCGCCGAGCTTGTTCTTCATGTGAAGCATTTAATTCAGGCTGCGGAGCGACTTCAGCCGTCTGTGTCACAGAAAGAACTGCAGCGATACGACAGAATCCACAAGCAGTTCTCCATGACCATTGATGATGTATAATATAAGCGCGGCCCTGGTACAGTCGCTATGACGTGGCTCCTGCTGTAGGAATGTGACCATGAAAAATGTTATCAGTGCTATGTATCTTGTGACCTGTGCCCCAGAGGAATAAAGATGGAGGAGCAGTGCGCTTATTACTTCTGTAATCCAGTGTAAGTCATGGAAAAGAAGCATTGTGGGCAGCGATCAGACAGTTTACATGCACTTTAATAATCTTGGCCTACACGTCTAGAACAGAAGTCATAATTCTCCTGATCCATCATGTCTTATACTCTAGTCCCAGCTGGATTCACTATTCTGCAGGTGCAGTCATATTGTCTTATATTACAGTCGCATCCAGAGCTGCAGTCAATATTCAGTCACAAGTATCTGATGTAACGCCCTATGAAGCGCCTCCCTCCTCATACTAAAGAAACCTGCCCTCTGAGGCGCCTCCCTCCTCATACTAAAGAAACCTGCCCTCGATGAAGCTCCTCCCTCCTCATACTAAAGAAACCTGCCCCCTATGAAGCGCCTCCCTCCTCATACTAAAGAAACCTGCCCTCGATGAAGCTCCTCCCTCCTCATACTAAAGAAACCTGCCCTCGATGAAGCTCCTCCCTCCTCATACTAAAGAAACCTGCCCCCTATGAAGCGCCTCCCTCATACTAAAGAAACCTGCCCTCTATGAAGCTCCTCCCTCCTCATACTAAAGAAACCTGCCCCCTATGAAGCGCCTCCCTCATACGAAAGAAACCTGCCCCCTATGAAGCTCCTCCCTCATACTAAAGAAACCTGCCCTCTATGAAGCTCCTCCCTCTTCATACTAAAGAAACCTGCCCTGGATGAAGCTCCTCCCTCATACTAAAGAAACCTGCCCTCTATGAAGCTCCTCCCTCATACTAAAGAAACCTGCCCTCTATGAGGCTCCACCCAGCAGGGCATTTTCTCTTATGGTGCTCATGGCACCCTCTCTGAGACACCTTTCAACACATCAGCCTTCTCTACAATGCCCAAATTACACCCCCCCCCCTATGATGCTACTCCAATCAGAGCACTCCCCTGAGGCTCTTCCCACCAGAACCTGCTTTTCCATGGGTACAGTAATGAGTTTGCTCAGGCTGTGTATACATACAATAAGGCTGTATTATAGGTTTAGACATAGGCTGATGTTTTATAATAGTCCAGACTGCAGACTGTCCCATCCAGATTCCCTTAGTCTTCTCGTCTTCGTGACTGGTGCCAGCTCCAGACATCTCCCCTTGGCCTGGCCAGCACTTCCTCTGGAAAATGGGGGGACTGGGCACTCACTCTGCAAAGACATATGGTACTCTGAGGGCAGATACTTGGTAACTTTTTACAACCCAAGAACAGCACGTAACAAACCCGTCACCTCCGTGTAGCATAAAGTGAATGTCTGGCCGGACCACCATTTTTTATTTATTTAAATAAAATAAATCCAACATCCAGCAGTGATTAATGTTCTACTAGATGTCAAATCTTCTACTGGCCGTAGCTCTGATTTTCTGATCCTCTACATAGAGATACATAATAACATTCTATGTGGCTGTAGCCGCTACTAGAGGGAACGAAGGGTCCGAGTAACCAAAGCTGCGTAAACTAAACTACAATGTCTACTGGGAGCGTCTTCCCTTCTCTTGTATGCTGGAATGAAGATTCAAGATTTCAATCCAACGGAGCTGCTGGTTTTTCCTTCTCAATTCCACCCATTCTCCCTTGCGCCGGTTCGATTCACCGCCCGTGGAGCTGGTTGGCGGCTGCTTTCTTTGTCCTTCTTATAATGATGTCCCTTATTGCTTGATGCAGCAGTGTTAAAAAACATATCAGTCCAACATCGTTAACCTGATCAATGTATGTTTTTGGTAGAAATGATATTTCTACATAGCAATTAATAGACTTGTAAGGCTTCGTTCACATCTGCGTCAGGACAGAACCCTTGCACAACAAAGACAAACGGAAACCTATGGTTTCCGTTTATTTTAGTCAAGGTTCCCTTAATGGGTTTCCCTGACGGAAAGCTCAGACGGAACCCCTGAACGGAGTCCGGACGCAGATGTGAACGAAGCCTAAGGATATGTTCACATGCTTAACAAAAAAAGGCTGTAAAAGACGATGCTGTTTTCAAGGGAAAACCGCCTCCGATTTACAGCGCAAACGCTCACGCTCGTGTGAATCCGGCCTAAGTGTAGTAGAAAAAAAACAGAGCCAACAATTAGGACCTGTGAGCCGCTCGTTCTGAGGAATTGAATCATTAGTTCATAATAATCGCGGTGTTACATTGGTGAATCCTTCATTCTGTGGAATAACGGGTACATTGTGGCCCTTATTTAAGGTCGGAGGGTGGTAAATCTCGCACATGTAGGTAAAACCTGAGAGACGCGGAAGGAAGCTCCAAAACCTGAGAGACACGGAAGGAAGCGCCAAAACCTGAGAGACGCGGAAGGAAGCGCCAAAACCTGAGCGATGCAGATGGAAACGCCAAAACCTGAGAGACACGGAAGGAAACACCAAAACCTGAGACGCGGAAGGAAGCGCCAAAACCTGAGACGCGGAAGGAAGCGCCAAAACCTGAGACGTGGAAGGAAGCGCCAAAACCTGAGAGACGCGGAAGGAAGCGTCAAAATGCCAAAACCTAAGTGACGCGCAGAAGGAGGCGCCAAAACCTGAGTGACGCGCGGAAGGAGGCGCCAAAACCTGAGTGACGCGCGGAAGGAGGCGCCAAAACCTGAGTGACGCGCGGAAGGAGGCGCCAAAACCTGAGTGACGCGCGGAAGGAGGCGCCAAAACCTGAGTGACGCGCGGAAGGAGGCGACAAAACCTGAGTGACGCGCGGAAGGAGGCGCCAAAACCTGAGTGACGCGCGGAAGGTAGGCGCCAAAACCTAAGAGACGCGGAAGGAAGCGCCAAACCCCGAGAGACGCGGAAGGAAGCGCCAAAACCCGAGAGACGCGGAAGGAAGAGTCAAAATGTAAAAACCTGAAAGACGCGGAAGGAAGCGCCAAAACATGAGACACGCGGAAGGAAGCGCCAAAACATGAGACACGCGGAAGGAAGCGCCAAAACCTGAGAGACGCGGAAGGAAGCGCCAAAACCTGAGAGACGCGGAAGGAAGCGCCTAAACCCGAGAGACGCGGAAGGAAGCGCCAGAACCCGAGAGACGCGGAAGGAAGCGCCAGAACCCGAGAGACGCGGAAGGAAGCACCAGAACCCGAGAGACGCGGAAGGAAGCGCCAGAACCCGAGTGAAGCGGAAGGAAGCGCCAGAACCCGAGTGAAGCGCCAAAACCTGAGAGACTGGGAAGGAAGCAGAAAACTACTGTTCAAATGGATGTAAAAAAGCCAAAATGGCAAAGGCTCAGCCAATGATCACCTCTGAGAAGAGTTGAAGTTACCGGTGATCTGCTCCAAGCAGAAGACCATTAAAGGGTTGTCCACTTTTGAAAAACTATCAAGCTATACTAATTAAATATATTTACAGTTTCAGAGTTGCAGATGTCTTTTAATTCCGTCTAGTGTCGCGTGACTCTGCCACCGTCTGAACTTCTTCGATCTTAACTTCCGGATGAGCTCCTCTTCTTGCTTCTGCTCTTCCGAATGACGTCTTCTTCCCCATGCGTTTTGACTTATTTATATTTTTCACGCATGCGCAGTACCCTACAATTTGTTGCGCATGCGCATTAACAGTAAGTTCATTGCGCGTGTGCTTTTAAATACTATTAATTATGCATTTGCAAAAATAATAATTTAAGCTATTTTTGTTCCGCTTCACTTCGGCCATACACCCGGGCTCGAGGCATCCTATTGGTCTAAAGCCTCCTCAATACCCGAACCCGAGAGACGCGGAAGGAAGCGCCAGAACCCGAGAGACGCGGAAGGAAGCGCCAGAACCCGAGAGACGCGGAAGGAAGCGCCAGAACCCGAGAGACGCGGAAGGAAGCGCCAGAACCCGAGTAAAGCGGAAGGAAGCGCCAGAACCCGAGTGAAGCGCCAAAACCTGAGAGACTGGGAAGGAAACAGAAAACTACTGTTCAAATGGATGTAAAAAAGCCAAAATGGCAAAGGCTCAGCCAATGATCACCTCTGAGAAGAGTTGAAGTTACCGGTGATCTGCTCCAAGCAGAAGACCATTAAAGGGTTGTCCACTTTTGAAAAACTATCAAGCTATACTAATTAAATATATTTACAGTTTCAGAGTTGCAGATGTCTTTTAATTCCGTCTAGTGTCGCGTGACTCTGCCACCGTCTGAACTTCTTCGATCTTAACTTCCGGATGAGCTCCTCTTCTTGCTTCTGCTCTTCCGAATGACGTCTTCTTCCCCATGCGTTTTGACTTATTTATATTTTTCACGCATGCGCAGTACCCTACAATTTGTTGCGCATGCGCATTAACAGTAAGTTCATTGCGCGTGTGCTTTTAAATACTATTAATTATGCATTCGCAAAAATAATAATTTAAGCTATTTTGGTTCCGCTTCACTTCGGCCATACACCCGGGCTCGAGGCATCCTATTGGTCTAAAGCCTCCTCAATACCCGCCCCGTTCTCTCTTATGCCTCAACGCCAGCCCTATTTTATTTTCGTTCATGTGTGGTTTACGTTCGTGTATGTTCGTGTTACACTATCTGATTACCACTGTATCTAATCCTCCTACACTGTGCAGTTGCTCAGAAAATGGTGTAGGAGGTTTGAAGATTCAACCCCCTCCTTCTCCTGGCACTAGCCAGAATAAGGGAGGGGGGATTGTGTGAGGACACTAGAGCGAGTGTGTCTACCACAAATTTGCAGCATAAAGCAATGAGGTTGCTTTACCACATTGCCAAAGCTGCAATTTTGGGAATTGCCCCCTCTAGTGACCAGCACATGGAAATGTTATAAATTAGAATCTAATTTATAATATTTCCTGACTTGTGAAAAATGTAAAACAACGTGTAATCACTTATGTACTAACTGTTTAACTGAAAAAAAAAATTCCAGCGACACATTCCCTTTAAGTGAAGCCAAGTCACCAGCAAGAACTCCTCGCCAAAAAATATGTCCTGAATAGGTACAAATCTGCCAAGGAGCACGCAGACTGCCCAAAGAGAAATGGTGCAACATTTTGTGGACTGATGAAAGCAAAATTGTTCTTTTTGGGTCTACCTTGTCAGATGATCACCGAGCACAGAATTAAAGCCACAGTACACTGTGAAGACAGTAAAGCAAGGTGCTGCAAAAATCATGATACGGGGATTTTTCTCATACCTGGTGTTGGGCCTATTTATCACATACAAGGGATCAGCGATCAGTCTGAATAGATCACAATACTTGAGGAGATCACGTTGTCCTACGCCGAAGAGAAATGGCCCAAAACGCAGCAGTGAGAGAACTTCAGATGGAGCGGAAGCCCAACCCCCGACCTCAATCCCATAGAGAACTTGTGGAGTGACATCAAAAAGTACAGAGGAACCGTGGAGCGTCGTCCAATCATCTTCCTGGACTGGAGACCTGGTCACAGGGGCAGAAGGTGTGGACTCCACGTCACATGTCAAGAGTTCTCAGAGACAGCGGTGATGTCACCAAATATTACTGCAGGAAAGTGACAGCTCCGATATTACTGCAGGAAAGTGACCGCTCCGATATTACTGCAGGAAAGTGAAAGCTCAGATATTACTGCAGGAAAGTGACAGCTCAAATATTACTGCAGGAAAGTGACAGCTCAGATATTACTGCAGGAAAGTGACAGCTCAGATATTACTGCAGGAAAGTGACAGCTCAGATATTACTGCGGGAAAGTGACAGCTCAGATATTGCTGCAGGAAAGTGACAACTCAAATATTACTGCAGGAAAGTGACAGCTCAGATATTACTGCGGGAAAGTGACAGCTCAGATATTACTGCGGGAAAGTGACAGCTCAGATATAACTGCGGGAAAGTGACAGCTCAGATATTACTGCAGGAAAGTGACAGCTCAGATATTACTGCGGGAAAGTGATCGCTCAGATATTACTGCGGGAGAGTGACCGCTCAGATATTACTGCAGGAAAGTGACAGCTCAGATATTACTGCGGGAAAGTGACAGCTCAGATATTACTGCGGGAAAGTGACAGCTCAGTTATTACTGCGGGAAAGTGACAGCTCAGATATTACTGAGGGAAAGTGACAGCTCAGATATTACTGCGGGAGAGTGACCGCTCAGATATTACTGCGGGAAAGTGACAGCTCAGATATTACCGCAGGAAAGTGACAGCTCAGATATTACTGCAGAAAAGTGACAGCTCAGATATTACCGCAGGAAAGTGACAGCTCAGATATTACTGCAGGAAAGTGACAGCTCAGATATTACCGCAGGAAAGTGACAGTTCAGATATTACTGCAGGAAAGTGACAACTCAAATATTACTGCAGGAAAGCGACAGCTCAGATATTACTGCAGGAAAGTGACAGCTCAGATATTACTGCAGGAAAGCGACAGCACCGATATTACTGCAGGAAAATGACAGCTCAAATATTACTGCAGGAAAGTGACCGCTCGGATATTACTGCAGGAAAGTGACAGCTCAGATATTACTGCAGGAAAGTGACTGCTCAGATATTACTGCAGGAGAGTGACTGCTCAGATATTACTGCGGGAAAGTGACAGCTCATATATCACTGCAGGAGAGTGACAGCTCAGATATTACTGCAGGAAAGTGACAGCTCAGATATTACTGCAGGAAAGTGACAGCTCAGATATTACTGCAGGAAAGTGACAGCTCAGATATTACTGCAGGAACGTGACAGCTCAGATATTACTGCGGGAAAGTGACAGCTCAGATATTACTGCGGGAAAGTGACAGCTCAGATATTACTGCAGGAAAGTGACAGCTCAAATATTACTGCAGGAAAGTGACAGCTCAGATATTACTGCAGGAACGTGACAGCTCAGATATTACTGCAGGAAAGTGACCGCTCGGATATTACTGCAGGAACGTGACAGCTCAGATATTACTGCAGGAACGTGACAGCTCAGATATTACTGCGGGAAAGTGACAGCTCAGATATTACTGCAGGAAAGTGACAGCTCAGATATTACTGCAGGAAAGTGACAGCTCAAATATTACCGCAGGAGAGTGACAGCTCAGATATTACTGCAGGAAAGTGACTACTCAAATATTACTGCAGGAAAGTGACAGCTCAGATATTACTGCGGGAAAGTGACAGCTCAGATATTACTGCGGGAAAGTGACAGCTCAGATATTGCTGCGGGAGAGTGACAGCTCAGATATTACTGCAGGAAAGTGACAGCTCAAATATTACTGCAGGAAAGTGACAGCTCAAATATTACTGCGGGAAAGTGACAGCTCAGATATTACTGCGGGAAAGTGACAGCTCAGATATTACTGCAGGAAAGTGACCGCTCAGATATTACTGCAGGAAAGTGACAGCTCAAATATTACCGCAGGAGAGTGACAGCTCAGATATTACCGCAGGAGAGTGACAGCTCAGATATTACTGCGGGAAAGTGACAGCTCAGATATTACCGCAGGAAAGCGACAGCTCAGATATTACCGCGGGAAAGCGACAGCTCAGATATTACTGCGGGAACGTGACAGCTCAGATATTACTGCAGGAACGTGACAGCTCAGATATTACTGCAGGAAAATGACAGCTCAAATATTACTGCAGGAAAGTGACAGCTCAAATATTACTGCGGGAAAGTGACAGCTCAGATATTACTGCGGGAAAGTGACAGTTCAGATATTATTGCAGGAAAGGGACAGCTCATATATTATTGCGGGAAAGGGACAGCTCAGATATTACTGCAGGAAAGTGACAGCTCAAATATTACTGCGGGAAAGTGACAGCTCAGATATTACTGCGGGAAAGTGACAGCTCAGATATTACTGCGGGAAAGTGACAGTTCAGATATTATTGCAGGAAAGGGACAGCTCATATATTATTGCGGGAAAGGGACAGCTCAGATATTACTGCAGGAAAGTGACAGCTCAAATATTACTGCGGGAAAGTGACAGCTCAGATATTACTGCGGGAAAGTGACAGTTCAGATATTATTGCAGGAAAGGGACAGCTCATATATTATTGCGGGAAAGGGACAGCTCAGATATTACTGCAGGAAAGTGACAGCTCAAATATTACTGCGGGAAAGTGACCGCTCAGATATTATTGCAGGAAAGTGACAGCTCAGATATTACCGCAGGAGAGTGACAGCTCAGATATTACTGCAGGAACGTGACAGCTCAGATATTACTGCAGGAAAGAGACAGCTCAGATATTACTGCAGGAAAGTGACAGCTCAGATATTACTGCGGGAAAGTGACAGCTCAGATATTACTGCGGGAAAGTGACAGCTCAGATATTACTGCGGGAAAGTGACAGCTCAGATATAACTGCGGGAAAGTGACAGCTCAGATATTACTGAGGGAAAGTGACAGCTCAGATATTACTGCGGGAAAGCGACAGCTACGATATTACTGCGGGAGAGTGACCGCTCAGATATTACTGCGGGAGAGTGACCGCTCAGATATTATTGCAGGAAAGGGACAGCTCAGATATTACCGCAGGAAAGTGACAGTTCAGATATTACTGCAGGAACGTGACAGCTCAGATATTACTGCAGGAAAGCGACAGCTCAAATATTACTGCAGGAAAGTGACAGCTCAGATATTACTGCAGGAAAGTGACAGCTCAGATATTACTGCGGGAAAGTGACAGCTCAGATATTACTGCAGGAAAATGACAGCTCAGATATTACTGCGGGAAAGTGACAGCTCAGATATTGCTGCGGGAGAGTGACAGCACCGATATTACTGCAGGAAAGTGACAGCTCAAATATTACTGCAGGAAAGTGACAGCTCAAATATTACTGCAGGAAAGTGACAGCTCAGATTTTACTGCGGGAAAGTGACAGCTCAGATATTACTGCAGGAAAGTGACCGCTCAGATATTACTGCAGGAGAGTGACAGCTCAAATATTACCGCAGGAGAGTGACAGCTCAGATATTACTGCGGGAAAGTGACAGCTCAGATATTACTGCGGGAAAGCGACAGCTCAAATATTACTACGGGAAAGCGACAGCTCAAATATTACTGCGGGAAAGCGACCGCTCAGATATTACTGCGGGAAAGCGACCGCTCAGATATTACTGCGGGAAAGCGACAGCTCAGATATTACCGCGGGAACGTGACAGCTCAGATATTACCGCGGGAAAGCGACAGCTCAGATATTACCGCGGGAAAGCGACAGCTCAGATATTACCGCGGGAAAGAGACAGCTCCGATATTACTGCAGGAAAGCGACAGCACCGATATTACTGCAGGAAAGTGACAGCTCAAATATTACTGCAGGAAAGTGACAGCTCAAATATTACTGCAGGAGAGTGACAGCTCAGATATTACTGCAGGAGAGTGACCGCTCAGATATTACCGCGGGAAAGCGACAGCTCAGATATTACCGCGGGAAAGTGACAGCTCAGATATTACCGCGGGAAAGCGACAGCTCAGATATTACCGCGGGAAAGCGACAGCTCAGATATTACCGCGGGAAAGCGACAGCTCAGATATTACCGCGGGAAAGCGACAGCTCAGATATTACCGCGGGAAAGCGGCAGCTCAGATATTACCGCGGGAAAGCGACAGCTCCGATATTACTGCGGGAAAGCGACAGCTCAGATATTACTGCGGGAAAGCGACAGCTCCGATATTACTGCGGGAGAGCGACAGCTCAGATATTACTGCGGGAAAGCGACAGCTCCGATATTACTGCGGGAAAGCGACAGCTCCGATATTACTGCGGGAAAGCGACAGCTCAGATATTACTGCGGGAAAGCGACAGCTCAGATATTACTGCGGGAACGCGACAGCTCAGATATTACTGCGGGAAAGTGACAGCTCAGATATTACTGCGGGAAAGCGACAGCTCAGATATTACTGCGGGAAAGCGACAGCTCAGATATTACTGCGGGAAAGCGACAGCTTCGATATTACTGCGGGAAAGCGACAGCTCAGATATTACTGCGGGAAAGCGACAGCTCAGATATTACTGCGGGAACGCGACAGCTCAGATATTACTGCGGGAAAGTGACAGCTCAGATATTACTGCGGGAAAGCGACAGCTCAGATATTACTGCGGGAAAGCGACAGCTCAGATATTACTGCGGGAAAGCGACAGCTTCGATATTACTGCGGGAAAGCGACAGCTACGATATTACTGCGGGAAAGCGACAGCTACGATATTACTGCGGGAAAGCGACAGCTCCGATATTACTGCGGGAAAGCGACAGCTACGATATTACTGCGGGAAAGCGACAGCTCCGATATTACTGCGGGAAAGCGACAGCTCCGATATTACTGCGGGAAAGCGACAGCTCAGATATTACTGCTGGAAAGCGACAGCTCCGATATTACTGCGGGAAAGCGAGAGCTCAGATATTACTGCGGGAAAGCGACAGCTCAGATATTACTGCGGGAAAGCGACAGCTCAGATATTACTGCGGGAGAGTGACAGCTACGATATTACTGCGGGAAAGTGACAGCTCAGATATTACTGCGGGAAAGTGACAGCTCAGATATTACTGCGGGAAAGTGACAGCTCAGATATTACTGCAGGAGAGTGACCGCTCAGATATTACTGCAGGAGAGTGACCGCTCAGATATTACTGCAGGAACGTGACAGCTCAGATATTACTGCAGGAAAGTGACAGCTCAGATATTACTGCAGGAAAGTGACAGCTCAGATATCACCGCAGGAGAGTGACCGCTCAGATATTACTGCAGGAGAGTGACCGCTCAGATATTACTGCGGGAACGTGACAGCTCAGATATTACTGCGGGAAAGTGACAGCTCAGATATTACTGCAGGAAAGTGACAGCTCAGATATTACTGCAGGAAAGTGACAGCTCAGATATTACTGCAGGAAAGTGACAGCTCAAATATTACCGCAGGAGAGTGACAGCTCAGATATTACCGCAGGAAAGTGACAGCTCAGATATTACTGCAGGAGAGTGACCGCTCAGATATTACTGCGGGAACGTGACAGCTCAGATATTACTGCGGGAAAGTGACAGCTCAGATATTACTGCAGGAACGTGACAGCTCAGATATTACTGCAGGAAAGCGACAGCTCAGATATTACTGCAGGAAAGTGACAGCTCAAATATTACTGCAGGAAAGCGACAGCTCCGATATTACTGCAGGAAAGCGACAGTTACATTTTTATAGATAAATGCCGGCGCTGCTATGAACACCCGGATATTCCTCTTCCTCCTCTTTTTCTTCTTCTTTACTTTCAGTAATAACGCAAACTGGAGGAATCTTCTTATTGTGACGAGGAGGAGAACATGAAGGAGAACGTGGAGGACAATGTGCAGCAGAACGTGAATGCGGAGGAGAACGCGGAGGAGAATGTGAATGTGTCGGAGAACATGGAGGTGGAGGTGAACGTGGAGGAGAACGTTGAGGTGAATGTGGAGGAGAATGTGAATGTGAAGCAGGAGGTGGAGGAGAACGTTGAGGAGAACGTTGAGGTGAACGCGGAGGAGAACGTGGAGGAGAATGTGAATGTGTAGGAGAACGTGGAGGACAATGTGGAGAATAACGTTGAGGTGAACGTGGAGGAGAACGTGGAGGACAATGTGGAGGATAACGTTGAGGTGAACGTGGAGGAGAACGCGGAGGAGAATGTGGAGGATAACGTTGAGGTGAACGTGGAGGACAATGTGGAGGATTTTCAGGGGATTCAGGCAAATAAAAGTTATTACAAGGATTTTGCGTTTTGCTTTTTTAAACTCACTGCTAATTTTTTGATGACTACTTTACATCCCTACTGGCTGGCCATGGCTACAATGCTTACAACGCCAGATGCGTTGGATAAAGTGGTCTCGGGACAAGGTCACATGACCGCTGTTCAGGGCTCTACTTCATACACTGTATGGGGAGAGGGGGTGTAATGTAATAAACAGGATGTCATTTTAATAAAGGTGAATTACAAAGTTATTTTTCATGCAAGGCAAATAAATCATCCTGGACAACGCCTTCAATTAACACAAGAGAAAAATTACACAAACTAAAAAGAAACTAAACGTAGTGGGATAATAAGAACCTGCCCCCATCTCAACCTGCAAATATAACGGCATAAGAATTATAAACAAAAGAGAAGTTATAAGGATAAGGCCAAAACTCCCCTAACCCACCATCACAGACCCTTCCCTCCTCAGACCCCCTAACCCACCATCACAGACCCTTCCCTCCTCAGACCCCCTAACCCACCATCACAGACCCTTCCCTCTTCAGACCTCCTAACCCACCATCACAGACCCTTCCCTCCTCAGACCCCCTAACCCACCATCACAGACCCTTCCCTCCTCGGATCCCCTATCCCACCATCACAGACCCTTCCCTCCTCAGACCCCCTAACCCACCATCACAGACCCTTCCCTCCTCAGACCCCCTAACCCACCATCACAGACCCTTCCCTCAGATCCCCTATCCCACCACAGACCCTTCCCCCCTCAGACCCCCTAACCCACCACAGACCCTTCCCTCCTCAGACCCCGTAACCCACCACAGACCCTTCCCTCCTCAGACCCCCTAACCCACCATCACAGACCCTTCCCTCCTCAGACCCCCTAACCCACCACCGACCCTTCCCTCCTCAGACCCCCCTAACCCACCATCACAGACCCTTCCCTCAGATCCCCTATCCCACCACAGACCCTTCCCTCCTCAGTCCCCCTAACCCACCATCACAGACCCTTCCCTCCTCAGATCCCCTATCCCACCACAGACCCTTCCCTCCTCAGACGCCCTAACCCACCACAGACCCTTCCCTCCTCAGACGCCCTAACCCACCACAGACCCTTCCATTCTCAGACCCCCTAACCCACCATCACAGACTCTTCCCTCCTCAGACCCCCTAACCCACCATCACAGACCACTCCTCAGACCCCCTAACCCACCATCACAGACCCTTCCCTCCTCAGACCCCTTAACCCACCATCACAGACCCTTTCCTCCTCAGACCCCCTAACCCACCATCACCGACCCTTCCCTCCTCAGATCCCCTATCCCACCACCGACCCTTCCCTCCTCAGACCCCCCAACCCACCATCACAGACCCTTCCCTCCTCAGTCCCCCTAACCCACCATCACAGACCCTTCCCTCCTCAGATCCCCTATCCCACCACAGACCCTTCCCTCCTCAGACGACCTAACCCACCACAGACCCTTCCCTCCTCAGACGCCGTAACCCACCACAGACCCTTCCATTCTCAGACCCCCTAACCCACCATCACAGACTCTTCCCTCCTCAGACCCCCTAACCCACCATCACAGACCACTCCTCAGACCCCCTAACCCACCATCACAGACCCTTCCCTCCTCAGATCCCCTATCCCACCACAGACCCTTCCCTCCTCAGACGACCTAACCCACCACAGACCCTTCCCTCCTCAGACGCCGTAACCCACCACAGACCCTTCCATTCTCAGACCCCCTAACCCACCATCACAGACTCTTCCCTCCTCAGACCCCCTAACCCACCATCACAGACCACTCCTCAGACCCCCTAACCCACCATCACAGACCCTTTCCTCCTCAGACCCCTTAACCCACCATCAGACAACTCCTCAGACCCCCTAACCCACCATCACAGACCCTTCCCTCCTCAGACCCCCTAACTCACCATCACAGACCCTTCCCTCCTCAGACCCCCTAACCCACCATCACAGACCCTTCCCTCCTCAGACCCCCTAACCCACCATCACAGACCCTTCCCTCCTCAGATCCCCTATCCCACTACAGACCCTTCTCTCCTCAGACCCCCTAACCCACCACCACAGACCCTTCCCTCCTCAGACGCCCTAACCCACCACAGACCCTTCCCTTCTCAGACCCCCTAACCCACCATCACAGACTCTTCCCTCCTCAGACCCCCTAACCCACCATCACAGACCACTCCTCAGACCCCCTAACCCACCATTACAGACCCTTCCCTCCTCAGACCCCTTAACCCACCATCACTGACCCTTTCCTCCTCAGACCACCTAACCCACCATCAGACTACTCCTCAGACCCCCTAACCCACCATCACAGACTCTTCCCTCCTCAGACCCCCTAACCCACCATTACAGACCACTCCTCAGACGCCCTGACCCACCATCACAGACCCTTCCCTCCTCAGACCCCTTAACCCACCATCACAGACCCTTTCCTCCTCAGACACCTTAACCCACCATCAGACTACTCCTCAGAGCCCCTAACCCACCATCACAGACCCTTCCCTCAGACCCCCTAACTCACCATCACAGACCCTTCCCTCCTCAGACCCCCTAACCCACCATCACAGACCCTTCCCTCCTCAGATCCCCTATCCCACCACAGACCCTTCTCTCCTCAGACCCCCTGACCCACCACCACAGACCCTTCCCTCCTCAGACGCCCTAACCCACCACAGACCCTTCCCTTCTCAGACCCCCTAACCCACCATCACAGACTCTTCCCTCCTCAGACCCCCTAACCCACCATCACAGACCACTCCTCAGACCCCCTAACCCACCATTACAGACCCTTCCCTCCTCAGACCCCTTAACCCACCATCACAGACCCTTTGCTCCTCAGACCCCCTAACCCACCATCAGACTACTCCTCAGACCCCCTAACCCACCATCACAGACCACTACTCAGACCCCCTAACCCACAATCACAGACCCTTCCCTCCTCAGACCCCTTAACCCACCATCACAGACCCTTTCCTCCTCAGACCCCATAACCCACCATCACAGACCCTTCCCTCCTCAGACCATCAGAATTTGTCTGGATGGCAGGAAATCTCAGTTTCTGTGATAGCTGCAGCAGATGTTGGTGGCATTCACTAATGATGGTAGTGGTGGTAGTGCTTGCTCTAGTCTCCCCTCTGCTAATCACGTATCCAAGACTCATTCATCTTGATGAATGTAATTCTTTCCAAACTGTTATTAGAAAACTGCTTCTGCTCTGGGGTGATGGCCCTGCCTGCTTCGCTGAAGTCCTGCTCTGAGAGGATGCTGGCAGCCGGACAGGCCATCGTTTGCATCAGCTAGTAGCCTGTGGACCCAGAAGTTTATGGGTCTATTTAGGTCTCCTTGTGACAGGAGACCTGGTCCATGGGCTTCCCACCTAGTGGCGCGTGTAGGGCTTGCTTTTGCTGGTTCATGGTGCATTGGCTGTTGATGCTGCAGTTTCAAGTGGCGGTGATGTATGTCGGTGCTTGTCTTGTTTCTAGCGGGAAATGGGAAAGGAGCGACTACATAAGAAAACAGACAACAAGGATCTCATCTTTTTGTTGTCCAGTTTCAGAGAGCATCCTATTCCAAAAAAGTACTTTTATGGTGAGGGCAAATCCAGTGGGTCACTTGCTCGATTCATAAAGGCAATTTGCCCATTGTGTGACTTCTCTCCACCAGGCTCATGAGGTGTAGCACAGGATGATTTCTCCTTACAGTAAATTCATAGAAGGGTGTGTGGGGGAGGCAGCAGAAAAGAACCATCTACGTAGCTCTTGGAGACTGGTGGAGGACTCATGAAATGAAGGTTTTCTGGTGTCTCTAAAGCCACCCAAAGTGGTCTCACAGCTCCGTTCCCTGGCTATGTAATTGTTGTGGTGGAAATCTGCCGTCATCCACCTGCACCCCATCCACCTGATTTACCCAGTGAACTGTAACAGAGATATACTGCAGGCCCTGTCCATAGTGCAGCTCCAAGTGTTACAAGCGACGTACACCTGGACAGAGGCAGCACCATCCAACAACCTCCCCACATTGCCTGCAATTTATGTCCTTATTGGAGAACTAGTGGCAGGTGGGGATCTTCCCTCCTGGCTGAGCCAATGCCATTAAGGCCTCAGAATCCATACTGGACTGCCACCAACAATCGAGCCAAATAAGATGCACTGAAATAGTTTCTTGATTTAGCTCGCCCTATAATATTATATCACCGATATCTGGTCAACTTTGTATATAAGAAAATACATTAAAACCTAAACTTTTAATTGATCTGCTTTAAAAACCTTGCAATAAACCCTTCATCATTAACGCTCATAGTTCAGAAAGGAGAGGCATTGGTTTGAATCTGTCAAACTTGGTGCGTTCTTAGAGAGTGGATAGAGAGACAGCCTGACCCAGGGTCAACAAAATAATCAAGTAGAGGGGTAGTTAATCTGGAGTGAGATGGTAACCAAGTCGAGACAGAATCAGTAGTCGCCAGGGTCAGGTTATGTCTCTATTCTATCCACTCGCTAAGAACGCACCAATGCCTCTCCTTTCTGAACTATGAGCATTACTGATGAAGGGTTTATTGCATCGTTTTTAAGGCAGATCAATTAAAAGTTTAGGTTTTATTGTACTTTATTATTTAGAAAATTCACCAGTTAATCAGCCAAATAATAATTAAAGGGATATTCCCAACTCTGCAATCATGTTTAACATGTTAGAGAAGGTCAATATCTGTATTTTAGTAAAAACATTCAAGTTCCAAATCTGTGCTGTTTTGCAGATATGAATTATTCTCCATCCAGGCTTCCTTCCCTTCATTGTTTGAAATCTGTTTCTTATGGTTACGACCACCGCTGTGATTTAGCAGAAGTGGCCGCGCTTGCACAGTCCTACCTCTTTATTTTGCAGTGAGGATGGCTGGGATCCCGGGAACGCGTATGCTAGCGCATGTGCAGTAGCTCCCTGCCACAGGGGTGTAGCTAGGGGGAGGCGGGGCATGTGCCCCGGGCGCAACTAAGTGGTATGGAAGGGGTTGCATCGCAGAGCATTTGATCGCTGTTGATATGCGCCCTGCATTTCGGACACCTGAAGCAGCGATCAACATTGGGAAGAGCCAGGAGTTCATGCAGCGGCGTTCTGACTGGGGTCTATGCCGACCCGGGAGTGAGCCAGTCCAGTCACCTGACCTCGCATCAGTGACATGAGGTCAGATGACTCAGGTCAGGTGACTGGACTGGTCCATTCCCATGCTGTCACCGACCCTAGTCAGAAGGAACTCCGCCGCTGCCTGCGCCGCATGACCTCCTCGACTCCCCTGGTGAGCCACGTCAGGCAGAGCGGAAAGTGGTAGCGGTAGGCTACCGCTCTCCACTCTGTTTACAGTGTGGTGCTAAGTACAAGGGGGGGGAGTGTGGTGCTATTTACAAGGGGGGGCAGCGGGCTGTGTGGTGCTGTCTACAAGGGGGGGCTGTGTGGTGCTATTTACAAGGGGGGAGCCGTGTGGTGCTATTTACAAGAGGCGCTGTTTGGCGCTAGCTACAGGGGGCTGTGTGGTGCTATCTACAAGGGGGCTGTGTAGCGCTACCTACAAGGGGGGCTGTGTGGCGCTATCTACAAGAGGGGGCTGTGTGGCACTATTTACAAGGGGTACTGTGTGGCACTACCTACAAGGGGGGCTGTGTGGCGCTATCTACAAGGGGGGCTGTGTGGCGCTATCTACAATGGGGGCTGTGTGGCGCTATCTACAATGGGGGCTGTGTGGCGCTATCTACAAGTGGGGATGTGTGGCACTATTTACAAGGGGCTGTGTGCCGCTACCTACAAGGAGGGCTGTGTGGCGCTACCTACAAGGGGGGCTGTGTGGCGCTACCTACAAGGGGGGCTGTGTGGTGCTATCTACAATTGGGGCTGTGTGGCGCTATCTACAAGTGGGGCTGTGTGGCGCTATTTACAAGGGGCTGTGTGGCGCTACCTACAAGGAGGGCTGTGTGGCGCAACCTACAAGGGGGGCTGTGTGGTGCTATCTACAAGGGGCGCTGTCTACAGGGGGCTGTGTGGCGCTATCTACAGGGGGCTGTGTGGCGCTATCTACAAGGGGGCTGTGTGGCGCTATTTACAACGGGGCTGTGTGGCTCTATCTACAAGAGGGGGCTGTGTGGCGCTACCTACAAGGGGGGCTGTGTGGCGCTATCTACAAGGGGGGCTGTGTGGCGCTATCTACAAGGGGGGCTGTGTGGCGCTATCTACAAGGGAGGCTGTGTGGCGCTACCTACAAGAGGGCTGTGTGGCGCTACCTACAAGGGGGACTGTGTGGCGCTATCTACAAGGGGGGCTGTGTGGCGCTATCTACAAGGGGGGCTGTGTGGCGCTAACTACAAGGAGGGCTGTGTGGCGCTATCTACAAGGGGGGGCTGTGTGACGATAACTATAAGGAGGGCTGTGTGGCGCTATCTACAAGGGGGAGACTGTGTGGCGCTATCTAAAAGGAGGGCTGTGTGGCGCGATCTACAAGGGGGCTGTGTGGCGCTATTTACAACGGGGCTGTGTGTGTCGCTATTTACAAGGGGGCTGTATGGCGCTATCTACAAGGGGGCTGTGTGGCGTTATATACAAGAGGGTCTGTGTGAGGCGCTATCTTCAGGGGGCTGTGTTTGGCCTCTTTCATTTATTTTCTTTGAATTTATTTATACGGTAACTCCCTTATATAACTATATCGCTTGTAAAATGTAGAAATGGTTTTCTGCTCGAGTTACATTAAAAACAATTGTGAAAAAATGACCCCTCATTGATTGGTAGAGAAAGCAAACATGGCGAGAGGGAAGGAGATGACGGGAAATAAGTTGGGGAGGGGGGGGGCACCAATCTGAATCTTTGCCCCGGATGCAGGAGAACCTAGCTACACCTCTGCCCTGCCCGACCACCTAGTTCTATTCAAGTCTGTAGGACGGCCCACAGGCATGCGCGGTGGCCCTGGAGCCGTCCTGTACTCTGCGCAGGAGTAAAGACCAGCCAACTTAGCTGAGCCCTTATCAAAGCAGGGACTGGCCGCTGTCCGTGGTGGAAGCTGCACATAAATCAGCTGTATGAGAGCCTCCTTCTCGGTCTCCTGCGCTCCCATCTACTGTAAGGAGGCCAGCCCTGTATCGGTGCGGGCTTCTATACTGCCGACACGAGCACAGGAGACCAAGCAGGACGCTCTCATACAGCTGATTTATGTGCAGCTTCCACCACGGACACTACAGTCAGGGGCTCCTCCAGGACAGGAATTCCTGGCCAGAGAGTGTAGGAAACTACACCCCTAGAAGGAGTCCCAATGGAGTTAGCTACAGAGAGGGGGCTGTAGGAAAAACTACATTATCTAATAACGTCGGGAGCGCGCACTATTGACATCGAGACGCTCACGTCCCTTTTAGGAAATATAACCAGCACTAGCTGCATTATCTAGTTAAGAAAAAAGGGAGTTAGGAAATTAATATTAGAATTTTTTTTTAAAGCACTATATTTATATATTTTTTTTTAAGTTTAGGACGCCTTAAAAAAAAAATATGACTCTACTTGGGAGTAGATGCTACTACCATGGACAGCGCTTGGAAGGGTGAGTAGGTCCATGGCTCCTACTACCACAGTTTATATCAGATTCAGTATCTCTTCTTGGGAGTCCCCCAAACCGACAGTCACAATTTCTGTGGCCTCACTGTCAATAATCATAGAAATGACCGTGAATGTGCGCTGAGCAACCTCTTAAAGGGACAGGCACATGTTGGGTGCTGTATGAGCGACAAGGTTTCTTTGTTCCTGTACATTTGTGAAGTTGTTCATTGTCTTCTGTTATGGATTTGCCCCAGATTGTCTCTTGGGTCTGCCTTGTGTTTGCGGTCTGCCTTGTATCTGTCCTTCTGCCTGCCCTGACCTGTATCTGAGCCGCTCCACTATGGGAAACACAATTCTATATTGATGTTAAATCTTGTCTGCACTTAGAAAGGTGTTTGAAAAACCCGAAAGATCTTCTACTGCAGCATTAGCACTTTATCCCTTAGACAGTACGGAATACAGTTTCGGACTCTGGCGTCTGGGTTGACCTGTAATAAAGCCCTCGCAGCAACTTTCTGGGCTGGCCTGTCCAGACTAATTAAAGACAATCTTGCAGCAAATGATTTGATCTGATTAGTCACCAGAATTAACTGAACGCTTTTGAGAATGGCCCTGAGAATTGGAACACACTCGGCGAGTTGCTGAATTGGCTCCTACATTACAGAAACCCTCGCAGTCTGCTACAACCTCTGAGGAATATATACAAGTTGAACAGTTTTTTCCCAAATTGTCCTAATAAGTTGGAAAACCTCTCCGCCTAGGCTTAACGGGGGAGGAGAGCGTTCTGCCTCCACAAAGTCAAGAACTTCTTTCTCTGTTCAGCATCAACTTCTTGACTGATGTTCAGCTTAATTTCGAGTCTGATAATAATTTCATGGTCGACCTTCACTGCAACAAACTCTTCCTAAACAACTCCACATTTCGTCTGTGAATGGCAAAGTGTTAACAGGTGCCGCTCAGGTTGTCACTATTCCGATGATTCTGACTCTGTTTGTGGGTGCAGATCATGAGGAGGATTTTTATGTCATCCAGATGTCTGTCAGTCTTTTGCTCCTGGGACTCCCGTGATTAAGACTACATTCACCTGCCATCAACTGCTTGTTATCAGATCCTACATTGGGGATACTTCATTCTTCCTGAAATGTCTACGTTTTGTCAAACCTCTGGTGCCAATGCCCTCTTCTACCGGCTCCGAGCCCCTGCTAGAACCTCCTATATGTGCTTCGCGGGCAGAGGAACATCCACCATATTGTCCACACGACTGGCCCATGCCTCTGAGGCTAAAAGCCATCCAGTGGCTAATTATTATTATCAGTTCATCCATCACTTCTCCGCCCTCGTGGCTTCAATCTCTGCTCTGACTCACAGGAAGTAAAAGTATCAGAAGTTAAAAAGTAAATTTGCTTCTGCTACAGTTCTCCAGCGCTCCGACTATAGTTGTCAATCCATTCTGGAAATCGATGTTTACACCAACGCCCATGGATGAGTCATCTTAGAATAGAACCTTCAGTCCTGCAGAACAAAATGAGTTCATCAGTAATTGGGAGTTGCTTGCCATTAAACTGGCATTAGAAGAGTGGCAACATCAACTGGAAGGTGCTCGTTATCCGGCGTTTATCTATTTTATTTTGTAGATGTAAAGATAGAGATTTGCGGGTCTTCTTCCAGGGCTTGATCCTCCCTGGGTCCATATTTCCATAGATTTTATTAGTCTGAGTCAGCGGTTTTGTCATGTGGGTGGTGGTAGATGGATTTCCTGGCACATTTTATACCTTCTGCATGAAGTACCCATGGCCAGCGTTTGTATTTCTACTTGTTAAAGACTTGGAAACAAACACATCAGCAACTTGTTCAAGCCGTCACTCGCTACAAGAAATTTGCTGTTACGAAACATAGGATTACTCTCCAGTACCAACAAGAAGACAAACTTTGGCGGTCATACAGATACATCTATCTGCAGGTTCCTTCATACAAGGTTGCTCTTTATTTTCTGTCCTGTGACAAACCATGCGACCAACAGTAGAAGTTGTGGATTTCCACTTCCCTGCACTTTCTAATTCATTCCAAGTGTCACTGTGTGGCGAAACCGGGTCAGTGGGGGTCGGTTTACGCCAAGAGATTGTGGGCGATAGATTCAGGCGACACAGATTAACAGGGGACAAGCCACAGTGGCGCGTTTATTAACAGGGACAGACACACACAGAACCAATGCATCGCTGCTTCTCCCCTCTGGGCTGGATGGGACAGGCTACCTCACTATGGGGTCTCTCCACTGTACCTTTCATCCTTTGGGGTGTCTCCAGATCCTCCTTAGTTAGATGGGACTCCAGCACTTGTCCTCTATTACTGTCCCTAGGTCAGGTACCATCTCTGAGGTAGATAGCCCCTGCCTGCAGCTCACACTGCTATCTCATCTTCTCCTGGACAGGAACTAACTGAGAACTCATCCAGCACCACTATATCCCTCACTCACCCCTCCCTCAGGCATCAGGCCATCTGCTCTTGCCCCCTCCTTTTTCTTATTTACCTTTAGACAAGTTCCCGCTTGCAGCCTGTGACTCATTCTCCTTCAGTGTAAGATTAACCCTAGAGGGAAGGACAGTGAAGCAGCACTGAATACAATACAATACAAATCAACTGGTTATCAAACATAACGTAATGCAGTTTGAGGGGACATATCCCCATCTAGCACCGGGTGCCATCTAAGCTATGGCACCGGGATGGCGGGAGTGCGACGGTTTGCGGCAGGCTTAACCTGTATTTGGGTACAATGCCTGTAACCGTCACCCGTTCTGCCACAGACCTCCCCCAGCTTAGATCCAGAATCAGTCCTGCTGACCCTCTGTCGGGTCAGTGATGAGATCTGGGCCAGGTGCTGTCAGTCTCCGCCCATCAGTGTCCTGCTGCCGAGAGAGTCCATCAGCATTCCCGTGGTCCCGGCCCTTTTTATGAGAGATGGTAAAGTTATAGGATTGTAAGGCCAGGCTCCACCGTAGTAAACGCCCATTGTCCCCGGCGGTTCGGTTCAACCAACTGAGAGGACTGTGGTCTGTGACTATTGTGAACTCCCTCCCATAAACGTAGGGCTGGAGCTTCTTTAGAGCCCACATGACAGCCAGGCACTCCTTCTCAATGGTTGCGTATGCCCTCTCTCGGTCCAGCAGCTTCCGGGAGAGGTACGCGACTGGGTGTTCGTGGCCTGCCTGGTCCACTTGGCTCAGTACCGCTCCCAGCCCGACGTCTGAGGCATCGGTTTGGACTATGAACCGCCGGTGGAAGTCAGGGGCAGCCAGGACAGGGGAGGTGGAGAGGGCAGTCTTAAGGCTCCCGAAGGCCGCCTCACAGTCAGTGGACCAGGGCATCAGTCGACTGAACCTTTTGGACGTCAAGTCGGTCAAGGGCTTGGCCAGGGTACTATACTGCGGGATGAATTTTCGGTAGTACCCTGTGACTCCCAGAAAGGCCCTAACCTGCTTCTGATTGGCCGGCCGGGGCCATTGGAGAATGGCCTCCACCTTGGCCGGCTCGGGGCGGATCTGTCCGCTGCCCACTCGGTGCCCCAGGTAGGCGACTTCTGCCATCCCCATCTGGCACTTGTCGGGGCGGATGGTGAGGCCGGCGTACCGGATGCGCTCCAGGATCTGCGCCACGTGCCTCAAGTGTTCCTCCCAAGTCTCGCTAAAGGTCGCGGGGGCGTTCTTCATCCCGAACGGCATGCACGTAAATTAAAACAGGCTGAACGGGGTGATGAACGCCGAGCGCTCTTGGGCTTCCTTGGTTAGAGGAATCTGCCAGTAGCCCTTGCTGAGATCCAGAGTGGACACGAAGCGTGCCCCTCCCAGCCTATCGAGCAGCTCATCAATCCGGGGCATCGGATAGGCATCCGTAACGGTTACCTCGTTCAGCCGCCGGTAGTCTACACAGAACCTCGTGGTTTTGTCCTTCTTGGGGACCAACACAACGCTGGCGGCCCAAGGACTGTGAGATGGTACAATGACCCCCATCTCCAGCATTTCTTCTACTTCTTTTCTCATCGCGGTCAGCACTGAGGGAGCCACTCGGAACGCGGGCTGCCTCAGGGGTCGGGCTCCTCCAGTGTCGACCTCGTGAGCGACTAGGGAGGTACGTCCGGGGGACGCGGTGAAAAGGGCCTCCTGGGCTGCTAACACCTCCCCCATCTCCCTACTCTGCAAGCCCGATAGCTGGACTTCAAGCTGCACATCTGCCAGCCCTGTCTGGCGTCGGGCCTCTGCCAGTAGGTCAGGGATGCGGTCCACGTCAGGGTTGTCCATGGGCGGGCAGCATATCGCGACCGCTCCTACCTCCCTTACCACATAGGCCTTGAGCCGGTTTATGTGGTAGTTCCATACCCACTTTTGTGCCTTGTCGTGGGCTACTAGGTAATTCGTCGTCCCCTGTCGCCCCACTACAGTGTACGGTCCAGCCCAATTGGCCTGCAACTTGTTGCCTCGTACTGGCGCGAGGACCAGTACCTTCTCCCCCACCCCCAGCTTTCGGGGTCGGGCGCTACGGTTGTACTCGTCCCGTTGACGGCTTCGAGCTACTTCCAATCGCTGATGGGCCAAATCCATCAGCCGTGCTAGGCGCTCCCGCATTTGGCTCACATAGTCTACTACCGGGATCTCCGGGCTTGCAAACTTCCCTTCCCAACCTTCCCGGACTAAGTCCAAGGGTCCCCGGACCCGCCTCTCGAACAGCAACTCGAATGGGGAGTGCCCGGTAGACTCCTGCGGCACCTCTCGATAGGCAAAAAGAAGCTGCTGCAAGGAGCGGTCCCAGTCTCTCCCCTCCGAGTGGACATATCGGAGTAGCAACTGCTTGAGGGTACCGTTGAACCTTTCACACAGTCCGTTCGTTTGGGGGTGGTAGGCGGTGGTTCTTAGAGAACTCACCCCGTGCCGATTCCAGAAGTCCTGCATGAGTTCTCCCTGGAATTGAGATCCCTGGTCTGTGAGTACCTCCCGTGGGAACCCCACCCGGCTGAAGATGTCCACGAGTCCCTGGGCGACGTGCTCGGCATCTATGGAGGACAGAGCCACTGCGTCCGGGTATCTGGTAGCGAAGTCTACCAGGGTTAGGATGTAACACTTTCCCCCTCGGCTGGGGGGATTAATGGGGCCAACCAGATCTATGGCCACCCGCTGGAAGGGCTCTCGGATGAGGGGCAGCTGCTTGAGCGGCACCTTGCGCGGGGCCCCCGCCACCCGTTGGCAGACAGGGTACGAAGCTCGGTACCGCCGCACGTCCTCAATCAGCCCTGGCCAAAAGAAAGCCTTCGAGAGCCGGGCCCTGGTGGACCTGGTCCCAGTGTGACCCACCGCGGGTATATCGTGGGCCAGGGCTAACAGTCGTGCACGGTAGGCTTGGGGAACAAGCAGCTGTTTGGAGGCGGTCCAGGGCGACTCGGGCTTGGTCGGAGCTTCGACCCGGTACAACAGCCCGTTGTCCCACTGGAACCCTGCCTGGGCCCCTCCACTGGGTGGTCGATCGGCCAGGCTACGGGCAGAGGACAGGGAAGGATCCGTATGCTGGGCCTCCCTAAAAGCGACCCTATCCACCTCCCCCAGGTCTGTCGGGGGGTTCGGCGGGTCGGGCAGTGGTGAGGCGTCAGGGGCTTGGGTACTTACCACCGTCGGTTCGGGGAGCGGGGCTTCCGGGAGAGGAGCCTCGGTGGTTACACTGGTCGGTGGTGGAGGCCGGTAAAGGTTCTCCCGGGCTTGGCTGCGGGTCACGACCCCAGCGAACTGACTTGTGAGACTGTTCCCAAGGTCGTTCCCCAATAAGACATCGGCGGGGAGATCCGGCATGAGCCCGACTTCGACCTCCCCTTTTCCGGGGCCCCAGTCCAGGTAGACTCTGGCACGGGGAATGGACCGCTGCTGTCCGTCCGCCAGGGCAATCCGGGCTAATCGCTGGGGAAGAACCTTAGACTGGGGAACCAGGTCCGCTCTCACCAGGGTAAGGGATGCCCCCGAGTCACGGAGTCCCTGGACGGTGCGTCGTCCCAGCACCACGGGCTGTCGGTGGCCCTGCATGTTGGCAGGGACCTGGTTCGTCACGAGGCTCGCAAGCTCTACGTGGTAGACCACCTCCTCCACCTCTGGTGCATCTAGGAGGTGGTCACACTCATCGGGGTCGCCCGCCTCCGGGCAAAAGGCGACCCTGGTTGGGGTTGGTCTGGGAAAGGGCACCGTTGATTGGGCCAGGGGGCAGTCCCGTCGGATGTGCCCCGGCTGGTGGCACTCATAACAGTGGCGGGAGTCCGTAGGGCCTCGGTCCCTTGGAGGTATCGGGGCGGCCGTAGGCTGCGGCTGGGGTCTCATCGAAGTTGGCCAGGGTGGTTCCGCTATTTTGGTAAGGGCTCGGAGCTCTCGGCGTTGGTCCTGGCGCGGAAGGCTTCTCCACTGGGGTCGGTGGGCCAAGAACTGGTCGGCCAGGGTGGCGGCATCTTCAGGGGTGCTGGGGTGGCGGTCCGCGACCCAGGCACGAACGGGGACCTCCATCCTGGAGAGGAGTTGCTCCAAAATGACGAGGTCCTCCAGGGCCTCCCGACTGAAGGCCTTCTTCCCCTCGGCCCACCTGGAGCAGCTTAAGCGGAGCTGGGCTGCCAGTTCCACATGGGTACCCTGGCCGGCGAGCGTCAAATTACGGAACCGCTCTCTGTAAGTCTCTGGGGTAATCGCATGGTAATGGGCGTCCCGGAGGCAACCGTAGTCCCTTTCGTCCTCTGGACCTAGGCTCCGGTAGACTTCAAGGGCCCTCCCTTGCAGGCTGGGCCCCACGTAGCGAGCCCATTCGGTGGTGGGGATGTCATGCACCTGTAGCTGTGTCTCCAGCATGGTTAGGTGTGCATCGATATCCGTGGACGAATGATCCAACTTGGGGAGGTCGTTGTATCGTAGTTGGGGTCTTCGGGGCCCGGCAGGGATTGGTGTTGTTGGTTCTGGGGGTATCACTGCACGGGCCACGGCCCCAACGATGATCAGGCGCTCGGCCTCGGAGCTTTGAGGCCCCAGAGCGGTCAGCAGATCCCCCATCCGCAGGGCCTGGGCATCCGAGATGGCGCTACGGCCGGTTCCCTGGCGACTGGCCGGTTCTTTGGGGCAGTAGTCAACGTCACCCTCGGCCATCTCTCCCATCTCGGCCGGGTTCGCCATGTCCCAGGCTTGGAGCTTCTCAATCAGCCGATCCTTGATGACGCGGGACGAGAAGGCAATGCGCCGGAACCGGCATAGCTCTTGGAGTGTAATTCGGAGGTAGCTGCCATAGGGGATAGCCTCGGTTCCGCCAGGAGGATCCATAGAGTCAGGCTCCATGACTGGGGATTTAGGTGCCTGTGGTCCCCCTGTACTGCAGCACGTGTGGCAGTCCGCCCTTGAGGTCTGGCCGCGAAGCGCCGGATGGTACCAGGGTACCTATCCCCTGCCGCTTCCCCTAGAACGGGCTGAATCTATCCCACCGCTGCCACCAAATGTGGTGAAACCGGGTCAGTGGGGGTCGGTTTACGCCAAGAGATTGTGGGCGATAGATTCAGGCGACAGGGGACAAGCCACAGCGGCGCATTTATTAACAGGGACAGACACACACAGAACCAATGCATCACTGCTTCTCCCCTCTGGGCTGGATGGGACAGGCTACCTCACTATGGGGTCTCTCCACTGTACCTTTCATCCTTTGGGGTGTCTCCAGATCCTCCTTAGTTAGATGGGACTCCAGCACTTGTCCTCTATTACTGTCCCTAGGTCAGGTACCATCTCTGAGGTAGATAGCCCCTGCCTGCAGCTCACACTGCTATCTCATCTTCTCCTGGACAGGAACTAACTGAGAACTCATCCAGCACCACTATATCCCTCACTCACCCCTCCCTCAGGCATCAGGCCATGTGCTCTCTGCTCTTGCCCCCTCCTTTTTCTTATTTACCTTTAGACAAGTTCCCGCTTGCAGCCTGTGACTCATTCTCCTTCAGTGTAAGATTAACCCTAGATGGGAGGACAGTGAAGCAGCACTGAATACAATACAATACAATACAAATCAACTGGTTATCAAACATAACGTAATGCAGTTTGAAGGGACATATCCCCATCTAGCACCGGGTGCCATCGAAGCTATGGCACCGGGATGGCGGGAGTGCGATAGTTTGTGGCAGGCTTAACCTGTATTTGGGTACAATGCCTGTAACCGTCACCCGTTCCGCCACACACTGTTAGGACCCATTGTGCTGAATCTGTGATATCCTCGCAAGATCTAGGATATGAGGTCAGGCTTCATTCATATCTACATCAGGATCCCATTCTGACGTTCCGTCTGAGTTTTCCATCGGAACGGGACCCTGACTGAAACCTTAGGTTTCTATTTGCATCACCATTGATTTCAATGGTGACAGATCCGGTTTCATTGGTTTCTGTTTGTCTCAGTAGTGCAGGGGCTCCATCGTTTTGACGGAATCAATAGCGTAGTCGAATAAAAAGAGCTAAAAAAGTCGCATGTACCCAAAAAAAACTAAACATTAGTTATCGTCGTAATCGTATCGACCCACAGAATAAAGTGAATATGTCATTTATAGCGCACGGTGAAAGCTGTAAAAAAAAATTATAAAACACAATAGTAGAACTGCTGTCTTTTAGTCACCAATCCTCAAGAAGTCACACTGTACCAATGAAAACTTCAGATGGTCCCGAAAAAATAAGCCCTCACACAGTTCTGGTGGGGAAAAATATGGCAACACAAAAGGTGCATAATATGTTCCAAAAGAGGATAAGATCTGGCACCATTTATCAGTGCGACACCGGCCACACACCTGCAAATTGTTTCTTTACTGCATTATTATACCCTGAACGACTCCACACATATTACATACACTACCGTTCAAAAGCTTGGGGTCACCCAGACAATTTTGTGTTTTCCATGAAAACTCACACTTATATTTATCAAATGAGTTGCAAAATGACTAGAAAATACAGTCCAGACATTGACAAGGTTAGAAATAATGATTTTCTCCTTCAGACTTTGCTTTCGTTGCTCCATTTGCAGCAATTCCAGCATTGCAGACCTTTGGCATTCGAGCGGTTAATTTGCTGAGGTAATCGGGAGAAATTTCCCCCCCCCCATGCTTCCAGAAGCCCCTCCCACAAGTTGGATCGGCTTGATGGGCACTTCTTGCGTACCATACGGTCAAGCTGCTCCCACAACAGCTCTATGGGGTTGAGATCTGGTGACTGCGCTGGCCACTCCATTACAGATAGAATACCAGCTGCCGGCTTCTTCCCTAAATAGTTCTTGCATCATTTGGAGGTGCTTTGGGTCATTGTCCTGTTGTAGGATGATATTGGCTCCAATCAAGCGCTGTCCACAGGGTATGGCATGGCGTTGCGGAGTGATAGCCTTCCTTATTCACAATCCCTTTTACCATGTACAAATCTCCCACTTTACCCCAGACCATCACATGACCTCCACCATGCTTGACAGATGGCGTCAGGCTCTTCCAGCATCTTTTCAGTTGTTCTGCGTCTCACAAATGTTCTTCTGTGTGATCCAAACACCTCAAACTTCCATTCGTCTGTCCATAACACTTTTTTCCAATCTTCCTCTGTCCAATGTCTGAGCTTTTGCCCATATTAATCTTTTCCTTTTATTAGCCAGTCTCAGATATGGCTTTTTCTTTGCCACTCTGCCCTGAAGGCCAGCATCCCGGAGTCGCCTCTTCACTGTAGACGTTGACACTGGCGTTTTGCGGGTACTATTTAATGAAGCTGCCAGTTGAGGACCTGTGAGGCGTCTATTTTTCATACTAGAGACTCTAATGTACTTGTCTTGTTGCTCAGTTGTGCAGCGGGGCCCCCCACTTCTCTTTCTACTCTGGTTACAGCCTGTGTGTGCTGTCCTCTGAAGGGAGTAGTACACACCGTTGTAGGAAATCTTCAGTTTCTTGGCAATTTCTCGCATGGAATAGCCTTAATTTCTAAGAACAAGAATAGACTGTCGAGATTAACATGAAAGCTCTCTTTTTCTAGCCATTTTGAGAGTTTAATCGAACCCACAAATGTGATGCTCCAGATTCTCAACTAGCTCAAAGGAAGGTCAGTTTTATAGCTCCTCTAAACAGCAAAACTGTTTACAGCGGTGCTAACATAATTACACAAGGGTTTTGAAGTGTTTTCTAATCATCCATTAGCCTTCTAACACAGTTATCAAACACAATGTACCATTAGAACACTGGAGTGATGGTTGCTGGGAATGGGCCTCTATACACGTATGTAGATATTGCATTAAAAACCAGATGTTTGCAGCTAGAATAGTCATTTAGCACCTTAACAATGTATAGAGTGGATTTCTGATTAATTTCATGTTATCTTCATTGAAAAAAATGCTTTTCTTGCAAAAATAAGGACATTTCTAAGTGACCCTAAACTTTTGAACGGTAGTGTATATCCTGATGTACTCCTCACATATTACATATATCCTGATGTACTCCTCACATATTACATATACCCTGATGTACTCCTCACATATTACATATACCCTTATGTACTCCTCACATATTACATATACCCTGATGTACTCCTCACATATTACATATACCCTGATGTACTCCTCACATATTACATATACCCTGATGTACTCCTCACATATTACATATATCCTGATGTACTCCTCACATATTACATATATCCTGATGTACTCCTCACATATTACATATACCCTGATGTACTCCTCACATATTACATATACCCTGATGTACTCCTCACATATTACATATATCCTGATGTACTCCTCACATATTACATATATCCTGATGTACTCCTCACATATTACATATACCCTGATGTACTCCTCACATATTACATATACCCTGATGTACTCCTCACATATTACATATACACTGATGTACTCCTCACATATTACATATATCCTGATGTACTCCTCACATATTACATATATCCTGATGTACTCCTCACATATTACATATACCCTGATGTACTCCTCACATATTACATATACCCTGATGTACTCCTCACATATTACATATATCCTGATGTACTCCTCACATATTACATATACCCTGATGTACTCCTCACATATTACATATACCCTGATGTCCTCCGCACATATTACATATACCCTGATGTACTCCTCACATATTACATATATCCTGATGTACTCCTCGCATATTACATATATCCTGATGTACTCCTCGCATATTACATATACCCTGATGTACTCCTCACATATTACATATACCCTGATGTTCTCCTCACATATTACATATACCCTGATGTACTCCTCACATATTACATATACCCTGATGTTCTCCTCACATATTACATATACCCTGATGTACTCCTCACATATTACATATACCCTGATGTACCCCTCACATATTACATATACCCTGATGTTCTCCTCACATATTACATATACCCTGATGTACTCCTCACATATTACATATATCCTGATGTACTCCTCACATATTACATATACCCTGATGTACCCCTCACATATTACGTATACCCTGATGTACTCCTCACATATTACATATACCCTGATGTACTCCTCACATATTACATATACCCTGATGTACTCCTCACATATTACATATATCCTGATGTACTCCTCACATATTACATATACCCTTATGTACTCCTCACATATTACATATACCCTGATGTACTCCTCACATATTACATATATCCTGATGTACTCCTCATATATTACATATATCCTGATGTACTCCTCACATATTACATATATCCTGATGTACTCCTCACATATTACACATATCCTGATGTACTCCTCACATATTACATATACCCTGATGTACTCCTCACATATTACATATACCCTGATTACTCCTCACATATTACATATACCCTGATGTACTCCTCACATATTACATATATCCTGATGTACTCCTCACACATTACATATATCCGTATGTTCTCCTCACATATTACATATACCCTGATGTTCTCCTCACATATTACATATACCCTGATGTACCCCTCACATATTACATATATCCTGATGTACTCCTCACATATTACATATCATATATCCTGATGTACTCCTCACATATTACATATATCCTGACGTACTCCTCACATATTACATATATCCTGATGTACTCCTCACATATTACATATACCCTGATGTACTCCTCACATATTACATATACCCTGATGTACTCCTCACATATTACATATACTCTGATGTACTCCTCACATATTACATATACCCTGATGTACTCCTCACATATTACATATACTCTGATGTACTCCTCACATATTACATATACCCTGATGTACTCCTCACATATTACATATATCCTGATGTACTCCTCACACATTACATATATCCTGATGTTCTCCTCACATATTACATATACCCTGATGTTCTCCTCACATATTACATATACCCTGATGTACCCCTCACATATTACATATATCCTGATGTACTCCTCACATATTACACATACCCTGATGTACTCCTCACATATTACATATATCCTGATGTACTCCTCACATATTACATATATCCTGATGTACTCCTCACATATTACATATATCCTGATGTCCTCCTCCCATATTACATATACCCTGATGTACTCCTCACATATTACATATACCCTGATGTACTCCTCACATATTACATATACCCTGATGTACTCCTCACATATTACATATATCCTGATGTACTCCTCACATATTACATATACCCTGATGTACTCCTCACATATTACATATACCCTGATGTCCTCCGCACATATTACATATACCCTGATGTACTCCTCACATATTACATATACCCTGATGTACTCCTCACATATTACATATATCCTGATGTACTCCTCGCATATTACATATATCCTGATGTACTCCTCGCATATTACATATACCCTGATGTACTCCTCACATATTACATATACCCTGATGTTCTCCTCACATATTACATATACCCTGATGTACTCCTCACATATTACATATATCCTGATGTACTCCTCGCATATTACATATATCCTGATGTACTCCTCGCATATTACATATACCCTGATGTACTCCTCACATATTACATATACCCTGATGTACTCCTCACATATTACATATACCCTGATGTTCTCCTCACATATTACATATACCCTGATGTACTCCTCACATATTACATATACCCTGATGTACCCCTCACATATTACATATACCCTGATGTTCTCCTCACATATTACATATACCCTGATGTACTCCTCACATATTACATATATCCTGATGTACTCCTCACATATTACATATACCCTGATGTACCCCTCACATATTACGTATACCCTGATGTACTCCTCACATATTACATATACCCTGATGTACTCCTCACATATTACATATACCCTGATGTACTCCTCACATATTACATATACCCTGATGTACTCCTCACATATTACATATATCCTGATGTACTCCTCACACATTACATATATCCGTATGTTCTCCTCACATATTACATATACCCTGATGTTCTCCTCACATATTACATATACCCTGATGTACCCCTCACATATTACATATATCCTGATGTACTCCTCACATATTACATATCATATATCCTGATGTACTCCTCACATATTACATATACCCTGATGTACCCCTCACATATTACATATACCCTGATGTTCTCCTCACATATTACATATACCCTGATGTACTCCTCACATATTACATATATCCTGATGTACTCCTCACATATTACATATACCCTGATGTACCCCTCACATATTACGTATACCCTGATGTACTCCTCACATATTACATATACCCTGATGTACTCCTCACATATTACATATACCCTGATGTACTCCTCACATATTACATATACCCTGATGTACTCCTCACATATTACATATATCCTGATGTACTCCTCACACATTACATATATCCGTATGTTCTCCTCACATATTACATATACCCTGATGTTCTCCTCACATATTACATATACCCTGATGTACCCCTCACATATTACATATATCCTGATGTACTCCTCACATATTACATATCATATATCCTGATGTACTCCTCACATATTACATATATCCTGACGTACTCCTCACATATTACATATATCCTGATGTACTCCTCACATATTACATATACCCTGATGTACTCCTCACATATTACATATACCCTGATGTACTCCTCACATATTACATATATCCTGATGTACTCCTCACATATTACATATATCCTGATGTACTCCTCACATATTACATATACCCTGATGTACTCCTCACATATTACATATACCCTGATGTACTCCTCACATATTACATATACACTGATGTACTCCTCACATATTACATATATCCTGATGTACTCCTCACATATTACATATATCCTGATGTACTCCTCACATATTACATATACCCTGATGTACTCCTCACATATTACATATACCCTGATGTACTCCTCACATATTACATATATCCTGATGTACTCCTCACATATTACATATACCCTGATGTACTCCTCACATATTACATATACCCTGATGTCCTCCGCACATATTACATATACCCTGATGTACTCCTCACATATTACATATATCCTGATGTACTCCTCGCATATTACATATATCCTGATGTACTCCTCGCATATTACATATACCCTGATGTACTCCTCACATATTACATATACCCTGATGTTCTCCTCACATATTACATATACCCTGATGTACTCCTCACATATTACATATACCCTGATGTTCTCCTCACATATTACATATACCCTGATGTACTCCTCACATATTACATATACCCTGATGTACCCCTCACATATTACATATACCCTGATGTTCTCCTCACATATTACATATACCCTGATGTACTCCTCACATATTACATATATCCTGATGTACTCCTCACATATTACATATACCCTGATGTACCCCTCACATATTACGTATACCCTGATGTACTCCTCACATATTACATATACCCTGATGTACTCCTCACATATTACATATACCCTGATGTACTCCTCACATATTACATATATCCTGATGTACTCCTCACATATTACATATACCCTTATGTACTCCTCACATATTACATATACCCTGATGTACTCCTCACATATTACATATATCCTGATGTACTCCTCATATATTACATATATCCTGATGTACTCCTCACATATTACATATATCCTGATGTACTCCTCACATATTACACATATCCTGATGTACTCCTCACATATTACATATACCCTGATGTACTCCTCACATATTACATATACCCTGATTACTCCTCACATATTACATATACCCTGATGTACTCCTCACATATTACATATATCCTGATGTACTCCTCACACATTACATATATCCGTATGTTCTCCTCACATATTACATATACCCTGATGTTCTCCTCACATATTACATATACCCTGATGTACCCCTCACATATTACATATATCCTGATGTACTCCTCACATATTACATATCATATATCCTGATGTACTCCTCACATATTACATATATCCTGACGTACTCCTCACATATTACATATATCCTGATGTACTCCTCACATATTACATATACCCTGATGTACTCCTCACATATTACATATACCCTGATGTACTCCTCACATATTACATATACTCTGATGTACTCCTCACATATTACATATACCCTGATGTACTCCTCACATATTACATATACTCTGATGTACTCCTCACATATTACATATACCCTGATGTACTCCTCACATATTACATATATCCTGATGTACTCCTCACACATTACATATATCCTGATGTTCTCCTCACATATTACATATACCCTGATGTTCTCCTCACATATTACATATACCCTGATGTACCCCTCACATATTACATATATCCTGATGTACTCCTCACATATTACACATACCCTGATGTACTCCTCACATATTACATATATCCTGATGTACTCCTCACATATTACATATATCCTGATGTACTCCTCACATATTACATATATCCTGATGTCCTCCTCCCATATTACATATACCCTGATGTACTCCTCACATATTACATATACCCTGATGTACTCCTCACATATTACATATACCCTGATGTACTCCTCACATATTACATATATCCTGATGTACTCCTCACATATTACATATACCCTGATGTACTCCTCACATATTACATATACCCTGATGTCCTCCGCACATATTACATATACCCTGATGTACTCCTCACATATTACATATACCCTGATGTACTCCTCACATATTACATATATCCTGATGTACTCCTCGCATATTACATATATCCTGATGTACTCCTCGCATATTACATATACCCTGATGTACTCCTCACATATTACATATACCCTGATGTTCTCCTCACATATTACATATACCCTGATGTACTCCTCACATATTACATATATCCTGATGTACTCCTCGCATATTACATATATCCTGATGTACTCCTCGCATATTACATATACCCTGATGTACTCCTCACATATTACATATACCCTGATGTACTCCTCACATATTACATATACCCTGATGTTCTCCTCACATATTACATATACCCTGATGTACTCCTCACATATTACATATACCCTGATGTACCCCTCACATATTACATATACCCTGATGTTCTCCTCACATATTACATATACCCTGATGTACTCCTCACATATTACATATATCCTGATGTACTCCTCACATATTACATATACCCTGATGTACCCCTCACATATTACGTATACCCTGATGTACTCCTCACATATTACATATACCCTGATGTACTCCTCACATATTACATATACCCTGATGTACTCCTCACATATTACATATACCCTGATGTACTCCTCACATATTACATATATCCTGATGTACTCCTCACACATTACATATATCCGTATGTTCTCCTCACATATTACATATACCCTGATGTTCTCCTCACATATTACATATACCCTGATGTACCCCTCACATATTACATATATCCTGATGTACTCCTCACATATTACATATCATATATCCTGATGTACTCCTCACATATTACATATACCCTGATGTACCCCTCACATATTACATATACCCTGATGTTCTCCTCACATATTACATATACCCTGATGTACTCCTCACTTATTACATATATCCTGATGTACTCCTCACATATTACATATACCCTGATGTACCCCTCACATATTACGTATACCCTGATGTACTCCTCACATATTACATATACCCTGATGTACTCCTCACATATTACATATACCCTGATGTACTCCTCACATATTACATATACCCTGATGTACTCCTCACATATTACATATATCCTGATGTACTCCTCACACATTACATATATCCGTATGTTCTCCTCACATATTACATATACCCTGATGTTCTCCTCACATATTACATATACCCTGATGTACCCCTCACATATTACATATATCCTGATGTACTCCTCACATATTACATATCATATATCCTGATGTACTCCTCACATATTACATATATCCTGACGTACTCCTCACATATTACATATATCCTGATGTACTCCTCACATATTACATATACCCTGATGTACTCCTCACATATTACATATACCCTGATGTACTCCTCACATATTACATATACTCTGATGTACTCCTCACATATTACATATACCCTGATGTACTCCTCACATATTACATATACTCTGATGTACTCCTCACATATTACATATACCCTGATGTACTCCTCACATATTACATATATCCTGATGTACTCCTCACACATTACATATATCCTGATGTTCTCCTCACATATTACATATACCCTGATGTTCTCCTCACATATTACATATACCCTGATGTACCCCTCACATATTACATATATCCTGATGTACTCCTCACATATTACACATACCCTGATGTACTCCTCACATATTACATATATCCTGATGTACTCCTCACATATTACATATATCCTGATGTACTCCTCACATATTACATATATCCTGATGTCCTCCTCCCATATTACATATACCCTGATGTACTCCTCACATATTACATATACCCTGATGTACTCCTCACATATTACACATACCCTGATGTACTCCTCACATATTACATATACCCTGATGTACTCCTCACATATTACATATATCCTGATGTACTCCTCACATATTACATATATCCTGATGTACTCCTCACATATTACACATATCCTGATGTTCTCCTCACATATTACATATACCCTGATGTACTCCTCACATATTACATATACCCTGATTACTCCTCACATATTACATATACCCTGATGTACTCCTCACATATTACATATATCCTGATGTACTCCTCACACATTACATATATCCGTATGTTCTCCTCACATATTACATATACCCTGATGTTCTCCTCACATATTACATATACCCTGATGTACCCCTCACATATTACATATATCCTGATGTACTCCTCACATATTACATATCATATATCCTGATGTACTCCTCACATATTACATATATCCTGATGTACCCCTCACATATTACATATATCCTGATGTACCCCTCACATATTACATATATCCTGATGTACTCCTCACATATTACACATACCCTGATGTACTCCTCACATATTACATATATCCTGATGTACTCCTCACATATTACATATATCCTGATGTACTCCTCACATATTACATATATCCTGATGTCCTCCTCCCATATTACATATACCCTGATGTACTCCTCACATATTACATATACCCTGATGTACTCCTCACATATTACACATACCCTGATGTACTCCTCACATATTACATATACCCTGATGTACTCCTCACATATTACATATATCCTGATGTACTCCTCACATATTACATATATCCTGATGTACTCCTCACATATTACACATATCCTGATGTTCTCCTCACATATTACATATACCCTGATGTACCCCTCACATATTACATATATCCTGATGTACTCCTCACATATTACATATCATATATCCTGATGTACTCCTCACATATTACATATATCCTGATGTACTCCTCACATATTACATATATCCTGATGTACTCCTCACATATTACATATATCCTGATGTACTCCTCACATATTACATATACCCTGATGTACTCCTCACATATTACATATATCCTGATGTACTCCTCACATATTACACATACCCTGATGTACTCCTCACATATTACATATATCCTGATGTACTCCGCCCAGCTTACATATACCGTGATGTACTCCTCACATATTACATATATCCTGATGTACTCCACCCAGCTTACATATACCCTGATGTACTCCTCACATATTACATATATCCTGATGTACTCCTCACATATTACATATACCCTGATGTACTCCTCACATATTACATATACCCTGATGTACTCCTCACATATACCCTGATGTACTCCTCATATATTACATATATCCTGATGTACTCCTCACATATTACATATATCCTGATGTACTCCTCACATATTACATATACCCTGATGTACTCCTCACATATACCCTGATGTACTCCTCATATATTACATATATCCTGATGTACTCCTCACATATTACATACACCCTGATGTACTCCTCACATATTACATATATCCTGATGTACTCCTCACATATTACATATACCCTGATGTACTCCTCACATATTACATATACCCTGATGTACTCCTCACATATTACATATACCCTGATGTACTCCTCACATATTACATATATCCTGATGTACTCCGCCCAGCTTACATATACCCTGATGTACTCCTCACATATTACATATACCCTGATGTACTCCTCACATATTACATATACCCTGATGTACTCCTCACATATTACATATACCCTGATGTACTGCTCATATATTACATGTATCCTGATGTACTCCGCCCAACTTACATATATCCTGATGTACTCCGACCAGCTTACATATACCCTGATGTACTCCGCCCAGCTTACATATGCCCCCACATTATAAGCTGAAATACCGGTAAAACACCACGCAAAGTCTGTGCTTCAAAAGCCAAATGGTGGTCCAACTGAGCCTGGCAGTGTGCCCAAATGGCAATTTATGACTACATATGGGGTATTACTGTATTCTGGAGAACCCACTTAACAATTTATGGGATATGTGTGTACGGTGGTACCAGCTGGGCCCAACACATTGGGCACTGAAATTGCATTTCTGCGTAAAACGGCAATTTTCAATCTGCAACATCTATAGTTTACTCATTTTTGCAAAACACGTGTGCGGTCAAAATGCTCACTACACCCCTAGATAAATTCTTTGAGGGATCTAGTTTCCAAAATGGGGTAAGTTTTCGGGGGTACCACTGTACTGGTACTATAGCTCAATGCAACATGGTGTCAAAATACGAGTCTTGTAAAATCTCCACTCCAAATACTAAATGGCGCTCCTTCCCTTTAGAGCCTTGCTGTGTGTCCAAATTGCAGATTATGATCACATGTGGGGTATTTCCGTACTCTGGAGAAGTTGATTTACAAATGTTGGGGTGATTTTCCTCATTTATTTGTTGAAAAAATAAAAAATTCTGAGGTAAAGCTATGTCTTATTGGAAAATAATGTAATTTTTCATTTTCACTGCCCATTTCTAATAAAATCTATGAGACACCTGGAAGGTCAAAATTATCACTACCCACCTAGATGAATTCCTCAAGGGGTGTAGTTTCCCAAATGGAGTCACTTTTGGGGGGTTTCCTTTGTTTCGGCACCACAAGACCTCTTCTAACCTGACATGGTGCCTGAAATATAATTTAAGAAAAGGAAGGCCGAAAAATCCACCAGGTGCTCCTTTGCTTCTGGGGCCTTTGTTTCAGGCCCGTAGCGCACTAGGGCCACATGTCGGATATTTATAAAAACTGCAGAATCAGGGCAATACATATTCAGTTGAGTTTCTCTGGTAAAAACCTTCAGTATTACAGGAAAAATTGATTAAAATGGAATTTCTGCAAAAAAAATGAAATTTGCAAATTTCCCTTCCACTTTGCTTTAATTCCTGTGACACGCATAAAGGGTTAAGAAACTTTATAAATGCTGTTTTGAATACTTTAAGGGGTGCAGTTTTTAAAATGGGGTGATTTGTGGGGGTTCCTAATATATAAGGCCTTCAAAGCCACTTCAGATCTCAACTGTTCTCTAAAAAAATAGGTGATTCAAACTGCCCCCCCCCCCCCTTATGACATCGGTAGATTTAATGCGTCTTCTTTGAAGGTGCCGCTGATTACTTCATTTTTGGCAGAATATTGTGCCGCACCTTCCTTCCTATTTTGGTGCAGATCTAAGGTTGGTCGGCCAGGCTGAGGGAAAGAATTTTGGTTCTTATTGCAAAAAAATGGATACTACAAAACTGGAGGGGACATAAACCACCTTCGGTGTCCTCTTGGATGTACAAGATGAATAAGATTGCAGCTATTGAGAAGCATCGGAACCCCGTTCTTTTTCATGATAGATGGAAAATGTGATCTTTGCCATAAGGGATTTTTTTTTCTTTTCTTCACTCCCTGGTGGCTCAGAAGGGGCTTGGGCTATGGGTAGGTATATCTGTAAACGGATTTTGATGTCCGATGTATTTTTTTTCGGTATTGTTATATTATGTTTAGAATAATTGTTATGAATTCAAAGAAAATAATAAAAACAAATTAAAAAAAATATATATGAAATTCATGAGTGAGAATGTTGGACTTGATGACAAAAGGTGGAGGATTATTTTATAATAGTTCTGGACCTGTAAGAAGCGAATAGTAATGGCCGGCAATGAATGGCGTCTCACAGTCACTGACACTCCCATCCCCCTTTACTGGATTTACCGCTTATGTGGACTTTGCAGCTTTAGTACGTTTCATCCTCTTCCTTCTCATAAGAGTGACCTGAGGTCTTTTTAAGCCAGCAATGAACAGAAGAAGCCGGGGACGGGATTTGGTGAGCCAGCTCCTTAGGAGAGTCCCTTTAGGTAACCTGAGAAATGGAAATGGCGATAATTAACTGGAAACCAAACACATTTCATGATCATTGTCAATAAATAAAGACCCTTTAAACCGTTCATATACTGGAGATGTTGGCCGAGCGTGTCTGTGTTTTCAATGGGGAGAAGTTAATAAGCTGCTGCCAGACACCTCTGTTCCCTCCAGGCGCCTCTGACGGCCGCTTTGCTCTTGTGGGAACAAAGGATCGAGCATTTTGAAATTACAGAGGCCAGATCCTTCTCTCCCCTGACATCTGCCACCTGGTGTCCTGCAAAAGTTCCTGTGTGCATCTGATATGTCTCCAGGGTGACGACCTCGTGCACATTCTCTCCGGGGCGAGAAGCAGAAGCTGCGTTTTAGTGGGTGGCGGCTGACGGCTGCATGCGCCGCACAACTGTCTCCTCTCTTTATATAGTCCACCGCTTGTTCGCTCGCCACGCAGCCTGACGAAGCTAAGGCAAAACCCGAGTTCGGATCTTGAAGCAGGTCACAGCTATAGCATCTCCCTAATTGGGTAAACTATTTCTTGCCTATGTGTTACAGTCTGTTATTAATGTATCTATTCCCATGATTCCTGTAGTGACCATTACGGTAGCCTTTCACTCACGCTTTGGTAACCGTCTTTATACCATATGCCATATATGCTATTATACCATATTTTTAGGAGTCACTAGCCGACATCAGGCCTCATGCCCACTTCAGTTTTTACTCTCAGGGTGCTAGCCGTTTTTTTTGACGGCTAGCACCTTGACCCGTTCATTTCAATGGATAGGATAGGATTTCAGCTAGGATAGGATGTCTATTCACAATTCCGACACTTCTGTAACGTTTGTGTGGGATTTATAGCAGAACAAGCGTAATCTCCCTGTAACCTGTCATTTACAGCGTGATCTCGCGAGATTACGCTTTGCTCTGCTGTAAGTACCACAGAAACGTTACCGGAGTGTCGGGATTGTGTATAGACATCACGTCCTGTCTGGAAGGAATGTTTATTCACTGTCAAGACACTTCAGTAACGTTAATGTGTCAGTATAAGACAGCACATAGTGAACAACGCAGGGTCACTATGCGCTGACTAAATGAATGGAGAGAAGTGTATGACGCTGATTGGTCACTGATTGGTCAGCGTCATACACTCCCCTGTTTAACGCCCACTTGGTCTAAAGTAAAAACACGCCCAGTTGGGCATTAAGAAAGACATTACCATAAAACTAAATTCGCTCCTAACGTGGTAAAAATAGATAGTTTTTCTAAATAAAAAACACTGCTGTCACCTACATTACAGCGCCCATCTCCTTATGTAGGAGACAGGACACTTATAATGTGGTGACAGAGCCTCTTTATTACTAGGACGACTGTTATCTACATTACAGCGCCGATCAGATTATGTAGGAGACAGGACACTTATAATGTGGTGACAGAGCCTCTTTAACTCAAGGTTAAGGAAGTAGTGGATTTTAAAAAAAAGTTTTGAGTCACATGTGGCAGGAGATAGTTAGGGGTTGAATAATCGTTTTAAAAGACAGGGTAGTATCAAAGGTTATCCATGTTGAGTTTAAGGAATCGGGAGGAGAAGGAGGATACATCTGTTAAACATTCTGGAAAGCAGAGAAGTGACATCTGGGCAAGAAATTTGAGATATGAAGAGGTTGTGGATGAAGGAAGTTTGAATCAGGCAGAACATGCATTCCATAATGCCCTAAAGAGGGGGATTGTGGAAGCAGCGGTCAGGAAAATATCTTCGAGATTTAAAGAGTTTGCGGTAGTAGTTCACAGATCAGATGAAGATCTAATACTGGGGATTTGCTACGGGCGGCCTTACACGGCCCTACGGGGGCCATGTAAACGAGCACCGATCAACAAGACTGCTCGTTGATTGGCGCTCGTTTGCTCCTTTCACAAGGAGCTATGTATGGGGAGGAGCGCTCATTACTATGGGAGATGGGCTGCCGACAGCGATAATAGTTTCTACATTTAAAACGGAACATTCAGCCGCTGAACCAGTGTTTGCTCGTTCATTGGCTGAATGTTGCCCTGTTTACACTGGGCAATGATCGGGAACGGGCTGGAGGTACATGTAAGCTATTAAGGATACGATAGAGGAGATGGGAAGGGATATAATGAATGTAAACAGGTTTTCTCTTCAATCAGCAGTGGTAGGTAGATGCTCAGATTTTTTAAAAGATAAACTAGGGGGATGGTGCCATCACAGGTGAAACGTACCAGTAAGGCTTGGTACCAGTAAGGCTTCGTAGACATCTGTGCAAGGGTCCTGTTCCGACGTTTCATCAGAGGTTTCCGTCGGAATGGGACCTTGACTGACACAAACGGAAATCAAAGGTTTCCGTTTCCATCACCATTGATTTCAATGGTGACGGATCTAGTGCTAATGGTGTCAGGGATCATTACCATGTATATTGTTTGCAAAAATATTATCCTTGCACATTTTATATATCAGTATATTACACAAAGAGATTGAATCTATGGAACACAATGGAGTCTGAATGAGAAACACGCCTATGGAAGACACCGCCCCTAAAATGCAAGAGGAGTGTACAGATGAACTTACAGCTGAATAGAGCCAATGGGGCTTAAGCACGTCCCACATCTTTAGGGAGGAGATTGTTTCTTTGTTCAATAAAGTTTAGTCTTCACTTCCTACTTCACTGAGGGAGGATCTGAACCACCATTTGTCTGCCTGGTTTATTTCTTCCACGCATGCCCTCAGTTTCCAATTTACAGAGGTGGCTAAATAACAGGGAAAAGGAAGTTTACCCTGACCCCTCACCCCTGCACTCGAGGGGATCTCAGAATCTGGACAACCGACAATCACAGGGTGAATCAGATGACCCGGGACTGCCCACTGAAGGAGCCTGATCACCTCCACAATAACACAGTAAGTCAGTTGATTTTATAAATCTTCGACTTATCTGTGTTAGTGGATGGTCTTGTGGTAGTCTGTATAACCCTTGTCGATTGCCTGGATTAGCTCAGGTGACAGGAGCGACATCCCCGCGGTGTGGTTACGAACCCGTAAGAAATTAGTCGCGCCCGACTAACCATCCTCTGGGTAATTAGAGACTAGATAGAAAATATAACCTGATTTATACAGGGGCACGATAAGACGTGTGATTTCCAGCGAGACCTGTGAGTTGCAGACTGAGAAATTGTAATATTCCAGCCAGATTTAATAAATTGCAGACTGAGAAATTTTAATATTTTGGCCAGACCACGGTGAACCGGGCACTAGAGGGTTGCAGACCAAAAGGTGTTATATAAATTAAGTGAAGAATATAGACGGTTAGAATGGATGGTTTACGGTCCATATTCGAATCATCAGGATCACCCGTACCCGGACGATCCTATTCGTATGATTTGGTGAAGGGAAGGGAAACCGTATGTGAGTAAAACTCAGAAATTGATGGAAGTGTGTGCGATGCATAGGGGAGGGCGGCTACAAGCCGGAGACTGGGCAAAAGGTATTCGAGAGAACAAAGGGAAGTTGGAAATAAGAAAGGCATTGTATGTAATATGTATTATAAACCACAGGACCAGCCATCACCCCATAATGACGGCAGTCCCTCATGTTGGGTGTGTCCTCATTGTGGGCAGCAAAACCCCCCTCACAGCTGAGCAATGTGCTTCCTGTGGCAGAGGCTGCCCCCCCCCACCCCCTGATGAGGTCACGCCCGGCCCAACCAAATCAGTATGAAATCATAGTCTTGTTAATTTTGGCATTTCCCTCAGTAAAGAGCTGACAGTAAGACATGCTGCAGTGTTTTCTTCTATTCTAGATTCCGTCCCAGGGGTGCAGGACGCTGTGCACTGGTGAAAAGACACGTCATCATAATATAGAGATAGTGGCCGACAGATTGGACTGTTACAGATTATGTGGTTGATGTTTTGAACGTAGATAATTCCTATACAATAGTGTGATGAATGATTGCAGATACGTACGTTGTTTTGCCAGCATTGAAATTGTTAAGATTGTGAGAACAGAAGCTGTGAGGAGTGAGTGCGTGATCCCCTCCTGTAGAATGTGATGACTGATATCGATTGTGTGGGGGAGGGGGGCTGTGTGCTGTGTGCAGTGTGACGTCTGAAAAGCAGACTGGTATATAGAGCGTTAACTGATGAGAAAAGTGATTACAATATTGCACTGATTTTAGATCTATATTGTATGCTCTTATTTTTAACAGCAGTAATGTCTAAAAAAAAATTCTTTGTGTTTTGTGTATGGGGTTAAAATCAGTTTCTTTTTTCTGTGTAAAGGAAAGTTTCTTATCTTTGCGCATGCGCTGTTTTCCGTAACTACACCAAGCGAGAAAAATATTACAGACCGCTGGATATGTCTGCAAAACGATAAAAGTTACGCTGCATATTTATGTGTTATGATGTGATAAGATTTAATGTGTTTTGATGTTAATTCAAATGTATTAAACTACAGATATTGTGAGACACGGGGTATTGAGAATGTATGTGCCCCCACTGTTCCCTATTCTTATATATAGTTTATTGGTTTGCAGTAATTAATATTACCAGATATATTATTTTCTGTGTTATTGAATAACTAATTACAATTGTTTTGTTTTTGTTTTCACAAATGAGGCGCGTGCTATAGTGCGGCCTAAATGTTATTTTGGGAAATGTGAGATGTTTTACAGGTAAATGGTTGCAAGTCATTTTAAAGATAAAATGTATTTTTGTCAGGAGAAAGTCATTTTTGTTCCAGGCTGTTGTGTATTACAGGGGGCTAAACTAGTGCCCCCCAGATAGAGTGCCAGACCTTATTACGTTGACATGTAGTTTTGAACCCTGCTACATTACTTTCGCAGAGTCCAAAAAGGGGGGAATGGTGAAGGGACTGATCAGGTACAATTTTGGTTTGTTTTGAATTAATGAATTTGGTTCCAGGAGATCTACAAAATGTGTAAGAGACCATCCCCCTCCAGCAAATTTACACAAGAGGCCGAGGTCACTCACAGATGAGACTTTACAGATTTAGTAGGGAAGGAGGTGAAAATTATCTGAACATTGTTAATTTTATGTAAAGATTTTAGTAATTTTTATTTGTTTTTGTATTAATCAAGTATTTACAGAACCTGATAAAAGTGAGATTCTCAAAGTGTTCTGGATTATCAGATGAGTGTGGAGAAGTGTATAATATTTGATTTTATTTTTGAGAATGAAGACGCCCCCCTTTGAAATGTTCTATCTATATGTGACATGGTTCGTATATATAAAAAAATTGGATAGCACTCCTGGTAAAGATGTTGAGGTGCTGTGAGGGTTCGGGTTTGGCAAACCCACAATAGTCATTCAGCAAATAACCCAAGAACTCAAACGTGTGAATGAATAAGATTAGTTTAATTCTTGTATCATTTAATTTTCAGTTTATTCTTCACTGAAATAAATCTTCACAAAATTTCAGTAATTGCTAACAAGCGATTGTAATCTTCAGTAATTGCTGACAAGCGATTGTAAATTTGACGTTTCGGCCGACTCTGGCCTTTTTCAAATTCGCTTAAACTGAATGGAGCTGTGGAACTGTGTAACGAGGCGTCTACCAAACGCTCTGCATGTGTGTCTGCAGACACACATCGCTTGTCAGCAATTACTGAAGATTACAATCGCTTGTTAGCAATTACTGACATTTTGTGAAGATTTATTTCAGTGAAGAATAAACCGAAAATTAAATAATACAAGAATTAAACTAATCTTATTCATTCATACGTTTGAGTGCTTGGGTTATTTGCTGAATGTATATGTGACATGGGTTTTTAATGTAAATTTGTAATGTAGAAATGCTTCATCATATACAGTATACAAACTAGAGAACAAAAGAGTCCATAGTTATCGAGTATGAAAAATAGACAATCTTTATTAATAACAACAAAAACAGAGAATCTAAAACAAATCTGTATCTGGATCACCAATATATACATTAATCAAAAATATGTACACACATTTGTATATAGCATGAGAGGTTAGATTAATGTTAGCTAAACACAAAAAATGGTTATAAACCATACCTAATAGAAATCCCAAAATATGCAATCCATATATAGCACGGTGCCGTTTCGGAGAGCAATAATTAAAAAAGAAAAAAACGAAAAATATTTTCCAAAACATACCAGGCACTCTTTGGGATAAGAATAATTTTGTATACATTTTTATTAAATTCCATATAACAATATATTTTAAAGATTTTTCATATATAAATATATCTCTTTCCTCTTTTATCCATAATACAAAGATTTTTTTATAGGAAAAGAGAAGGGTTTGAGAAAACACATTTGTTTCACACTAGATGTACAGAATTTAAAAATGTCTCCTGGCCGGGATCCCAACACAGACTTCTATAACATTACTGCCATTAATTTATCCCCCTCTAAACACAATGACATGTCATGATGAGATATCTAGGTAATAGGTGTTCTATACATAAGCCATAATCAGACCCATATAAGAGATTAGCTATAATAACCGGTTCTGAATATTTTTTATCCAGACACCATTGGTCTCCGTTCACACTTGCGCTTTTTTCTTTTTACTCCTTCTTTTCTAATTTTGGTCCAAAACCAACAGAGACAGTTCCTCTTGTATGATAGCAATGCAATTGTATATAAGGAGTTAAATATTCATCTTTAAATCTTCCTATACTCGGGGGCAGCCGAGATTTCACCCAAAGGTGAGCAAATTTAAGCAATCAGGATACCAACTCAGACTTTTATAACATTACTTCCATTAATGTATCCCCCTCTAAACACAATGACATGTCATGATGAGATATCTAGGGAATATGTGTTCTATACACAAGCCATAATCAGACCCATACAAAAAATTAGCTATAAGAACCGGTTCTAAAGATTTTTTATCCAGACACCATTGGTCTCCGTTCACACTTGCGCTTTTTTCTTTTTTTCTTCTTTCTTTTTCCTCCTTTTCTAATTTTGATCCGAAACCAACAGAAACAGTTCCTCTTGTATGATAACAATGCAATTATATATAGGGGGGTTAAATATTCATCTTTAAATCTTCCTATACTCGGGGGCAGCCGAGATTTCACCCAAAGGTGAGCAAATTTAAGCAATGGAGCACGCTCCTACATTTAAGAGTCGGAATCCTGCTATGCTGGTATCCACGTTAAATTTTTATTCAGACACCATTGGTCTCAGTTCACACTTGCATTTTTTGCTTTTTCCTCCTTCTTTTAGAATTTTGGTCCGAAACCAACAGGAGCAATTCCTCTTATATAATAGCCATGCAAATATAGATAAAGAGTTGAATACTCATCTTTATGTTGATCTCGCAACTCAAGGTGGACTGAAAGTTCACTCTTTTTCACTATGTTCCTCCTCCTGGAGCAATTATAGAGTTAAGGCAGATTTTAGAAATATATCAATCGGGTTTTTCACCCCTTCAATCTCATCATTGGCAGATCGCAATTCCCACATGGAAGGTTCTCCTTATATCCACTCCATCCACGGTCAATCCTTATGTTGAATAGCTTGGATCTTCCTATACTCGGGGGCAGCCGAGGTTTCACCCAAGGTGAGCAAATTATAGCAATGGAACACACTCCTCATTGGAGAGTCGGTATCGTAATATGCTGGTATCCACGTTGGTTTTTTTCTGGCAACACTGGAGACTGCAAGACGAGGCAAGGTTGACGTCACTACCTGCCAGGTGTGGACTAATTGATCAGCTGACATGTTTCATCCCGAACCGGGATTTCCTCAGAGCCATTTCGTGAGTTCAGTAAAGTCTGGCATCTTTATAGTGCCAAATTTAAAGGGAACTGGACCCATATGTAAAAATATTACATTAAGTACTCATAGAATCCAATGATTCAAATCCAAAACGTCCAATTATACACATGTTTTATCCAGATTTATAGATTCCCCTCAGTATTTCATCATACATTTCTATCCGGGAATATACACATATATATATATATATATATATATATATATATATATATATAAAATACCAAAACATATACACACAGTACATTGCAAGTAAATTCCCATTTTTTCGAATTAAGAAAAATTCATTTATCCCTAACAAACCCATTAGTGATCAGCAGTGTCTATAATAAATAAAATATAACAGAAAATTATATAAATAATAAATAATAAAAAATAAAAAAAAATAAAAATAAAAATAATAATTAATAAATAAAAATAAATCAAAAATCCAAAATATTAAATAAATGAAATAATTATGAGAGATCCATGTTGCATTTCAGATGGTATAACACTAATTTGATGCTGCACCTGTCAACGGACTGTCCATAAAGCATTAAGCCCATAAAGTACCTATTTATTACAGTAATATGATAGTGTCCCGCTAATTTTTATCTGCCGAAAATCAGGCAAGGCATCCTCTGTACCCGGGTGACAGGGAGTGGGTCCAACCCCGAGAATATTTCCGGAGGGACCGAGTCCCCATCACCCAGGGACAGAGAACATCCATAGGACCTATCAATTTATCCAGAGAAAAAAAGTATTTATAAAAGGAAAATTAGTTCGCTGGTTGGTGCGTGGAAAAATCACGGGACGCTGTTACACAGCCCGCCCATAAGGATCCACGCAACCCCCACCCAAATGCCAAACCGACAAGATCACTTCCAAAACATAAAAGGGATATAAAACAGGCTTTCCCAAATTAGGGCAAAAACATTTCCGGAATCCAAGGATTTTAATATCTGTCTCCGAGGGGCAGTGAGCGGGTCCACAACAGATAAAAATCTGTAGGGACCCAGTCCCCACCACTCGGAGGCAGAAAATCATAACAGTTAGTTCTTTATTCATCCCATAAGTCTATTCCCTCCTATTTTCAAGGAGTGAAAAAATATATTTACTTAGATTGGGTCGAATCAAACCATTTGAGAATAGGTCACAAGGTAATCAATCCATTAGAGGTATCCAAAAGACGGGCAATCATATTACACCACAAAGACGCAACCACCAATAAATAGAAGGGGATTATTAATTCAGCATGTCATAAAAACATATTAAATTTTATTTCATTGTTAAGACCTCTAGGGTTGAGGGTTCCCAATGTATAAATCCACATCGTTTCTTTCTGTAAAAGAATACGTTTACGATCCCCACCCCTTCTATCCTCAAAAAGTTGGTCGATTCCCATAAATTTTAAGCCCTTGGTTGATTGTCCATGATGTAATTTAAAATGTGCTGCCAATGGGCTTTTCATTTCGCCCTTTGTAATGTCTGAAAGATGTTCCCTAATTGTTATCTGTAACTCCCGTTTCGTTTTTCCAATATACTGCTTACCACATGGACAAATAATTGAATACACCACCATAGTTGAACGACAGTTGATAAAATTATAAACCTTAAATTCTCTTTTATGTTCGCTGTCAAAAAAGGTATCGGATTTCAAAACATATTTGCAACAATTGCAAGAGCCACACATATAGAGCAGTTACGTCTGATTCGAAGAAATTCACTTATTGGGATTCCCTTAATTTGGGAAGGTAGGTGATGGCTACTTGCTGCCAAAAGGCTATTTCCTGACGTTGGTTTACGGAAAGTCGTAGTCATAAGCTGATTTCCTTCCCTGTGAATATTTAAATCTAGAAAACTGATATTAGTCTCACTTGAAGTAAATGTCAAGAAAAGATTCAAACTATTCGTATTGAGATCTTTAATAAACTCTTCCAGGGTTTCCACCGATCCCTTCCAACATAGGAGCACATCATCCATGTATCTGAGCAAGGTAGCCGCGCATCTCCTAAAGAGAGGGTGGGGATATACAATAAATTCTTCCCACCATCCCAGATGTAAACATGCATATGAAGGTGCACAAGAGGACCCCATGGCAGTCCCCTGTACTTGGCGATAATATTTGCCATCAAATGAGAAGCAATTGTGGTTCAGGACAAATTCCAACATCTCTATAATGAATTCATTTTGATGGGCCCATTCCCCACCTCGTCTCTCCAGGAAATGCGCAGCGGCCCTTAATCCAGCCTCATGGGGGATGGAGGTATACAACGATTCTACATCCAATCCCACGAGCAGAAAATCACCCTCAATCGTAAGTTTTTCGAATTTACTTAGGAGATCTCCTGTGTCTAAGACAAAAGAGGGGAGCGCACCCACAAATGGTTTAAGTTTTTCATCTATGTATTTCCCAAGGTGATCAGTTGGGCCATCACACCCGGAGATAATTGGCCTGCCAGGTGGGGTATCTCTATTTTTGTGTACCTTGGGAAGCACATACATGGTGGCTCCTTTATCTCCAAGTAATGGAGTTCTTGTTTACTTATCAAACCCTCATCCACAGCAAACATCAGTTTTCTATTTAGTGTGTGTGTCAAATCTGGAATGGGGTTACCAGTTAGGGTAACATAAGAATTAGTATTTAATTGCCTCTTGATCTCACCGACATAGTATTCCTCCCTGAGGAGGACCACATTCCCACCTTTATCACTTGGTTTGATTATAACATCTTTTAAAATTTTCAACTCTTTTAATGCTTTCCGTTCTTTTTTGGTCAAATTGTCCTCACTCAGGAAGGAAGACCAGTCAATGAGGTCAATGTCCCTGTGCATGGCCTCCAAAAAGGCCTGAGTACATCTATTAGAGCAGACACTGGGCATTACGCTACTCTTTTTTCGCAATCCCGTAAACTCCGGGATAAGATCCTCCGTAAACATCTCTCCATCTCCCATGTCTCTAGACACGTGACTCTCCTTCCATAACTCATCTAGAACTATTAGTGCATTCATATCTGTCAATCCAAGATTGGACAGTAAGTTGGATCCCATTCTCTCATCCGTGGGGGATATCTCTATATGGCTATCTGGGTTCTTCTCTATTTTTTCTCTCTCCCCATGCCAAAGTCTCAAAATAATTTTCCTCATAAACAGGTGTAGGTCTTTATAGATCTCAAATTTATTTCCGGGGGTAACTGGTGAGAATCCTAAACCACGATTTAATAAAGAGATATGATCATTTGTTAAAACAATTTCTGTTAAATTAATTACATTGTTCACATTATATTCTATCTCCCCTGCGTTGCCTCGTGTTCCTCTCCGTACCTTCCTCTGTTTCGATCCCCTAAAAAAGCGACTTTACTTTGTGTATCTTCTACTCTAGTATATTTCCCTGTCTCGTAATCACTTGACAGATCACTGGTTGTTTCCCCATCCGTTGATGTGTATGTATTTTTCCTCGTCCATGGTTTACGTCTATTAAATCCCTCCCTTTTATTTGAAAAAGAGAAAATTTGCTGTTGTTCAAAATCAAAAATATCTCTTTGAAATTTTTTCCTTTTACGGGTAGAGATTTCCCTAAGTTCTAACTCTACTTCTCTCTTGAGATTAGTATTTAATTTCTCAAATTCAAGATGGGAAGAAAACTCGTCCAATTTTCTAACACTATCATCAATTTCCATAGTGAGGGATCTCAACATAACTCTTTCTTCATCTATTAGTAAATCCATTAATTTTTTTGAATGTCTTAGACATTCTTCATCCCATTTTTTTAGGAACTCCTCTCCTTTGAAATGGGAAGCCGGAACGGTGCGTCTACGTAACCCTCTAGGTGTAATATCGGATTTTTTATATGCTTCTAAACTTTGGATATCCCATTTACGTCTTAAATGGTTCAATGTTAATTTTCTTCGCGCTTTTTAAATAGGGGATATCCTAAAAAAATTATAAAAAAAGGGTATAACAGAGCCATAAGTCAAGATAGGAGGGAAATTCTTGAAAGGGTTAAAAAAGAAAAACATGATAATAGAGTACGGTTCATCTCAAGATATGGTTCCCATTGGAATTTACTACGTAATTTAATGATTAAAAATTGGCCTCACTTAACTTTGGATAAAAGGATTGGTTCAATAGTAGGGGAGATACCAAGTATGGTTCCAAGAAAAGCCCCTACTTTAAAAGATATTCTAGTCAGTTCTGAATTTAAAAGAAAGACCATAGATAACGAAACATGGTTGAATAAACGGCCAAAGGGGATGTACATGTGCGGCTCTTGCAATTGTTGCAAATATGTTTTGAAATCCGATACCTTTTTTGACAGCGAACATAAAAGAGAATTTAAGGTTTATAATTTTATCAACTGTCGTTCAACTATGGTGGTGTATTCAATTATTTGTCCATGTGGTAAGCAGTATATTGGAAAAACGAAACGGGAGTTACAGATAACAATTAGGGAACATCTTTCAGACATTACAAAGGGCGAAATGAAAAGCCCATTGGCAGCACATTTTAAATTACATCATGGACAATCAACCAAGGGCTTAAAATTTATGGGAATCTACCAACTTTTTGAGGATAGAAGGGGTGGGGATCGTAACCGTATTCTTTTACAGAAAGAAACGATGTGGATTTATACATTGGGAACCCTCAACCCTAGAGGTCTTAACAATGAAATAAAATTTAATATGTTTTTATGACATGCTGAATTAATAATCCCCTTCTATTTATTGGTGGTTGCGTCTTTGTGGTGTAATATGATTGCCCGTCTTTTGGATACCTCTAATGGATTGATTACCTTGTGACCTATTCTCAAATGGTTTGATTCGACCCAATCTAAGTAAATATATTTTTTCACTCCTTGAAAATAGGAGGGAATAGACTTATGGGATGAATAAAGAACGAACTGTTATGATTTTCTGCCTCCGAGTGGTGGGGACTTGGTCCCTACAGATTTTTATCTGTTGTGGACCCGCTCCCTGCCCTTCGGAGACAGACATTAAAATCCTTGGATTCCGGAAACGTTTTTGCCCTAATTTGGGAAAGCCTGTTTTATATCCCTTTATGTTTTGGAAGTGATCTTGTCGGTTTGGCATTTGGGTGGGGGTTGCGTGGATCCTTATGGGCGGGCTGTGTAACAGCGTCCCGTGATTTTTCCACGCACCAACCAGCGAACTAATTTTCCTTTTATAAATACTTTTTTTCTCGGGATAAATTGATAGGTCCTATGGATGTTCTCTGTCCCTGGGTGATGGGGACTCGGTCCCTCCGGAAATATTCTCGGGGTTGGACCCACTCCCTGTCACCCGGGTACAGAGGATGCCTTGCCTGATTTTCGGCAGATAAAAATTAGCGGGACACTATCATATTACTGTAATAAATAGGTACTTTATGGGCTTAATGCTTTATGGACAGTCCGTTGACAGGTGCAGCGTCAAATTAGTGTTATACCATCTGAAATGCAACATGGATCTCTCATAATTATTTCATTTATTTAATATTTTGGATTTTTTATTTATTTTTATTTATTAATTATTATTATTAATTTTTTTTATTTATTTTTTTAAATTTAATTTAATTTTATTTTCTTATTTATTATTTATATAATTTTCTGTTATATTTTATTTATTATAGACACTGCTGATCACTAATGGGTTTGTTAGGGATAAATGAATTTTTCTTAATTCAAAAAAATGGGATGGGAATTTACTTGCAATGTACTGTGTGTATATGTTGTGGTATTTTATATATATGTGTAGATTCCCGGATAGAAATGTATGATGAAATACTGAGGGGAATCTATAAATATGGATAAAACATGTGTATAATTGGACGTTTTGGATTTGAATCATTGGATTCTATGAGCACTTAATGTAATATTTTTGGGTCCAGTTCCCTTTAAATTTGGCACTATAAAGATGCCAGACTTTACTGAACTCACGAAATGGCTCTGAGGAAATCCCGGTTCGGGATGAAACATGTCAGCTGATCAATTAGTCTACACCTGGCAGGTAGTGACGTCAACCTTGCCTCGTCTTGCAGTCTCCAGTGTTGCCAGAAAAAACCAACGTGGATACCAGCATATTACGATACCGACTCTCCAATGAGGAGTGTGTTCCATTGCTATAATTTGCTCACCTTGGGTGAAACCTCGGCTGCCCCCGAGTATAGGAAGATCCAAGCTATTCAACATAAGGATTGACCGTGGATGGAGTGGATATAAGGAGAACCTTCCATGTGGGAATTGCGATCTGCCAATGATGAGATTGAAGGGGTGAAAAACCCGATTGATATATTTCTAAAATCTGCCTTAACTCTACAATTGCTCCAGGAGGAGGAACATAGTGAAAAAAAGTGAACTTTCACTCCACCTTGAGTTGCGAGATCAACATAAAGATGAGTATTCAACTCTTTATCTATATTTGCATGGCTATTATATAAGAGGAATTGCTCCTGTTGGTTTCGGACCAAAATTCTAAAAGAAGGAGGAAAAAGCAAAAAATGCAAGTGTGAACTGAGACCAATGGTGTCTGAATAAAAATGTAATGTGGATACCAGCATAGCAGGATTCCGACTCTTAAATGTAGGAGCGTGCTCCATTGCTTAAATTTGCTCACCTTTGGGTGAAATCTCGGCTGCCCCCGAGTATAGGAAGATTTAAAGATGAATATTTAACCCCTTATATACAATTGCATTGTTATCATACAAGAGGAACTGTTTCTGTTGGTTTCGGATCAAAATTAGAAAAGAAGGAGGAAAAAGAAAGAAGAAAAAAAGAAAAAAGCGCAAGTGTGAACGGAGACCAATGGTGTCTGGATAAAAAATCTTCAGAACCGGTTCTTATAGCTAATCTCTTATATGGGTCTGATTATGGCTTATGTATAGAACACCTATTACCTAGATATCTCATCATGACATGTCATTGTGTTTAGAGGGGGATACATTAATGGAAGTAATGTTATAAAAGTCTGAGTTGGTATCCTGGCCAGGAGACATTTTTTTAAATTATTAGTTTGAAACAAATGTGTTTTCTCAAACCCTTTTCTTTTCCTATAAAAAATCTTTGTATTATGGATAAAAGAGGAAAGAGATATATTTATATATGAAAAATCTTTAAAATATATTTTTATATGGAATTTAATAAAAATGTATACAAAACTATTCTTATCCCAAAGAGTGCCTGGTATGTTTTGGAAAATATTTTTTCTTTTTTTCTTTTTAGATTAATGTTAACTCCAATATAGGATATATCTACATAGGTAGGCATAAGTAAGGATAGCACAGAAACAAAGTGTAGGAAGCTCAGTGTAAAAGCTTATGTTTACTTAAAGTGACTAGTGCATTAGATATATAACATAAGACCTGGCTAAGCCTAGCTAATGTACTTACCCATGTTTAGGAGAGTGTTGGTATAACCCAAGATGTGAAGTAGCGCCCCGACGCGCGTTTCGCATGTAGCTTTATCAAGGGGTGCCATTATTATATTATATATAATATGCCTACCTATGTAGATATATCCCATATTGGAGTTAACATTAATCTAACCTCTCATGCTATATACAAATGTGTGTACATATTTTTGATTAATGTATATATTGGTGATCCAGATACAGATTTGTTTTAGATTCTCTGTTTTTGTTGTTATTAATAAAGATTGTCTATTTTTCATACTCGATAACTATGGACTCTTTTGTTGTGTGTGTGTAGACCTGTTCTCAGGGGGGTCTGAAGCTCGGCCGGTATCTTCCCCACTGCAGAACATACAACTACACGAGGTAGAAGTGTATGACAATGTGCTCGTGTGTGTAGACCTGTTCTCAGTGGGGTCTGAAGCCCGGCCGGTATCTTCCCGTCTGCAGACGTTGTGTGTAGTGACAGGGGAATAGTGTTATCCCAAGTATTGACCTGGTGTTTGTACAATGATAAGATGTCAGCAGTTCTCCAGATGTTATTCCAAAGTTAGTTTGTTTAATAACGATATTCAAAAAGTGTTGTGGGAATATTAAATACTGAGGTTAAGTTTTATGTAAAGTTCTGGACCAGCCTTAGCATTGGACTATTGGAGGTGTCAGTATTATGTTTGTGTAAATGAGAACTTCTCAGTGCAAGTAGATTCCCATTTGAAAATATTTTTGTTGTGAAAGGAAAATTTTAGAGAAGAGAACTCTATGCGGTGTATATGTGTATGTGTAGATATATATAAAGAGAAGAAGAATCAGTTTGTATGTATCAGTTTTAGTTACTGCCTAGTGTGAACGTTTAACATAAATCTGTCATTTACATAGTTACATAGTTACATAGTTAGTACGGCTGAAAAAAGACACATGTCCATCAAGTTCAACCAAGGGAAGGGAAAAGGGAAGGAAAAATTTCTACACATAGGAGCTAATATTTTTTTGTTCTAGGAAATTATCTAACCCTTTTTTAAAGCCATCTACTGTCCCTGCTGTGACGGCTCCTGCGGTGTCTACTATCCCTGCTGTGACGGCTCCTGCGGTGTCTACTGTCCCTGCTGCGACCAGCTCCTGCGGTGTCTCCTGTCCCTGCTGTGACCAGCTCCTGCGGTGTCTACTGTCCCTGCTGCGACCAGCTCCTGCGGTAGGCTATTCCATAAATTCACAGTTCTCACTGTAAAGAAGCCTTGTCGCCTCTGCAGCTTGAACCTTTTTTTCTCCAGACGGAGGGAGTGCCCCCTTGTTTTTTGAGGGGGTTTTACAAGGAACAGGATTTCACCATATTTTTTGTATGTGCCATTAATATATTTATATAAGTTAATCATGTCCCCCCTTAGTCGTCTTTTTTCAAGGCTAAATAGGTTTAATTCTTTCAATCTTTCCTCATAACTTAAATTCTCCATGCCCCTTATTAGCTTCGTTGCTCTTCTTTGTATTTTTTCCAACTCCAGGGCATCCTTTCTATGAACTGGAGCCCAGAACTGAACTGCATATTCTAGATGAGGCCTCACTAATGCTTTGTAAAGTGGCATTATTACATCCCTGTCCCGCGAGTCCATGCCTCTTTTAATACACGACAATATCCTGCTGGCCTTTGAAGCAGCTGATTGACACTGCATGCTGTTATTGAGTTTATGATTTACAAGTACACCCAGATCCTTCTCAACAAGTGAATCCGCCAGTGTAGCGCCCCCTAGGACATATGATGCATGCAGGTTGTTGGTACCAAGATGCATAACTTTACATTTATCTACATTAAACTTCATTTGCCAAGTGGACGCCCAAACACTTAGTTTGTTTAAATCTGCCTGTAATTCATGAACATCTTCCATAGTCTGAACTATATTACATAGCTTGGTGTCATCTGCAAAAATAGAAATAGTGCTATTAATCCCTTCCTCTATATCATTAATAAATAAGTTGAATAATAGTGGTCCCAGCACTGAACCCTGGGGTACACCACTTATAACCGGTGACCATTCAGAGTAGGAATCATTGACCACAACTCTCTGGATACGGTCCTTGAGCCAATTCTCAATCCAATTACAAACTATATTTTCTAAACCTATAGTCCTTAATTTACCCATTAGGCGTCTATGGGGGACAGTGTCAAATGCCTTTGCAAAGTCCAAAAACACTAAATCCACAGCGGCCCCTCTGTCTAGACTTCTGCTCACCTCTTCATAAAAACAGATTAGGTTAGTTTGACAACTTCTGTCCTTAGTAAAACCGTGCTGGCTGTCACTTATAATGCTATTTATTGTCACATAATCCTGTATATAGTCCCTCAATAGCCCCTCAAACATTTTCCCCACGATGGATGTTAAGCTTACTGGTCTATAATTACCCGGGGAAGACCTAGAGCCCTTTTTGAAAATAGGCACCACATTTGCCCTGCGCCAGTCCCTTGGCACTATACCAGTCACTAGAGATTCTCTGAATATTATGAAAAGGGGGACAGAAATAACTGAACTAAGCTCTTTAAGAATTCTAGGGTGTAACCCATCTGGTCCCGGAGCCTTGTGCACATTTATTAACATTGTTACATTGTAACATTGTTAATGTTTTTCTTCAAATTAATTATCTGATTAAGATCAATTACTGATTATGCGATGAAAAGCTTGTTCTCCACAGGAAGAGTCCAACTGGGAGCGGAAGGCGTGAGAACCAGATTCTAACAGAATGTGGACAGATAAAGGAAGGTAAACCGGTAGCACCCAAGGCACTCTTGATGGCACTTGCATTGATGGTGTGACCTCACATATGCCCCAAAACTGCAAGGATCGATGTAGTAAGATCTAATTGGTATGTCCCAGGTTTTAGAGCTGACGCTGATAAATTCTGTTAGAGCTGTTTGATTTGCCTACAGAACAGTCCTGGCAGACCAGTGCCAACCTTATCATACCCGCCTCACACGAAGAGAACAGACCTTGAGAGGCCTTCCCAGGTAAAACAAACCAGAGTAGGGGGAAAAAAATTGGTTTGAGACACTTGTCAGATAAACATGTGGAATCTGTGTATATTTCTGTGAATAGGAGCTGTTCCAGGTAATCAGCTGAGATCAAGGTACAAATCCTGCTGAAAAGTGTAACACCAAGTTCAAATACAATGTACCCAGTAATTAAACACAACTTCTAGGTGCCCTGTCTAGTGGAATAGAGAATTTTTTCTTACATGAAGGTGTTTGTTTGATGTAGTTTAAGGGCCTGACATTATTATTGTATGTACTTAGAACAACGTTTATAGTGTATGCGGATGATGTTATCACCAGATTAGCATTTATTTTAACAATTGACAAGGTTTGGGTCCCCGGCAAGTGCGAGTAAACATGAACTAGAAGACTTTTAATATGATGAACTACATCACTTAGGTGTGGCAGGCGCAGCCTGAGCCAGTACAACGTGTTTGTCATGAACTGATAGCAGCGTCACAATTCTAAGCAGCTGCCCAGACAAGTAACTTACCGGAGGAAGAGGACAGATGCGGAGGGTTTGTGGTAGTCACAATAAAACTCCAGTACTCCGTCTACGTGGGATCTCACCCCAGGCTCACAGCATGAGGTGCTATGTACAGCCCGGTGACGTATACTAAAAAGAGACGGTGTCTGACAGATGAGAAGGACCAAACCAAGTCCTGATGACATCAGCAAAGTAAAGTAAAGACCAAAGACCTGAGTGAATCCGTCAGCAGTATCAAGTGTTTTAATAAGTAGAAAAAGGAAAGGATGATCCAGCGCCGTGTCAAGTTTAAAAAGGAAGTACCATTCCCACTTTTATTTAGAAATTCGATTAAAAGATGAAAAGGAGTTGCAGTCTCAAGATGAAGAGTAGTAACGGGCTGCTTGCCCGAGCCTACGCGTTTCGAGCACGTGTAGTGCTCTTAGTCATGGCAGAGAATGTGAGAGCCCTTTGTGTTTTGCCTACTTAATATGCATCGCTGGTAATTGGTGATTGGACAGCACTAATTAGTAAGTATCACTACAGGAGGAGTGGTCCTGTAGTGAATTGGGCGTGAGTACAAATTGTCAGAACCATGCCGTCTGTAGAGACTTCTAAACGTGTCAATTTCTCAAAAATTCATAAGCATTTTTTGTATGTGCATTAGGATGGTTAAAACTATCCATAAAGCCATCATTTGTATAACACCTTAGATGTTTGCTGGAAGTTCAAATGTATATTATTAAACCAGCGAGGCATAGACAAAACAATTGGGCATGTAAACAGCAGTACACTCTTAATATACAACAAACAATAACGATGGACTAGAAAACATAGAAGTGAAAACAATACAAGTTGAAATACAATAAACTGATCTGAATACATCCAGGATGAATTTAAAGGAGTATATGATGAATTTGTTATTGTATAACATAAAGATAAAATACATTTGTTTGTGAGTTAAAAAATGGAAAGAAAAGTACTTTCCCGTATGACAAAAAAAAATACACAGGACCAGAGAATGAATATTATATATCATGTTGTATATTAGATCTTAACATATTTGAAGAAACACTATGTTTTAACAGTGTGTATTGAACGTGTAAATATCAATATTTTTTGTTATACCCTTGCAAGGGGAAGAAAAGAGTTGACGTTGGGTTGCGAGCTTTGCGTATTTTGGCCAAAATAACAACTAATACCCCATGTTTCATGGATATTTCTTACTATGTATACTACACTTTTTTTCAGGACGCAGCCAGGTCTTATATGCTGGGAGGGCATGATGTGCTGGCGTTTGGTTTGGAATGCAGAGCAGCCCGCTTTAGCTAACACTAGCGGCGTTACAAATAGGCTGTTATTCGGCAAGATACGCCATGCCTGACGACCAGCACATTATCCCTCCACGTATTACACATAGTACTGACACCCCATGTACTATTCACAGCACTGACCCCTATTCATCACATTTATTTATTTATTTACTTATTTTTATTACATTATTACACAGTTCTGACACTTTCATACATACATATTTATTTTTTACCATCCATTCACACCCTAGCACCACACTGACACTCATTTATCGCACACCTTTGAGCACTTAGTCTGCCACTCCCCTCAAGACTAGTGGGAGGGGCTATCACTATTTAATGCACACTCCTTCTGCAGCATTCTTTGACCCGTCTGCATCCTGATGGGAACGGGTTTTCACCCACCCACCTACCTAGTAAGTATGGCCTTTTTTGTGGTTTTGATGATATCTATGTCCCATTTTTTCTGTTTGTGATATTATATATCATGTTCTTTATTAGATCTTAACATATTTGAAGAAACACTATGTTTTAACAGTGTGTATTGAATGTGTAAATATCAACATTTACTTCCGATAGTTTGTTTCATTGGAACAGAATAACGATTATTTTCAATGAAACAAACTATCGGAAGTGAAATGATATGTATCAGAAGAGTCAATTTACAATATATTATCACTAACTTAGACTTCAAAATTCCCTTGACACAGTAAAATCAAATTTGTAAACATTTCTCACAGGGACAAATAGGTACGTATATATACACATACACCAATATTTTATCACTTATTTGATACTGTCCAATTACTGCAAATATTCATAAAATGGCAGATAAAATACAATTGTGTGTAACTTACCGTTTGTTGGCCTGTTTTCCGGGGTAGCGGAGGTTCCTTTGGGTTTTTTTCTTTTTCTCCCGCGGCGGAGTTCTTCTCTGAAGGCTCTCACAATAAGAAACAAATTAAAATATGAATAAAAATAAATAACATCTATAAGAAATACATTTGATCTCTAGTAAATATCCGCCGCATGGATTCGGCTTTTTCATGAAAATTTCCATGTACACAACTCAACTCTTTTCTTCCCCTTGCAAGGGTATAACAAAAAATATTGATATTTACACGTTCAATACACACTGTTAAAACATAGTGTTTCTTCAAATATGTTAAGATCTAATATACAACATGATATATAATATTCATTCTCTGGTCCTGTGTATTTTTTTTTGTCATACGGGAAAGTACTTTTCTTTCCATTTTTTAACTCACAAACAAATGTATTTTATCTTTATGTTATACAATAACAAATTCATCATATACTCCTTTAAATTCATCCTGGATGTATTCAGATCAGTTTATTGTATTTCAACTTGTATTGTTTTCACTTCTATGTTTTCTAGTCCATCGTTATTGTTTGTTGTATATTAAGAGTGTACTGCTGTTTACATGCCTAATTGTTTTGTCTATGCCTCGCTGGTTTAATAATATACATTTGAACTTCCAGCAAACATCTAAGGTGTTATACAAATGATGGCTTTATGGATAGTTTTAACCATCCTAATGCACATACAAAAAATGCTTATGAATTTTTGAGAAATTGACACGTTTAGAAGTCTCTACAGACGGCATGGTTCTGACAATTTGTACTCACGCCCAATTCACTACAGGACCACTCCTCCTGTAGTGATACTTACTAATTAGTGCTGTCCAATCACCAATTACCAGCGATGCATATTAAGTAGGCAAAACACAAAGGGCTCTCACATTCTCTGCCATGACTAAGAGCACTGCACGTGCTCGAAACACGTAGGCTCGGGCAAGCAGCCCGTTACTACTCCTCATCTTGAGACTGCGTCTCCTTTTCATCTTTTAATCGAATTTCTAAATAAAAGTGGGAACGGTACTTCCTTTTTAAACTTGACACGGCGCTGGATCATCCTTTCCTTTCTCTGCATCATTTACCGCTGGCCGTCGCGGGGATCCGAGCGAAGTGTCTGGAGACGCAAACCGGTGAGCTGGAGGTCTCCTCCCTTTTCTACTGTTTTAATAAGTAAGTGACCAGGTGGAGGATAGTAATAAATCCCCCACTGGACACCACTGTGCAGTCTGACTCCACAATTGTGTGGGTTACCCTGAGGGCGACAGTCAATGAAGAGCAGAAGACCGGAGAAGAAGAGGACGATGATGTACAGGACTTGCAATGAACTGATGGGACCCAAAACCTGAGGGTGATAGCATGAGATTGGTGATGGCATTATATTATTAGTTGAGGCCCTACTGTTTATAATGTCTGAGGTTTAGAATTATAATGTATGTAAACATGCCGTGGTACTGTGAATAACAACTTGAGGTTTTTATGTGGAGGTGTGAGGTTGTTGTCACTCATATGTGAGAAGTACATGGCAGCAATGAGAGCCCGGAGGTTATGTTACCCGGGGGTCTTTAGGTTTGGGGAAGACGACGCCCATGACCTGTTATATCTGCAGGGGTAAAAGTCCCATTAGGACAGTAAGTGACAGTGCGACAATTATTACCATTAATAAAATGTAGACTGGATTAATTATATATATTACAACCAGCAGTGGTTTGTAGATTATACCAAGACAACCATCCTGTATCCTGAGGAGAATAGGGACAGTTAGGACCACTCCGAAACTTTGGAAGTCCAGGTACAAAGGGGGGTCACTCATCAGGAGTAGCTCGTCTCAAGCTGGTGAAGAAATCCAAAACCCCTAACCGCCTGGTTCGAGTGGTCAGTGATAGGTTGATAGGGAAGACTCAGGGATAGAGTAATAATATTTTTAGGTGGGACTGTCAGGGATCATTACCATGTATATTGTTTGCAAAAATATTATCCTTGCACATTATATATATATATATTCAGTATATTACACAAAGAGATTGAATCTATGGAACACAATGGAGTCTGAATGAGGAACACGCCTATGGAAGACACCGCCCCTGGAATGCAAGAGGAGTGTACAGATGAACTTACAGCTGAATAGAGCCAATGGGGCTTAAGCACGTCCTACATCTCTAGGGAGGAGATTGTATTTCTTTGTTCAATAAAGTTTATTCTTCACTTCCTACTTCACTGAGGGAGGATCTGTACCACCATTTGTCTGCCTGGTATATCTCTTCCATGCATGCCCTCAGTTTCGAATTTACAGAGGTGGCTATTCGGTGTGAAATAACAGGGAAAAGGAAGTTTACCCTGACAATGGTTTCCGTTTGTCTCCGTTGTGCAAGGGTTCAGTCGTTGTGTCCCTCACACTTGGGACAAGCTCCTCCCCTTACTTAAGACAACAACCGCCCCTCTCTACACATTTTGGAGATGAGGGATTCCCTCTTCTTCCTAATTTAACTTACCTGGCCATATTAGAGGCTGTCCAGATGCCAGATGATGATGTCCTCTAGATATGATGTTGTTCTGTTGCCTTGTTGATACTGCCGATCATGCAATGCTGCTATCGGTAAAGGAAGGAGGCATGTAGCCGTGACCGAGGAGGAGGGAGGAACTGGCAGGTCCTAGAAGAGCCTAGTACTGGCAAGTGATAGAGCATGGTGATGCTATACACAGCACCAACACGCTGGTAGGAAGAGAGACTAGAAAGAGCCCATGTAAGTCGGTGTTTTTGGTGACTAGAAGGAAGGGAGGGCAGAACCATGTGGAGCGCCAGGAGAACGGTTGCTGGAAATTAGGGGATCTCTCGCAATTCTGCCCTGAGCAATGGAAGACTGTAGGCTGCAGTTTCTGAGGGAGGATGCTGGAAGGAGACGCCTATGTGGATCTGATGCAGATGCTACTGTGGTGAGAAGGCCAATCAGAGGCAGGAGTCACAAAGCAGATGTTGATCTTTCAGACTACACTCAGGGTATGTTCACGCTGAAAAAATGGCTGAAAATATGGGGGCTGAACGCCTCCAAACATCTGCCCATTGATTTCAATTGGAAAAACGGGGTATCGTTCCCACAAGGCGTTTTTTGTACGTGATCGTTTGTAAAAACTGCGCGTAAAAAAAACACCCCGTAAAAAAGAAATGCATGTCACTTCTTGAGCCGTTTTTCATTGTTTCAATAGAAAAACAGCTCCGGACTTCCGGAGGCGGGGCATCCTGAGTGGCCGCATTTTACCTCGGCTCTGTGCACCGTGCAGAGAATCCAGCTACCATCACTGCCATCAGGGGTTCGCTGTCCTCCTTCTTGAGGTGGGTGACAGTACACCCTCCTCTGCACCGTTGGAGTCGCTCATTTCCTCCGGGAGTCGCCAGTGTCTCCGCTGAGGCGCGCGGCCCTAACGACCGTCGGCCATCTTGGGGCCTACTGCTCTGCCGCGGGTGGGGTAGTAGCATCGGAGCTGCTGCCTTACACCTTCCCCTCAGGGTAGGTCTCGGCGCCCCTATACTGCCTCCCAGGGACGTTTTCTTGCCGGTGAAGGCCGCTGGTGTCGCACACTTGTCCTCATCACTGAGAAGCCGTCGGCCATCTTGGGGCCTGCCCTCCTGCCTCATCTGGAGTCGGCTGGTCACTACTGCCGGCCTTGGGGCTGCTGGAGAGTTCCCCCACTGCATCTGGGCTCCCTAGTCATCCCACGGAGGGGGACTGTGGGGCTGACATCATCCCCACTCACAGGGGACACTGGTGAGGGCTACAACATCCTTGCCTGGCTCTCTGAGGGGAAAGAACTGAGTGCCTTGGCTCCTTCCTCACCATCAGGAAGCTGGCGGCCATCTTGGACGCTGTTCGTCTTCATCCCTTACAGTAAAGTAAACGGACCGGAGACACCGCCTGGTACTGAGTGAGTACAGTGTCTCCCCTCTCATAGACTGAGTATAGTTTTCTGCTGAATACGAGGGTCACATAGAGACCTGTTGCGTGCACATTTTGAACTCTGCTTGTTTCCACCCTGGGCTGTATGCTTTCAATCTGGCATAAATACCACCTGGATAACTACATTGCCTGTTGTACTGGCCTGACTGCTTATACTTCACTATCATCTGGCCTCAGTCATAGCTGAATGCGTGTGACGCTGCTGCCATCTGGTGGTCGTCCTAGTCCTATCTGTTGTACTGGCCTGACTGCTTACACTTCACTATCATCTGACCTCAGTCATAGCTGAATGCATGTGACGTTGCTGCCATCTAGTGGTCATTCTAGTCTTATTTGTTGCACCACTTTTTTGTTCTACAACTTGCAAATTCTGATAAAATGCTGATGCCGTAACCCTGCAATGTAGGAGCGACCCGCCAGACCTAAGCCAGCCCTTCCATCTCTCTCTCTGTGTTGATAATGGACAAATTTCTTCACAGACACGCTCAGCCTCCGCGTCTTACTAGGCAATCTCAAGGGACCAACCCTAAACCAGAAACAATGCCAAAGTGAAAAGCCGGTAAAGATAAACAGGGGCCTAGACCCCCTCAGACTCCGTCTGCATCGCTGTCTTGTCCTCATTCACCTGAACTTCTACACTCCGGTGACATCACTCCACCGAACCTATCGCCGGCTGACAGTCCTATGTCCTCTCCTCTTATGGATCATCATCATGCCACTGCAGTAGCGGAAGAGGTGTCTCGCTTAATGATGCCTTTATTTGACAGGAGACTGGATCTGATTCACACCTCCATCAACTCGGCACTGGCGCAGATTACTGCAAACGCACAAAAAATAGCAGATCTGGAAAACCGCGTGCTGGCATGCGAAACTACAATGTCTGATCTGGAGAACTCGGTGGCTCAACATCAAAACGCAGAAATCATCCTGAGAGATAAGCTGGAGAACCGGGACAGGCGGAACAACCTCCGCTTTGTGGGGATTCCTGAAAGTGTTGTGGGCGATGATCTCATGCAGCTTCTCACAGCAGACCTCCCATCCGCCCTCCAACTGGATCTTGCACCGGACCCGTTCAGCATTGAGTGTGCTCACAGAATTGGCCCCCCGCGGGGAGAGAGAGAGAGCAGACCTCGCCCAGTGATAGCGAAATATCTGAACTGGGCGATCAAGGAACGTGTCTTACGGGCTTATAGACAGGCCAGGAACTTGCAGGTCAGGGGATCTAAACTCCTCATCTTCCAGGACTTCTCCTCAGCCGTCTCCTTGAAACGAAAGGCGTTTACGCCAATATGCCGTCATCTACACGAGAAGGGAATACGTTTCCAACTTCTGTACCTGGCTAAGCTCAAGGTGACTGAAAATGGCTGAACCGACATCTACGAGGATCCTGGAGCAGCTCGACGTCACTTCCTCAGGGATGTCCCTGACTGACCTGTCATCATCCTGTGATAATTTGGGGACTCTCCTACTTCGTATTTTCCAGTGCCTTTCCACATGTTGCGTATTTGCACTGTAATGCTGCAATTGTTTTCTTTTATTATGCTTTGTATTGCTGACTTTTGTTCCTATGTGGTGCACATATTGTTCACCTTATTTACCCATGTATTTTTCCTACCCCCCTCTTCCCTGGACACGTGTTTTCCTCCTAGATCGCTGCACCGTGGGATCTACTGCTTGCTGGGACAGTGGACCCCGATTATGTAACGCTTCGCATCTCCACTCTAAGATCGCCCCTACTGGGATAGGATGAGTACCCTTTATAGCACTCTAGACACACCTGTCGTCACACCTTCCACACTACGAATGGTCAGCTGGAACGTTGCCTAAACACTGTGGTCAATCGTAAAAAGGTCGTAACTCACTTAAAGCGACTGAGACCTCATGTCATCTTCTTACAGGAGACGCACTGGCGAGAGGGCGCGGGGGGTTCACTGAAGGCCCCGTGGTTGGGTGACTGTTACACGGCCTCTTACACTTCCAAATCTAGGGGGGTGGCGACTCTTTCATAAATCTCTGGACCTGACGGTTCACGATACTCAGACCCGGGGGGACATTTCCTCTACATTGACGCTACTATTAACACGCACAGATATAACCTGGTTAACATCTACGCACCCGTGTACCCGAACGCTGACTTCTACTCCTCTCTTTTCACTTTCCTACTACAGAGACAAACAAACATACACTTTGATTTTGGGAGGCGACTTTAATCTCACCTTGAATTCAGACATTGACCGGTCCAAGCCGACCACACAGGACCGCGCAGGGGCCTCGGTGCTCCTTACACTCATGGAACACCTGTCCTTGTGTGATCCCTGCCGTGTAACCCGCACCTCCTCACAAGAATACACGTACTTCTCGCATGTTCACAACACTCACTCCCGCATTGATTATTTTCTTATGCCGGATTCCCTTTTTCCATCACTCACTTCAGTAGACCTGACGCCCATATGTATATCAGATCACGCTCCAGTATGCATGGAATTTACCACGGGCGCTCCAACGTCCTATAGTCGTAATTGGCGGTTCCCTTCCTATCTGTTGACCTCTGAGGATTTCCGCAAATACCTGACCGTCCAATGGTCTCATTATGTAGATGACAATATTGCCCACCTTGATACTACGACTCTTTTTTGGTCCACATCTAAGGCGGTTATGAGAGGACACATTATTTCTTATGTTAATTTTAAACTATGGGAATATCGTAAGAAATTTCACTCCTTGAATACAGACCTTATCAAGGCTCAAAAATTACTGGTGGATTCCTGTACTCCTGAGGCTAAAACAGCATATCTAGCCACTAAGACTCTATTGGAGACCGACCTACAGGGTCAGGCTGGATGGGGCGTGGATATGACCTGTAACAGATATTTTAGATGGGGTAACCGTATCTGCTCTCTGCTGGCAAAGATTCACAGGCCTAAGCGCTCAAATCACAACATTGTGAGATTAGTGGATCCGGTGTCTCGCTCTGAGATTCTGGACTCTGATCTCGTCCAACGGGAGTTCGTGAATTATTTTGCGGATTTTTATCCAACGACAACATATGATCAGGAGGAAACAAAATCATTTCTATCCAAGCTTCATCTGCCCAAACTGACTGAAGAGAATAGAACGGTGTTAAATACTGGTATCATGGAGGCGGAGGTTGCTTTAGCAATTTCTCACTTACCCAATAATAAAGCGCCGGTCCCGACGGTCTATCGGCGGAATATTACAAACTTTTGCCAGATACTGTACCGACACTGACGAGGACCTTGCAAGCCATATTTAGTGGGGAGATCAACATGCCTGACTTTCATGAGTCCAGGACCATATTGCTTCCCAAACCTGATAGGGATCTAACTCTCCTTTCCTCTTACCGCCCGATCTCCCTTTTAAACCAAGACTATAAGCTCCTAACAAAGATCTTGGCTGACCGTCTCCAAACCATGCTAGGCCTGATCATTGCCCCAACCCAGTTAGGTTTCTTGAGGGATAGACATTCCACTAAAGATATTCGCCAGGCTGTAGCAGCCACGGTGTCTGCCCTAGACCCCTCCTCCCCAGTGACCATGCTGCCGGGACTAGACCCCTCCTCCCCAGTGACCATGCTGCCGGGACTAGACCCCTCCTCCCCAGTGACCATGCTGCCGGGACTAGACCCCTCCCCCCCAGTGACCATGCTGCCGGGACTAGACCCCTCTCCCCCCCAGTGACCATGCTGCCGGGACTAGACCCCTCCCCCCCAGTGACCATGCTGCTGGGACTAGACCCCTCCTCCCCAGTGACCATGCTGCTGGGACTAGACTCCTCCTCCCCAGTGACCATGTTGTTGAGACTTGACGCGGAAAAAGCGTTTGATTCTGTCTCATGGCCATTTCTCACAGCAGTGTTGCAGTCCCGGGACTTTGGGGACCGCTTTTTAACATTCCATTTCACGCTCACAGGCTGGTTCTGTCACATCCCTTACCATCAACGGGCTTAAAAGGAACAGTGTCATCACAAATTCTTTTTTTATATGTTAAAGATGTTAGTGCTTTATTAAAAACGTTTATATTCATTTGTGTGTTTGTGTTTTACTTTTTCTTATTTTTACACTTTTTCTTCCCTATGGGGGCTGCCATTTTTTGTTCCATTTCTGTGTGTGTCGATTAACGACACATACAGACATGGAATACGGCAGCCACAGTCCCATAGGGACTGCGAACGGCTCCCGTCCCATTGACTGCAGTGTACGGCGTCTGTGTGGGAACTGCGCATGCGCCGCTCCCACACAGTCCTATTCGAAATTGGCGCCGTCCGGCGCCATTTTCCTGTGGACCGGAAGTCGCGGCCGGACAGTAATATTACTACTTCCGGTCGCGGCTTCCGGATTTGTGCACTTGCACCAGCGGCAGCAAACGGAGCGGACGGGCCGGAGGGAGCCGCGGCGGCAGGAGCAGGTAAGAGATTTCAATGTATGTTCGTGTTTGTGTGTGTTTACTACTGTATGTAAACCTACTACACTGTGGGTTAGCTCAAAAAATGGCGACACACAGTGTAGGAGGTTACATCGTTCAAACCCCTCGTTTATCCCAGCACTAGCCAGGATAAAGGAGGGGGTGATGCTGAGAGCTCACTAGAGCGAGGGCTTTTAACCCAATGTTGCAATGCTGCAATTTTGGGAACAGCTCCATCTAGTGACCAAAAATGGGTAGTATTATAAATTAGAAATAATTTATAATATTACATGGACTCGTGCAAAAAAATAAAAAAAATTTGAACAATGTTTAATCACCCACACACTAAATGTTTAATTTTTAAAAAAAAAACATGTTTTTCTGGCAACACATTCCCTTTAACTCGCCTCCTATCTTCATTTTCAGGGGTATGCGTCAGGGGTGCCCTCTCTCACGGTTACTTTTTAATTTGTCCCTAGACCCCATTCTCCGTCATCTCCAGTCCCTAACATGTTTTCAAGGCATACAAATTGGAGATTCTCAAATCAAAATATCAGCATTTGCAGATGATATTTTGTTGTTCATATCCAACCCTGCTTCTATGCTACAACCAATCCTCCAGGATATCTTCACTTATGGCGCCTTGCCAGGTTTTAAGATCAATTTACAAAAATCAGAAGCCCTAATTCTCAAGGGTCCCTCCAGGCCACTCTGGTCTTCGAAGCATGCATTTAAATGGAACTCTGATTACATTCCCTATTTGGGGGGGCGCATCACGAGACAACCATCACGTTTATATCAACGAAACCTTAATTCCTATGTTGCATGTTTGGAATCCCAACTCATGGCTTGGAGGCACTTTACTCTATCATTTTTGGGTAGGGCCAATCTATTAAAAATGGTTGTCTTCCCTAAACTGTAATATCTACTACAATCCTTGCCTATATACTTGAGAATCACTGGAATAATGATAGAGCTTTATAAAATATAACTTTTACTTCATATTGTTTAAAATAATGTGCAAAACATACACACAGGACAAATTTAAAGGCTAAAAATGTGCTCTCTTTTGTGAGAGAAAACTGACATTCTGTACGTTTTGTGCAGAGTAAATGCAAAGCTCCAAATATTACTGCATAAAGGAGGAGGTTTTTTCAAAGGTATATTTTGGGGTAATCCACCCCCCTACCCATTCTATAGTGTGTCCAAGTCCATCTTGATCCTGTAGCTGGGGACTGGGAAACCTCCTATTTTCCTTTTATATGTGTCCAGGCAGATAATGCTGTTCTCCCGACGCGTTTCCTTGTGGCCAAGATTCTTCAGGGGAGTTTAGGCCAATTAGCCTCTATGGTCAGAGGCTTTAGAGCAAGAAAAAAGATAAATCCTATGCAGTGGCAAAGAAAGTTAAGTGCATCTGTTCCCACGATGCTGGGATAAACGCCTGTCACGGCGTGTAACGTCCTCCCTCACATGTGTAAGGAGTCCTCTATTTATCTCAGGAGATCCTCCCCACCCCTATGACGTATCTGTGGGTGTGTTCATGAGTAGCAACTGTAGCGATGTCAACAAAGGAAAAAACCTTCCAAAAGAAGGCAGATATCCATGTCTGCATGAGCAGCACATAGCTCCTCCCACCAGGGCCGACAGCCAATGAGTTAGTGTGTCCTGTCACAGCTGGTGATTCGCTTTATTTGCAGCTGAGCCGGCCGTCTGTGAACAGGAGCATAAAGAATGCCTGTCTACACGTGATGAAATCCATTGGAATGTAAGACCAGGAGGGAGGGAGGGGATAAGATGTGTTCTAAAGTCTCCTACGGTGTTTAGTTAATATCAGTAAATGTTTTATACTGCCTATTAAACCGAGATTAATGGACTACATCAAAGGGGCCCATTTCTTTATTTCAATGGGTTTTAAATTTTATTTTATTGGATATTTTTTAGCAGTATTTACCAGTCTATTATTCTCATATAGAAGGTAATGAACTCTCATTGCAAACCTGTCTATTAAAAAAATGGAAAAATCTTGCTAGCAAAGGAAGTAAAGTTATCATCCAGTTGTTGATAATTGTATTTATGGCTCCCATGTCACATATGAGAACAAAAAGGAGTTATATATGTATAATAAATTTTTAGCAATGGATCTAAAACTATAAATATTATTTTTATTTTTATTTTTCATTATGAAAACCTAGTCTTCAGTGGGATTTATATGAAGCAACAGTAATTGATTTGTTCGTTTAGTCCATATGGAATTACGGAACCCATTCTAAATATCCACTTAGACTCCCTTTGGAGGACCACTTTATCTATGTCTCCTCCCCTTGGTGATGGATGGATAAGCTCCATAGCTATAAATTTGAGGCATTTTGCATCTCCCCCATGTTTTAGATGTACATGTCTGGCTACTGGTTTATCCCTATCGTTCGCAATGTCCCCTAGGTGTTCCAAAACCCTCTTTTTAAATTCCCTGGTAGTTTTGCCTATATAATCCATGGGACAGCTACAGGTGATTTTGTACACTACATTTTTGGAACTACAATTAATGAAGTCTCTGATTTTATCGTTTTTGCCAGTGTATGAGCTTGTAAATTCTTTCGTGTTTGATACTGCAGGGCAGGCTTTGCAATGTCCGCATTTATAACACCCATTTATCTTTGCATGATCTAACCAACAGAGACCCTTTTGGGAGTTTTTTAAGTGGCTATGTGTAATCCTATCTCCAATGCTCCTACCTCGTCTATATGTAATCTGTGCCCATGGGGATATCGCTTCACTTAGATCAGGATCCATTTGTAAAATACCCCAATGCTTCCTGAGTATCCCTTTGATGATTTTATCAGATCTATCAAAAGTTCCAATCAACCGTATCGGTTGTTTGGATACCTCTATCTTTTTTGGGATAAGTAGTTCTTCCCGTTTCTTTTCTTTTGCATGTTGGTAAGCCTCCTTTAGAGTCTTCAACGGATATCCCCTCTCAAGGAAACGGCTTTTAAGATCTTTGGCCTGTTCTCTGAATTCTCGTTCATTGGAGCAATTTCTCCTTAATCTAAGGTACTGCCCCTTGGGTATGCCTCTTTTCAGTGGGATAGGATGATGACTTTCCCATCTGAGCAGGCTATTTGTCGAGGTTGGTTTTCTATATACAGTGGATTTTAAACCTCCTATCTCATTTTTGGAGATACAGACATCCAAAAATGGTAAACATTCACTGCTAGATTCAAAAGTGAATCTTAGGCCAATGATGTTGTTATTCAATGCATTTGCATAATTTCTGAATTCTCTTTCTGGTCCACCCCATAGAACGAACACGTCATCTAGATAACGTGCCCACATCAAGATAGGAAGATTTAGAAATTGGCGTTCATCTGTGAATACCATCGTTTCTTCCCACCAACCCAGGAGCAGGTTAGCATAAGTTGGTGCACATGAGTTACCCATGGCTGTGCCCCTGAGTTGATGGTAGATCCGGCCATTGAAAAGAAAGTTGTTCTTTGTCAAAACGAATCTTAACAATTCTATAACAAAGGCATTGTGTCTCTGTAGATGAACACCTCTTGTGTTCAAGAAGAACTCAACGGCTTTAATACCCATTATATGTGGAATTGAGGAGTATAGCGCCTCCACATCAATGCTTGCCAGGATTGTGTCATGCTCTACCGTAACCTCATTGATTTTTAATAAGAGATTCATGGTGTCTTTCGTGTAAGAGGGTAATGCTTCAACAAAATTTCTCAGAACTTTATCCAAATAAATACCCACATTTTGCGTTAAGCCCCCTATCCCCGATACTATGGGGCGCCCTTTAAGAGGGGTGATTCCTTTATGGACCTTTGGAAGGGCATAAAAAGTGGGGGTTTGCGGGTTTTCAATGGCCATGAATTTGAATTCATTTAGATCTATGAGGCTCTCTAATCGGGCCTGATTCAGAATATCCAAAAGTTCCTCTCTGTCTTTCTGTATAGGGTTTTTCTTCAAGATTTCGTAACTGTCCTTATCATTTAGAATGGTTTGACACATCTCTATATAGTCCCTTCTATTAAGAACCACCGTGTTACCCCCTTTGTCAGAGGCCTTTATGATTATATTTTCATCTCTTTCCAGTGCCATTAATGCCAGATGTTCCTTTCTAGTGAGATTGGAAGATTTGTTGGATGTTTCAATTTCCATTAAGTCCCTCGTTACAAGTTCCTGGAAAACATCAATGATGGAGACATCACCTATCGGAGGCATTTTACAACTTTTCAATTTACATTGGGTAAAAGGACCTTCACCTCTTGCTTTTTCATTTGATGAAAGTAAGGTTGCCAAATTCCTTGCGTGTGGTAGTTCCGTTAGAGTTAGTCCTAGTTCCTGGCAATCTTTTTTATCTTTTATCTTGTATAGTTTGTGCCACTTGAGTTTCCTGGTGAAGAGGTTAATATCTTTGACCCAGTTGAATACTTCATAAGTCATGGTAGGTACGAAAGATAAACCCTTATTTAGTATATACATCTCCAATTCAGATAAGGGTCTATTTGATAAATTTATAACCCTCATCTTGGTTTTGTTTATCTCTGGTTGTTTGTCCTGTTCCGTAACGGATATGGTATTTTCTGTCCTTCCTTCTCTAAAAAAGGAGAGGACTCCGTGTTTGAGTAAATGCTCTGATGTTGGTATGATGAGGCACTTGGATTTATTTGAGAGGTTTCCCATGTTTGTTGGGCGTTTCTCACTTTGGAGAAACCCCGTCCCCTATATGGTCTGGAGTAATTCCTCCCCCCTCTGGGAGCTCTACTTTTGTAGTTTTGTTCAAAATCGGTAAAATCCGTGTCTGAAGAGGATTGATCCGTTTCAGGATTATTCCTTCCTTTCTTATCTTCAAAGTGGTATGCCTTGTTGTCTCTAAAATCCTGTAGATCCCGCACAAATTGATGATGTTTCCTTTCGGTCAAATTGTATTGGAATTTCTCAAAAATATTCTGTAATTGTGTTTCCTTCAAGGCATACTCTGGATCGGTTTTGAATTTTAAAACTATTTCGATCTGTTCTTTAAGTTTTTTTCCCGCAGCTTCCAGTATCTTTTTTTCCTCATCCAAAAGAATTTGCATTAGTCTCAAAGAACTATTGGTTACTTCCGTTTCCCACCGACGCAGTAATTCTGGGTTTTGTAGTCTAGTTGCTGGTATAAGTGAAATTCTTAGTCCTCTCGGGACTATACTTTGTTTGATGTAATTCTCAAATGATTGTACCTCCCACCAGGAAATTGCTTGTTCCTTATAGCATTTACTTAATTCATTAAATGCTGTTTTAAGTGACGGTGTGTATTTCTTCTGTAAATAATCTTTTTCAGAGAAAACTTCCTTTGCCTGGTTTAACCAGGTTTCTATATTGACAGTGTTTGCAATAAAGCCTGCCATATCCCAAGTAATTTGAATAGATGTCAGGTGGTATTTTTATTCCTTCCACCAAAGGTTTTTTATAGCATAAATACTCTATTTAGAATTAGTAAAGAATCACTGGAATAATGATAGAGCTTTATAAAATATAACTTTTACTTCATATTGTTTAAAATAATGTGCAAAACATACACACAGGACAAATTTAAAGGCTAAAAATGTGCTCTCTTTTGTGAGAGAAAACTGACATTCTGTACGTTTTGTGCAGAGTAAATGCAAAGCTCCAAATATTACTGCATAAAGGAGGAGGTTTTTTCAAAGGTATATTTTGGGGTAATCCACCCCCCTACCCATTCTATAGTGTGTCCAAGTCCATCTTGATCCTGTAGCTGGGGACTGGGAAACCTCCTATTTTCCTTTTATATGTGTCCAGGCAGATAATGCTGTTCTCCCGACGCGTTTCCTTGTGGCCAAGATTCTTCAGGGGAGTTTAGGCCAATTAGCCTCTATGGTCAGAGGCTTTAGAGCAAGAAAAAAGATAAATCCTATGCAGTGGCAAAGAAAGTTAAGTGCATCTGTTCCCACGATGCTGGGATAAACGCCTGTCACGGCGTGTAACGTCCTCCCTCACATGTGTAAGGAGTCCTCTATTTATCTCAGGAGATCCTCCCCACCCCTATGACGTATCTGTGGGTGTGTTCATGAGTAGCAACTGTAGCGATGTCAACAAAGGAAAAAACCTTCCAAAAGAAGGCAGATATCCATGTCTGCATGAGCAGCACATAGCTCCTCCCACCAGGGCCGACAGCCAATGAGTTAGTGTGTCCTGTCACAGCTGGTGATTCGCTTTATTTGCAGCTGAGCCGGCCGTCTGTGAACAGGAGCATAAAGAATGCCTGTCTACACGTGATGAAATCCATTGGAATGTAAGACCAGGAGGGAGGGAGGGGATAAGATGTGTTCTAAAGTCTCCTACGGTGTTTAGTTAATATCAGTAAATGTTTTATACTGCCTATTAAACCGAGATTAATGGACTACATCAAAGGGGCCCATTTCTTTATTTCAATGGGTTTTAAATTTTATTTTATTGGATATTTTTTAGCAGTATTTACCAGTCTATTATTCTCATATAGAAGGTAATGAACTCTCATTGCAAACCTGTCTATTAAAAAAATGGAAAAATCTTGCTAGCAAAGGAAGTAAAGTTATCATCCAGTTGTTGATAATTGTATTTATGGCTCCCATGTCACATATGAGAACAAAAAGGAGTTATATATGTATAATAAATTTTTAGCAATGGATCTAAAACTATAAATATTATTTTTATTTTTATTTTTCATTATGAAAACCTAGTCTTCAGTGGGATTTATATGAAGCAACAGTAATTGATTTGTTCGTTTAGTCCATATGGAATTACGGAACCCATTCTAAATATCCACTTAGACTCCCTTTGGAGGACCACTTTATCTATGTCTCCTCCCCTTGGTGATGGATGGATAAGCTCCATAGCTATAAATTTGAGGCATTTTGCATCTCCCCCATGTTTTAGATGTACATGTCTGGCTACTGGTTTATCCCTATCGTTCGCAATGTCCCCTAGGTGTTCCAAAACCCTCTTTTTAAATTCCCTGGTAGTTTTGCCTATATAATCCATGGGACAGCTACAGGTGATTTTGTACACTACATTTTTGGAACTACAATTAATGAAGTCTCTGATTTTATCGTTTTTGCCAGTGTATGAGCTTGTAAATTCTTTCGTGTTTGATACTGCAGGGCAGGCTTTGCAATGTCCGCATTTATAACACCCATTTATCTTTGCATGATCTAACCAACAGAGACCCTTTTGGGAGTTTTTTAAGTGGCTATGTGTAATCCTATCTCCAATGCTCCTACCTCGTCTATATGTAATCTGTGCCCATGGGGATATCGCTTCACTTAGATCAGGATCCATTTGTAAAATACCCCAATGCTTCCTGAGTATCCCTTTGATGATTTTATCAGATCTATCAAAAGTTCCAATCAACCGTATCGGTTGTTTGGATACCTCTATCTTTTTTGGGATAAGTAGTTCTTCCCGTTTCTTTTCTTTTGCATGTTGGTAAGCCTCCTTTAGAGTCTTCAACGGATATCCCCTCTCAAGGAAACGGCTTTTAAGATCTTTGGCCTGTTCTCTGAATTCTCGTTCATTGGAGCAATTTCTCCTTAATCTAAGGTACTGCCCCTTGGGTATGCCTCTTTTCAGTGGGATAGGATGATGACTTTCCCATCTGAGCAGGCTATTTGTCGAGGTTGGTTTTCTATATACAGTGGATTTTAAACCTCCTATCTCATTTTTGGAGATACAGACATCCAAAAATGGTAAACATTCACTGCTAGATTCAAAAGTGAATCTTAGGCCAATGATGTTGTTATTCAATGCATTTGCATAATTTCTGAATTCTCTTTCTGGTCCACCCCATAGAACGAACACGTCATCTAGATAACGTGCCCACATCAAGATAGGAAGATTTAGAAATTGGCGTTCATCTGTGAATACCATCGTTTCTTCCCACCAACCCAGGAGCAGGTTAGCATAAGTTGGTGCACATGAGTTACCCATGGCTGTGCCCCTGAGTTGATGGTAGATCCGGCCATTGAAAAGAAAGTTGTTCTTTGTCAAAACGAATCTTAACAATTCTATAACAAAGGCATTGTGTCTCTGTAGATGAACACCTCTTGTGTTCAAGAAGAACTCAACGGCTTTAATACCCATTATATGTGGAATTGAGGAGTATAGCGCCTCCACATCAATGCTTGCCAGGATTGTGTCATGCTCTACCGTAACCTCATTGATTTTTAATAAGAGATTCATGGTGTCTTTCGTGTAAGAGGGTAATGCTTCAACAAAATTTCTCAGAACTTTATCCAAATAAATACCCACATTTTGCGTTAAGCCCCCTATCCCCGATACTATGGGGCGCCCTTTAAGAGGGGTGATTCCTTTATGGACCTTTGGAAGGGCATAAAAAGTGGGGGTTTGCGGGTTTTCAATGGCCATGAATTTGAATTCATTTAGATCTATGAGGCTCTCTAATCGGGCCTGATTCAGAATATCCAAAAGTTCCTCTCTGTCTTTCTGTATAGGGTTTTTCTTCAAGATTTCGTAACTGTCCTTATCATTTAGAATGGTTTGACACATCTCTATATAGTCCCTTCTATTAAGAACCACCGTGTTACCCCCTTTGTCAGAGGCCTTTATGATTATATTTTCATCTCTTTCCAGTGCCATTAATGCCAGATGTTCCTTTCTAGTGAGATTGGAAGATTTGTTGGATGTTTCAATTTCCATTAAGTCCCTCGTTACAAGTTCCTGGAAAACATCAATGATGGAGACATCACCTATCGGAGGCATTTTACAACTTTTCAATTTACATTGGGTAAAAGGACCTTCACCTCTTGCTTTTTCATTTGATGAAAGTAAGGTTGCCAAATTCCTTGCGTGTGGTAGTTCCGTTAGAGTTAGTCCTAGTTCCTGGCAATCTTTTTTATCTTTTATCTTGTATAGTTTGTGCCACTTGAGTTTCCTGGTGAAGAGGTTAATATCTTTGACCCAGTTGAATACTTCATAAGTCATGGTAGGTACGAAAGATAAACCCTTATTTAGTATATACATCTCCAATTCAGATAAGGGTCTATTTGATAAATTTATAACCCTCATCTTGGTTTTATTTATCTCTGGTTGTTTGTCCTGTTCCGTAACGGATATGGTATTTTCTGTCCTTCCTTCTCTAAAAAAGGAGAGGACTCCGTGTTTGAGTAAATGCTCTGATGTTGGTATGATGAGGCACTTGGATTTATTTGAGAGGTTTCCCATGTTTGTTGGGCGTTTCTCACTTTGGAGAAACCCCGTCCCCTATATGGTCTGGAGTAATTCCTCCCCCCTCTGGGAGCTCTACTTTTGTAGTTTTGTTCAAAATCGGTAAAATCCGTGTCTGAAGAGGATTGATCCGTTTCAGGATTATTCCTTCCTTTCTTATCTTCAAAGTGGTATGCCTTGTTGTCTCTAAAATCCTGTAGATCCCGCACAAATTGATGATGTTTCCTTTCGGTCAAATTGTATTGGAATTTCTCAAAAATATTCTGTAATTGTGTTTCCTTCAAGGCATACTCTGGATCGGTTTTGAATTTTAAAACTATTTCGATCTGTTCTTTAAGTTTTTTTCCCGCAGCTTCCAGTATCTTTTTTTCCTCATCCAAAAGAATTTGCATTAGTCTCAAAGAACTATTGGTTACTTCCGTTTCCCACCGACGCAGTAATTCTGGGTTTTGTAGTCTAGTTGCTGGTATAAGTGAAATTCTTAGTCCTCTCGGGACTATACTTTGTTTGATGTAATTCTCAAATGATTGTACCTCCCACCAGGAAATTGCTTGTTCCTTATAGCATTTACTTAATTCATTAAATGCTGTTTTAAGTGACGGTGTGTATTTCTTCTGTAAATAATCTTTTTCAGAGAAAACTTCCTTTGCCTGGTTTAACCAGGTTTCTATATTGACAGTGTTTGCAATAAAGCCTGCCATATCCCAAGTAATTTGAATAGATGTCAGGTGGTATTTTTATTCCTTCCACCAAAGGTTTTTTATAGCATAAATACTCTATTTAGAATTAGTAAAGAATCACTGGAATAATGATAGAGCTTTATAAAATATAACTTTTACTTCATATTGTTTAAAATAATGTGCAAAACATACACACAGGACAAATTTAAAGGCTAAAAATGTGCTCTCTTTTGTGAGAGAAAACTGACATTCTGTACGTTTTGTGCAGAGTAAATGCAAAGCTCCAAATATTACTGCATAAAGGAGGAGGTTTTTTCAAAGGTATATTTTGGGGTAATCCACCCCCCTACCCATTCTATAGTGTGTCCAAGTCCATCTTGATCCTGTAGCTGGGGACTGGGAAACCTCCTATTTTCCTTTTATATGTGTCCAGGCAGATAATGCTGTTCTCCCGACGCGTTTCCTTGTGGCCAAGATTCTTCAGGGGAGTTTAGGCCAATTAGCCTCTATGGTCAGAGGCTTTAGAGCAAGAAAAAAGATAAATCCTATGCAGTGGCAAAGAAAGTTAAGTGCATCTGTTCCCACGATGCTGGGATAAACGCCTGTCACGGCGTGTAACGTCCTCCCTCACATGTGTAAGGAGTCCTCTATTTATCTCAGGAGATCCTCCCCACCCCTATGACGTATCTGTGGGTGTGTTCATGAGTAGCAACTGTAGCGATGTCAACAAAGGAAAAAACCTTCCAAAAGAAGGCAGATATCCATGTCTGCATGAGCAGCACATAGCTCCTCCCACCAGGGCCGACAGCCAATGAGTTAGTGTGTCCTGTCACAGCTGGTGATTCGCTTTATTTGCAGCTGAGCCGGCCGTCTGTGAACAGGAGCATAAAGAATGCCTGTCTACACGTGATGAAATCCATTGGAATGTAAGACCAGGAGGGAGGGAGGGGATAAGATGTGTTCTAAAGTCTCCTACGGTGTTTAGTTAATATCAGTAAATGTTTTATACTGCCTATTAAACCGAGATTAATGGACTACATCAAAGGGGCCCATTTCTTTATTTCAATGGGTTTTAAATTTTATTTTATTGGATATTTTTTAGCAGTATTTACCAGTCTATTATTCTCATATAGAAGGTAATGAACTCTCATTGCAAACCTGTCTATTAAAAAAATGGAAAAATCTTGCTAGCAAAGGAAGTAAAGTTATCATCCAGTTGTTGATAATTGTATTTATGGCTCCCATGTCACATATGAGAACAAAAAGGAGTTATATATGTATAATAAATTTTTAGCAATGGATCTAAAACTATAAATATTATTTTTATTTTTATTTTTCATTATGAAAACCTAGATCCATTGCTAAAAATTTATTATACATATATAACTCCTTTTTGTTCTCATATGTGACATGGGAGCCATAAATACAATTATCAACAACTGGATGATAACTTTACTTCCTTTGCTAGCAAGATTTTTCCATTTTTTTAATAGACAGGTTTGCAATGAGAGTTCATTACCTTCTATATGAGAATAATAGACTGGTAAATACTGCTAAAAAATATCCAATAAAATAAAATTTAAAACCCATTGAAATAAAGAAATGGGCCCCTTTGATGTAGTCCATTAATCTCGGTTTAATAGGCAGTATAAAACATTTACTGATATTAACTAAACACCGTAGGAGACTTTAGAACACATCTTATCCCCTCCCTCCCTCCTGGTCTTACATTCCAATGGATTTCATCACGTGTAGACAGGCATTCTTTATGCTCCTGTTCACAGACGGCCGGCTCAGCTGCAAATAAAGCGAATCACCAGCTGTGACAGGACACACTAACTCATTGGCTGTCGGCCCTGGTGGGAGGAGCTATGTGCTGCTCATGCAGACATGGATATCTGCCTTCTTTTGGAAGGTTTTTTCCTTTGTTGACATCGCTACAGTTGCTACTCATGAACACACCCACAGATACGTCATAGGGGTGGGGAGGATCTCCTGAGATAAATAGAGGACTCCTTACACATGTGAGGGAGGACGTTACACGCCGTGACAGGCGTTTATCCCAGCATCGTGGGAACAGATGCACTTAACTTTCTTTGCCACTGCATAGGATTTATCTTTTTTCTTGCTCTAAAGCCTCTGACCATAGAGGCTAATTGGCCTAAACTCCCCTGAAGAATCTTGGCCACAAGGAAACGCGTCGGGAGAACAGCATTATCTGCCTGGACACATATAAAAGGAAAATAGGAGGTTTCCCAGTCCCCAGCTACAGGATCAAGATGGACTTGGACACACTATAGAATGGGTAGGGGGGTGGATTACCCCAAAATATACCTTTGAAAAAACCTCCTCCTTTATGCAGTAATATTTGGAGCTTTGCATTTACTCTGCACAAAACGTACAGAATGTCAGTTTTCTCTCACAAAAGAGAGCACATTTTTAGCCTTTAAATTTGTCCTGTGTGTATGTTTTGCACATTATTTTAAACAATATGAAGTAAAAGTTATATTTTATAAAGCTCTATCATTATTCCAGTGATTCTTTACTAATTCTAAATAGAGTATTTATGCTATAAAAAACCTTTGGTGGAAGGAATAAAAATACCACCTGACATCTATTCAAATTACTTGGGATATGGCAGGCTTTATTGCAAACACTGTCAATATAGAAACCTGGTTAAACCAGGCAAAGGAAGTTTTCTCTGAAAAAGATTATTTACAGAAGAAATACACACCGTCACTTAAAACAGCATTTAATGAATTAAGTAAATGCTATAAGGAACAAGCAATTTCCTGGTGGGAGGTACAATCATTTGAGAATTACATCAAACAAAGTATAGTCCCGAGAGGACTAAGAATTTCACTTATACCAGCAACTAGACTACAAAACCCAGAATTACTGCGTCGGTGGGAAACGGAAGTAACCAATAGTTCTTTGAGACTAATGCAAATTCTTTTGGATGAGGAAAAAAAGATACTGGAAGCTGCGGGAAAAAAACTTAAAGAACAGATCGAAATAGTTTTAAAATTCAAAACCGATCCAGAGTATGCCTTGAAGGAAACACAATTACAGAATATTTTTGAGAAATTCCAATACAATTTGACCGAAAGGAAACATCATCAATTTGTGCGGGATCTACAGGATTTTAGAGACAACAAGGCATACCACTTTGAAGATAAGAAAGGAAGGAATAATCCTGAAACGGATCAATCCTCTTCAGACACGGATTTTACCGATTTTGAACAAAACTACAAAAGTAGAGCTCCCAGAGGGGGGAGGAATTACTCCAGACCATATAGGGGACGGGGTTTCTCCAAAGTGAGAAACGCCCAACAAACATGGGAAACCTCTCAAATAAATCCAAGTGCCTCATCATACCAACATCAGAGCATTTACTCAAACACGGAGTCCTCTCCTTTTTTAGAGAAGGAAGGACAGAAAATACCATATCCGTTACGGAACAGGACAAACAACCAGAGATAAATAAAACCAAGATGAGGGTTATAAATTTATCAAATAGACCCTTATCTGAATTGGAGATGTATATACTAAATAAGGGTTTATCTTTCGTACCTACCATGACTTATGAAGTATTCAACTGGGTCAAAGATATTAACCTCTTCACCAGGAAACTCAAGTGGCACAAACTATACAAGATAAAAGATAAAAAAGATTGCCAGGAACTAGGACTAACTCTAACGGAACTACCACACGCAAGGAATTTGGCAACCTTACTTTCATCAAATGAAAAAGCAAGAGGTGAAGGTCCTTTTACCCAATGTAAATTGAAAAGTTGTAAAATGCCTCCGATAGGTGATGTCTCCATCATTGATGTTTTCCAGGAACTTGTAACGAGGGACTTAATGGAAATTGAAACATCCAACAAATCTTCCAATCTCACTAGAAAGGAACATCTGGCATTAATGGCACTGGAAAGAGATGAAAATATAATCATAAAGGCCTCTGACAAAGGGGGTAACACGGTGGTTCTTAATAGAAGGGACTATATAGAGATGTGTCAAACCATTCTAAATGATAAGGACAGTTACGAAATCTTGAAGAAAAACCCTATACAGAAAGACAGAGAGGAACTTTTGGATATTCTGAATCAGGCCCGATTAGAGAGCCTCATAGATCTAAATGAATTCAAATTCATGGCCATTGAAAACCCGCAAACCCCCACTTTTTATGCCCTTCCAAAGGTCCATAAAGGAATCACCCCTCTTAAAGGGCGCCCCATAGTATCGGGGATAGGGGGCTTAACGCAAAATGTGGGTATTTATTTGGATAAAGTTCTGAGAAATTTTGTTGAAGCATTACCCTCTTACACGAAAGACACCATGAATCTCTTATTAAAAATCAATGAGGTTACGGTAGAGCATGACACAATCCTGGCAAGCATTGATGTGGAGGCGCTATACTCCTCAATTCCACATATAATGGGTATTAAAGCCGTTGAGTTCTTCTTGAACACAAGAGGTGTTCATCTACAGAGACACAATGCCTTTGTTATAGAATTGTTAAGATTCGTTTTGACAAAGAACAACTTTCTTTTCAATGGCCGGATCTACCATCAACTCAGGGGCACAGCCATGGGTAACTCATGTGCACCAACTTATGCTAACCTGCTCCTGGGTTGGTGGGAAGAAACGATGGTATTCACAGATGAACGCCAATTTCTAAATCTTCCTATCTTGATGTGGGCACGTTATCTAGATGACGTGTTCGTTCTATGGGGTGGACCAGAAAGAGAATTCAGAAATTATGCAAATGCATTGAATAACAACATCATTGGCCTAAGATTCACTTTTGAATCTAGCAGTGAATGTTTACCATTTTTGGATGTCTGTATCTCCAAAAATGAGATAGGAGGTTTAAAATCCACTGTATATAGAAAACCAACCTCGACAAATAGCCTGCTCAGATGGGAAAGTCATCATCCTATCCCACTGAAAAGAGGCATACCCAAGGGGCAGTACCTTAGATTAAGGAGAAATTGCTCCAATGAACGAGAATTCAGAGAACAGGCCAAAGATCTTAAAAGCCGTTTCCTTGAGAGGGGATATCCGTTGAAGACTCTAAAGGAGGCTTACCAACATGCAAAAGAAAAGAAACGGGAAGAACTACTTATCCCAAAAAAGATAGAGGTATCCAAACAACCGATACGGTTGATTGGAACTTTTGATAGATCTGATAAAATCATCAAAGGGATACTCAGGAAGCATTGGGGTATTTTACAAATGGATCCTGATCTAAGTGAAGCGATATCCCCATGGGCACAGATTACATATAGACGAGGTAGGAGCATTGGAGATAGGATTACACATAGCCACTTAAAAAACTCCCAAAAGGGTCTCTGTTGGTTAGATCATGCAAAGATAAATGGGTGTTATAAATGCGGACATTGCAAAGCCTGCCCTGCAGTATCAAACACGAAAGAATTTACAAGCTCATACACTGGCAAAAACGATAAAATCAGAGACTTCATTAATTGTAGTTCCAAAAATGTAGTGTACAAAATCACCTGTAGCTGTCCCATGGATTATATAGGCAAAACTACCAGGGAATTTAAAAAGAGGGTTTTGGAACACCTAGGGGACATTGCGAACGATAGGGATAAACCAGTAGCCAGACATGTACATCTAAAACATGGGGGAGATGCAAAATGCCTCAAATTTATAGCTATGGAGCTTATCCATCCATCACCAAGGGGAGGAGACATAGATAAAGTGGTCCTCCAAAGGGAGTCTAAGTGGATATTTAGAATGGGTTCCGTAATTCCATATGGACTAAACGAACAAATCAATTACTGTTGCTTCATATAAATCCCACTGAAGACTAGGTTTTCATAATGAAAAATAAAAATAAAAATAATATTTATAGTTTTAGATCCATTGCTAAAAATTTATTATACATATATAACTCCTTTTTGTTCTCATATGTGACATGGGAGCCATAAATACAATTATCAACAACTGGATGATAACTTTACTTCCTTTGCTAGCAAGATTTTTCCATTTTTTTAATAGACAGGTTTGCAATGAGAGTTCATTACCTTCTATATGAGAATAATAGACTGGTAAATACTGCTAAAAAATATCCAATAAAATAAAATTTAAAACCCATTGAAATAAAGAAATGGGCCCCTTTGATGTAGTCCATTAATCTCGGTTTAATAGGCAGTATAAAACATTTACTGATATTAACTAAACACCGTAGGAGACTTTAGAACACATCTTATCCCCTCCCTCCCTCCTGGTCTTACATTCCAATGGATTTCATCACGTGTAGACAGGCATTCTTTATGCTCCTGTTCACAGACGGCCGGCTCAGCTGCAAATAAAGCGAATCACCAGCTGTGACAGGACACACTAACTCATTGGCTGTCGGCCCTGGTGGGAGGAGCTATGTGCTGCTCATGCAGACATGGATATCTGCCTTCTTTTGGAAGGTTTTTTCCTTTGTTGACATCGCTACAGTTGCTACTCATGAACACACCCACAGATACGTCATAGGGGTGGGGAGGATCTCCTGAGATAAATAGAGGACTCCTTACACATGTGAGGGAGGACGTTACACGCCGTGACAGGCGTTTATCCCAGCATCGTGGGAACAGATGCACTTAACTTTCTTTGCCACTGCATAGGATTTATCTTTTTTCTTGCTCTAAAGCCTCTGACCATAGAGGCTAATTGGCCTAAACTCCCCTGAAGAATCTTGGCCACAAGGAAACGCGTCGGGAGAACAGCATTATCTGCCTGGACACATATAAAAGGAAAATAGGAGGTTTCCCAGTCCCCAGCTACAGGATCAAGATGGACTTGGACACACTATAGAATGGGTAGGGGGGTGGATTACCCCAAAATATACCTTTGAAAAAACCTCCTCCTTTATGCAGTAATATTTGGAGCTTTGCATTTACTCTGCACAAAACGTACAGAATGTCAGTTTTCTCTCACAAAAGAGAGCACATTTTTAGCCTTTAAATTTGTCCTGTGTGTATGTTTTGCACATTATTTTAAACAATATGAAGTAAAAGTTATATTTTATAAAGCTCTATCATTATTCCAGTGATTCTTTACTAATTCTAAATAGAGTATTTATGCTATAAAAAACCTTTGGTGGAAGGAATAAAAATACCACCTGACATCTATTCAAATTACTTGGGATATGGCAGGCTTTATTGCAAACACTGTCAATATAGAAACCTGGTTAAACCAGGCAAGGGAAGTTTTCTCTGAAAAAGATTATTTACAGAAGAAATACACACCGTCACTTAAAACAGCATTTAATGAATTAAGTAAATGCTATAAGGAACAAGCAATTTCCTGGTGGGAGGTACAATCATTTGAGAATTACATCAAACAAAGTATAGTCCCGAGAGGACTAAGAATTTCACTTATACCAGCAACTAGACTACAAAACCCAGAATTACTGCGTCGGTGGGAAACGGAAGTAACCAATAGTTCTTTGAGACTAATGCAAATTCTTTTGGATGAGGAAAAAAAGATACTGGAAGCTGCGGGAAAAAAACTTAAAGAACAGATCGAAATAGTTTTAAAATTCAAAACCGATCCAGAGTATGCCTTGAAGGAAACACAATTACAGAATATTTTTGAGAAATTCCAATACAATTTGACCGAAAGGAAACATCATCAATTTGTGCGGGATCTACAGGATTTTAGAGACAACAAGGCATACCACTTTGAAGATAAGAAAGGAAGGAATAATCCTGAAACGGATCAATCCTCTTCAGACACGGATTTTACCGATTTTGAACAAAACTACAAAAGTAGAGCTCCCAGAGGGGGGAGGAATTACTCCAGACCATATAGGGGACGGGGTTTCTCCAAAGTGAGAAACGCCCAACAAACATGGGAAACCTCTCAAATAAATCCAAGTGCCTCATCATACCAACATCAGAGCATTTACTCAAACACGGAGTCCTCTCCTTTTTTAGAGAAGGAAGGACAGAAAATACCATATCCGTTACGGAACAGGACAAACAACCAGAGATAAACAAAACCAAGATGAGGGTTATAAATTTATCAAATAGACCCTTATCTGAATTGGAGATGTATATACTAAATAAGGGTTTATCTTTCGTACCTACCATGACTTATGAAGTATTCAACTGGGTCAAAGATATTAACCTCTTCACCAGGAAACTCAAGTGGCACAAACTATACAAGATAAAAGATAAAAAAGATTGCCAGGAACTAGGACTAACTCTAACGGAACTACCACACGCAAGGAATTTGGCAACCTTACTTTCATCAAATGAAAAAGCAAGAGGTGAAGGTCCTTTTACCCAATGTAAATTGAAAAGTTGTAAAATGCCTCCGATAGGTGATGTCTCCATCATTGATGTTTTCCAGGAACTTGTAACGAGGGACTTAATGGAAATTGAAACATCCAACAAATCTTCCAATCTCACTAGAAAGGAACATCTGGCATTAATGGCACTGGAAAGAGATGAAAATATAATCATAAAGGCCTCTGACAAAGGGGGTAACACGGTGGTTCTTAATAGAAGGGACTATATAGAGATGTGTCAAACCATTCTAAATGATAAGGACAGTTACGAAATCTTGAAGAAAAACCCTATACAGAAAGACAGAGAGGAACTTTTGGATATTCTGAATCAGGCCCGATTAGAGAGCCTCATAGATCTAAATGAATTCAAATTCATGGCCATTGAAAACCCGCAAACCCCCACTTTTTATGCCCTTCCAAAGGTCCATAAAGGAATCACCCCTCTTAAAGGGCGCCCCATAGTATCGGGGATAGGGGGCTTAACGCAAAATGTGGGTATTTATTTGGATAAAGTTCTGAGAAATTTTGTTGAAGCATTACCCTCTTACACGAAAGACACCATGAATCTCTTATTAAAAATCAATGAGGTTACGGTAGAGCATGACACAATCCTGGCAAGCATTGATGTGGAGGCGCTATACTCCTCAATTCCACATATAATGGGTATTAAAGCCGTTGAGTTCTTCTTGAACACAAGAGGTGTTCATCTACAGAGACACAATGCCTTTGTTATAGAATTGTTAAGATTCGTTTTGACAAAGAACAACTTTCTTTTCAATGGCCGGATCTACCATCAACTCAGGGGCACAGCCATGGGTAACTCATGTGCACCAACTTATGCTAACCTGCTCCTGGGTTGGTGGGAAGAAACGATGGTATTCACAGATGAACGCCAATTTCTAAATCTTCCTATCTTGATGTGGGCACGTTATCTAGATGACGTGTTCGTTCTATGGGGTGGACCAGAAAGAGAATTCAGAAATTATGCAAATGCATTGAATAACAACATCATTGGCCTAAGATTCACTTTTGAATCTAGCAGTGAATGTTTACCATTTTTGGATGTCTGTATCTCCAAAAATGAGATAGGAGGTTTAAAATCCACTGTATATAGAAAACCAACCTCGACAAATAGCCTGCTCAGATGGGAAAGTCATCATCCTATCCCACTGAAAAGAGGCATACCCAAGGGGCAGTACCTTAGATTAAGGAGAAATTGCTCCAATGAACGAGAATTCAGAGAACAGGCCAAAGATCTTAAAAGCCGTTTCCTTGAGAGGGGATATCCGTTGAAGACTCTAAAGGAGGCTTACCAACATGCAAAAGAAAAGAAACGGGAAGAACTACTTATCCCAAAAAAGATAGAGGTATCCAAACAACCGATACGGTTGATTGGAACTTTTGATAGATCTGATAAAATCATCAAAGGGATACTCAGGAAGCATTGGGGTATTTTACAAATGGATCCTGATCTAAGTGAAGCGATATCCCCATGGGCACAGATTACATATAGACGAGGTAGGAGCATTGGAGATAGGATTACACATAGCCACTTAAAAAACTCCCAAAAGGGTCTCTGTTGGTTAGATCATGCAAAGATAAATGGGTGTTATAAATGCGGACATTGCAAAGCCTGCCCTGCAGTATCAAACACGAAAGAATTTACAAGCTCATACACTGGCAAAAACGATAAAATCAGAGACTTCATTAATTGTAGTTCCAAAAATGTAGTGTACAAAATCACCTGTAGCTGTCCCATGGATTATATAGGCAAAACTACCAGGGAATTTAAAAAGAGGGTTTTGGAACACCTAGGGGACATTGCGAACGATAGGGATAAACCAGTAGCCAGACATGTACATCTAAAACATGGGGGAGATGCAAAATGCCTCAAATTTATAGCTATGGAGCTTATCCATCCATCACCAAGGGGAGGAGACATAGATAAAGTGGTCCTCCAAAGGGAGTCTAAGTGGATATTTAGAATGGGTTCCGTAATTCCATATGGACTAAACGAACAAATCAATTACTGTTGCTTCATATAAATCCCACTGAAGACTAGGTTTTCATAATGAAAAATAAAAATAAAAATAATATTTATAGTTTTAGATCCATTGCTAAAAATTTATTATACATATATAACTCCTTTTTGTTCTCATATGTGACATGGGAGCCATAAATACAATTATCAACAACTGGATGATAACTTTACTTCCTTTGCTAGCAAGATTTTTCCATTTTTTTAATAGACAGGTTTGCAATGAGAGTTCATTACCTTCTATATGAGAATAATAGACTGGTAAATACTGCTAAAAAATATCCAATAAAATAAAATTTAAAACCCATTGAAATAAAGAAATGGGCCCCTTTGATGTAGTCCATTAATCTCGGTTTAATAGGCAGTATAAAACATTTACTGATATTAACTAAACACCGTAGGAGACTTTAGAACACATCTTATCCCCTCCCTCCCTCCCTCCTGGTCTTACATTCCAATGGATTTCATCACGTGTAGACAGGCATTCTTTATGCTCCTGTTCACAGACGGCCGGCTCAGCTGCAAATAAAGCGAATCACCAGCTGTGACAGGACACACTAACTCATTGGCTGTCGGCCCTGGTGGGAGGAGCTATGTGCTGCTCATGCAGACATGGATATCTGCCTTCTTTTGGAAGGTTTTTTCCTTTGTTGACATCGCTACAGTTGCTACTCATGAACACACCCACAGATACGTCATAGGGGTGGGGAGGATCTCCTGAGATAAATAGAGGACTCCTTACACATGTGAGGGAGGACGTTACACGCCGTGACAGGCGTTTATCCCAGCATCGTGGGAACAGATGCACTTAACTTTCTTTGCCACTGCATAGGATTTATCTTTTTTCTTGCTCTAAAGCCTCTGACCATAGAGGCTAATTGGCCTAAACTCCCCTGAAGAATCTTGGCCACAAGGAAACGCGTCGGGAGAACAGCATTATCTGCCTGGACACATATAAAAGGAAAATAGGAGGTTTCCCAGTCCCCAGCTACAGGATCAAGATGGACTTGGACACACTATAGAATGGGTAGGGGGGTGGATTACCCCAAAATATACCTTTGAAAAAACCTCCTCCTTTATGCAGTAATATTTGGAGCTTTGCATTTACTCTGCACAAAACGTACAGAATGTCAGTTTTCTCTCACAAAAGAGAGCACATTTTTAGCCTTTAAATTTGTCCTGTGTGTATGTTTTGCACATTATTTTAAACAATATGAAGTAAAAGTTATATTTTATAAAGCTCTATCATTATTCCAGTGATTCTTTACTAATTCTAAATAGAGTATTTATGCTATAAAAAACCTTTGGTGGAAGGAATAAAAATACCACCTGACATCTATTCAAATTACTTGGGATATGGCAGGCTTTATTGCAAACACTGTCAATATAGAAACCTGGTTAAACCAGGCAAAGGAAGTTTTCTCTGAAAAAGATTATTTACAGAAGAAATACACACCGTCACTTAAAACAGCATTTAATGAATTAAGTAAATGCTATAAGGAACAAGCAATTTCCTGGTGGGAGGTACAATCATTTGAGAATTACATCAAACAAAGTATAGTCCCGAGAGGACTAAGAATTTCACTTATACCAGCAACTAGACTACAAAACCCAGAATTACTGCGTCGGTGGGAAACGGAAGTAACCAATAGTTCTTTGAGACTAATGCAAATTCTTTTGGATGAGGAAAAAAAGATACTGGAAGCTGCGGGAAAAAAACTTAAAGAACAGATCGAAATAGTTTTAAAATTCAAAACCGATCCAGAGTATGCCTTGAAGGAAACACAATTACAGAATATTTTTGAGAAATTCCAATACAATTTGACCGAAAGGAAACATCATCAATTTGTGCGGGATCTACAGGATTTTAGAGACAACAAGGCATACCACTTTGAAGATAAGAAAGGAAGGAATAATCCTGAAACGGATCAATCCTCTTCAGACACGGATTTTACCGATTTTGAACAAAACTACAAAAGTAGAGCTCCCAGAGGGGGGAGGAATTACTCCAGACCATATAGGGGACGGGGTTTCTCCAAAGTGAGAAACGCCCAACAAACATGGGAAACCTCTCAAATAAATCCAAGTGCCTCATCATACCAACATCAGAGCATTTACTCAAACACGGAGTCCTCTCCTTTTTTAGAGAAGGAAGGACAGAAAATACCATATCCGTTACGGAACAGGACAAACAACCAGAGATAAATAAAACCAAGATGAGGGTTATAAATTTATCAAATAGACCCTTATCTGAATTGGAGATGTATATACTAAATAAGGGTTTATCTTTCGTACCTACCATGACTTATGAAGTATTCAACTGGGTCAAAGATATTAACCTCTTCACCAGGAAACTCAAGTGGCACAAACTATACAAGATAAAAGATAAAAAAGATTGCCAGGAACTAGGACTAACTCTAACGGAACTACCACACGCAAGGAATTTGGCAACCTTACTTTCATCAAATGAAAAAGCAAGAGGTGAAGGTCCTTTTACCCAATGTAAATTGAAAAGTTGTAAAATGCCTCCGATAGGTGATGTCTCCATCATTGATGTTTTCCAGGAACTTGTAACGAGGGACTTAATGGAAATTGAAACATCCAACAAATCTTCCAATCTCACTAGAAAGGAACATCTGGCATTAATGGCACTGGAAAGAGATGAAAATATAATCATAAAGGCCTCTGACAAAGGGGGTAACACGGTGGTTCTTAATAGAAGGGACTATATAGAGATGTGTCAAACCATTCTAAATGATAAGGACAGTTACGAAATCTTGAAGAAAAACCCTATACAGAAAGACAGAGAGGAACTTTTGGATATTCTGAATCAGGCCCGATTAGAGAGCCTCATAGATCTAAATGAATTCAAATTCATGGCCATTGAAAACCCGCAAACCCCCACTTTTTATGCCCTTCCAAAGGTCCATAAAGGAATCACCCCTCTTAAAGGGCGCCCCATAGTATCGGGGATAGGGGGCTTAACGCAAAATGTGGGTATTTATTTGGATAAAGTTCTGAGAAATTTTGTTGAAGCATTACCCTCTTACACGAAAGACACCATGAATCTCTTATTAAAAATCAATGAGGTTACGGTAGAGCATGACACAATCCTGGCAAGCATTGATGTGGAGGCGCTATACTCCTCAATTCCACATATAATGGGTATTAAAGCCGTTGAGTTCTTCTTGAACACAAGAGGTGTTCATCTACAGAGACACAATGCCTTTGTTATAGAATTGTTAAGATTCGTTTTGACAAAGAACAACTTTCTTTTCAATGGCCGGATCTACCATCAACTCAGGGGCACAGCCATGGGTAACTCATGTGCACCAACTTATGCTAACCTGCTCCTGGGTTGGTGGGAAGAAACGATGGTATTCACAGATGAACGCCAATTTCTAAATCTTCCTATCTTGATGTGGGCACGTTATCTAGATGACGTGTTCGTTCTATGGGGTGGACCAGAAAGAGAATTCAGAAATTATGCAAATGCATTGAATAACAACATCATTGGCCTAAGATTCACTTTTGAATCTAGCAGTGAATGTTTACCATTTTTGGATGTCTGTATCTCCAAAAATGAGATAGGAGGTTTAAAATCCACTGTATATAGAAAACCAACCTCGACAAATAGCCTGCTCAGATGGGAAAGTCATCATCCTATCCCACTGAAAAGAGGCATACCCAAGGGGCAGTACCTTAGATTAAGGAGAAATTGCTCCAATGAACGAGAATTCAGAGAACAGGCCAAAGATCTTAAAAGCCGTTTCCTTGAGAGGGGATATCCGTTGAAGACTCTAAAGGAGGCTTACCAACATGCAAAAGAAAAGAAACGGGAAGAACTACTTATCCCAAAAAAGATAGAGGTATCCAAACAACCGATACGGTTGATTGGAACTTTTGATAGATCTGATAAAATCATCAAAGGGATACTCAGGAAGCATTGGGGTATTTTACAAATGGATCCTGATCTAAGTGAAGCGATATCCCCATGGGCACAGATTACATATAGACGAGGTAGGAGCATTGGAGATAGGATTACACATAGCCACTTAAAAAACTCCCAAAAGGGTCTCTGTTGGTTAGATCATGCAAAGATAAATGGGTGTTATAAATGCGGACATTGCAAAGCCTGCCCTGCAGTATCAAACACGAAAGAATTTACAAGCTCATACACTGGCAAAAACGATAAAATCAGAGACTTCATTAATTGTAGTTCCAAAAATGTAGTGTACAAAATCACCTGTAGCTGTCCCATGGATTATATAGGCAAAACTACCAGGGAATTTAAAAAGAGGGTTTTGGAACACCTAGGGGACATTGCGAACGATAGGGATAAACCAGTAGCCAGACATGTACATCTAAAACATGGGGGAGATGCAAAATGCCTCAAATTTATAGCTATGGAGCTTATCCATCCATCACCAAGGGGAGGAGACATAGATAAAGTGGTCCTCCAAAGGGAGTCTAAGTGGATATTTAGAATGGGTTCCGTAATTCCATATGGACTAAACGAACAAATCAATTACTGTTGCTTCATATAAATCCCACTGAAGACTAGGTTTTCATAATGAAAAATAAAAATAAAAATAATATTTATAGTTTTAGATCCATTGCTAAAAATTTATTATACATATATAACTCCTTTTTGTTCTCATATGTGACATGGGAGCCATAAATACAATTATCAACAACTGGATGATAACTTTACTTCCTTTGCTAGCAAGATTTTTCCATTTTTTTAATAGACAGGTTTGCAATGAGAGTTCATTACCTTCTATATGAGAATAATAGACTGGTAAATACTGCTAAAAAATATCCAATAAAATAAAATTTAAAACCCATTGAAATAAAGAAATGGGCCCCTTTGATGTAGTCCATTAATCTCGGTTTAATAGGCAGTATAAAACATTTACTGATATTAACTAAACACCGTAGGAGACTTTAGAACACATCTTATCCCCTCCCTCCCTCCTGGTCTTACATTCCAATGGATTTCATCACGTGTAGACAGGCATTCTTTATGCTCCTGTTCACAGACGGCCGGCTCAGCTGCAAATAAAGCGAATCACCAGCTGTGACAGGACACACTAACTCATTGGCTGTCGGCCCTGGTGGGAGGAGCTATGTGCTGCTCATGCAGACATGGATATCTGCCTTCTTTTGGAAGGTTTTTTCCTTTGTTGACATCGCTACAGTTGCTACTCATGAACACACCCACAGATACGTCATAGGGGTGGGGAGGATCTCCTGAGATAAATAGAGGACTCCTTACACATGTGAGGGAGGACGTTACACGCCGTGACAGGCGTTTATCCCAGCATCGTGGGAACAGATGCACTTAACTTTCTTTGCCACTGCATAGGATTTATCTTTTTTCTTGCTCTAAAGCCTCTGACCATAGAGGCTAATTGGCCTAAACTCCCCTGAAGAATCTTGGCCACAAGGAAACGCGTCGGGAGAACAGCATTATCTGCCTGGACACATATAAAAGGAAAATAGGAGGTTTCCCAGTCCCCAGCTACAGGATCAAGATGGACTTGGACACACTATAGAATGGGTAGGGGGGTGGATTACCCCAAAATATACCTTTGAAAAAACCTCCTCCTTTATGCAGTAATATTTGGAGCTTTGCATTTACTCTGCACAAAACGTACAGAATGTCAGTTTTCTCTCACAAAAGAGAGCACATTTTTAGCCTTTAAATTTGTCCTGTGTGTATGTTTTGCACATTATTTTAAACAATATGAAGTAAAAGTTATATTTTATAAAGCTCTATCATTATTCCAGTGATTCTTTACTAATTCTAAATAGAGTATTTATGCTATAAAAAACCTTTGGTGGAAGGAATAAAAATACCACCTGACATCTATTCTATATACTTGAGACCAGTGGACGTTAGACGGCTGAATGCTCTCTTCCGAGGCTTCATTTGGAACCAGAAGAGACCAAGAGTGAGTCTGTGCATACTGCAACAACACCGTGAACATGGTGGTATTAATTTTCCTCAGATTCACTTATACAATATGGCAGCTCAACTGCGAGTGATTGGAGATTGGATAAACGGCAGCTCCTGCTTTACCGATTCGACATTAGATCTACAATTTGCCAGACCCATTTCCTTAACATGCCTTCTACACACTCCCTACTTGGCTCTATCGCCTGATCAACGGGCTAATCCCCTAGTCATGTCCTCCTGGAAGACATGGACCAAGGTCAGACAACACTTAGGATTAAACCCTAGATTTTCCCTAGTCCTTCCCTGGACCCATAACCCTGACTTCCAAAACGCCACTCCCCATGGGGTCTTTCGTGGATGGGCTCGGAGGGGGTTGACATGTATTAATCAGATAATTAACATGCTCACTCGCCGTCCCTATTCATTTAATGAACTACGTATTCAATTAGGGCCAACACCCCTTTTATTACATGCGGGCCTGTCGCTATGCTAACAAGGTCATTAGACATTTACAAGATCAGGACTGGGATGACTTCTTCTGTCACTTAACTCCATCTCATCAATACAGAAAGAGACTAATCACTACATACTATAACGTTCTAAGACAGCCACTGGACTACGCTAAATCACGATCGGGTGTATCTTACTGGGTTGACCACTTAGATGACATCACTCATGACGATATCCTGTCATCTGTAACCACGGCGGCCAAATACCTCCCATCAGCCATGTACTGAGAGATGTCTTATAAGATAGCACATAGGGCTTACGTGTCCCCTTACAGGGGCTTCCTCATGGGTAACTCCTCTGACCATTCATGTTTAAAGTGTGGAGCACGGCACGCAGACCTGTTACATGGCCTCTGGTCATGCCCAACTATTGTTAACTTTTGGCGAAAGATTCAATATTTTGTGTCAAACAACCTGTCCATACAATGCCCCTCAACCCAAAAGTGGGGTCTCTTTGGGATCCTGCCACCTTCCATGCTCTATATCCCGAACCATCACAAAAACTGCTGTACTCTGTCTCCGCGGCTGCCAGGAAGGCGATCCTCCAGGTCTGGATAACTAACACCCCCCCCCCACCCCACACATCATATCTTCCTGGAGAAACTATCTTACCTATTCCGCATGGATTGGGTGGAAACCTCCCTCCGGAAAGAGCACAAAACTGAGGGTTTTTTTTAAGCTGTGGGAGAATTTTATTCCTCTCTTACCCTTAAACAAAAGCTGATTGCATGTTCTGGCTCCTCAACCTGGTACCTGGAGCATCAGTTGTCTGGTGTGACACCAATCATGATCTGAATCCCTGTACATCAGTGTGGAATTGGGGTACTGCGGGGGGATACACGTGTCCATCCTCCCCCCCCTTCTATCCTTCCCTCCCCCTTTCTTTATGGTTTAATTTGTGTGTTACATGTCCTATGAATATTGATACTTTTTGTGATGGAACGGGTGACGGTTACAGGCATTGTACCCAAATAAAGGTTAAGCCTGCCGCAAACCGTCGCAGTCCCGCCATCCGGCTGCCATAGCTTAGATGGCGCCCGGTGCTAGATGGGGATATGTCCCCTCAAACTGCATTACGTTATGTTTGATAACCAGTTGATTTATATTATATTGTATTCAGTGCTGCTTCACTGTCCTCCCCTCTAGGGTTAATCTTACACTGAAGGAGAGTGAGTCACAGGCTGCAAGCAGGAACTTGTCTGAATGTAAATAAGAAAAAGGAGGGGGCAAGAGCAGAAAGCACATGGCCTGATTCCTGAGGGAGGGGTGAGTGAGGGAGATAGTGGTGCTGTGTGAGATCTGAGTCCAGGAGAGGATGAGATAGCCCCTGCCTGCAGCTCACACTGCTATCTACCTCATTTGGTGGCAGCGGTGGGATAGATTCAGCCCGTTCTAGGGGAAGCGGCAGGGGATAGGTACCCTGGTACCATCCGGCGCTTCGCGGCCAGACCTCAAGGGCGGACTGCCACACGTGCTGCACAGGGGGACCACAGGCACCTAAATCCCCAGTCATGGAGCCTGACTCTATGGATCCACCCGGCGGAGCAGAGGCTGTCCCCTATGGCAGCTACCTCCGAATTACACTCCAAGAGCTGTGCCGGTTCCGGCGCATTGCCTTCTCGTCCCGCGACATCAAGGATCGGCTGATTGAGAAGCTCCAAGCCTGGGACCTGGCGAACCCGGCCGAGATGGGAGAGATGGCCGAGGGTGACGTTGACTACTGCCCCAAAGAACCGGCCAGTCGCCAGGGAACCGGCCGTAGCGCCATCTCGGACGCCCAGGCCCTGCGGATGGGGGATCTGCTGACCGCTCTGGGGCCTCAAAGCTCCGAGGCCGAGCGCCTGATCATCGTTGGGGCCGTGGCCCGTGCAGTGGCACCCCCAGAACCAACAACCCCAATCCCTGCCGGGCCCCGAAGTCCCCAACTACGATACAACGACCTCCCCAAGTTGGATCCTTCGTCCACGGATATCGATGCGCACCTAACCATGTTGGAGACACAGCTACAGGTGCATGACATCCCCACCACCGAATGGGCTCGCTACGTGGGGCCCAGCCTGCAAGGGAGGGCCCTTGAAGTCTACCGGAGCCTAGGTCCAGAGGACGGACGGGACTACGGTTGCCTCCGGGACGCCCTGCTGAAGAGGTATGCGATCACCCCAGAGACTTACAGCGAGCGGTTCCGTAATTTGACGCTCGCCGGCCAGGGTACCCATGTGGAACTGGCAGCCCAGCTCCTCTTAAGCTAATCCAGGTGGGCCGAGGGGAAGAAGGCCTTCAGTCGGGAGGCCCTGGAGGACCTCGTCATTTTGGAGCAACTCCTCTCCAGGATGGAGGTCCCCGTTCGTGCCTGGGTCGCGGACCGCCACCCCAGCACCCCTGAAGATGCCGCCACCCTGGCCGACGAGTTCTTGGCCCACCGACCCCAGTGGAGAAGCCTTCCGCGCCAGGACCAACGCCGAGAGCTCCGAGCCCCTACCAAAATAGCGGAACCACCCCGGCCAACTTCGATGAGACCCCAGCCGAAGCCTACGGCCGCCCCGATCCCTCCAAGGGTCCGTGGCCCTACGGACTCCCGCCAGTCTTATGGGTGCCACCAGCCGGGGCACATCCGACGGGACTGCCCCCTGGACCAATCAACGGTGCCCTTTCCCAGACCAACCCCAACCCGGGTCGCCTTTTGCCCGGAGGCGGGCGACCCCGATGAGTGTGACCACCTCCTAGATGCACCAGAGGTGGAGGAGGTGGTCTACCACGTAGAGCTTGCGAGCCTCGTGACGAACCAGGTCCCTGCCAACATGCAGGGCCACCGACAGCCCGTGGTGCTGGGACGACGCACCGTCCAGGGACTCCGTGACTCGGGGGCATCCCTCACCCTGGTGAGAGCGGACCTGGTTCCCCAGTCTAAGGTTCTTCCCCAGCGATTAGCCCGGATTGCCCTGGCGGACAGACAGCAGCGGTCCATTCCCCGCGCCAGAGTCTACCTGGACTGGGGCCCCGGAAAAGGGGAGGTCGAAGTCGGGCTCATGCCGGATCTCCCCACCGATGTCTTATTGGGGAACGACCTTGGGAACGGTCTCACAAGTCAGTTCGCTGGGGCCGTGACCCGCAACCAAGCCCGGGAGAACCTTTACTGGCCTCCACCACCGACCAGTGTAACCACCGAGGCACCTCTCCCGGAAGCCCCCGACAGACCTGGGGGAGGTGGATAGGGTCGCTTTTAGGGAGGCCCAGCATACGGATCCTTCCCTGTCCTCTGCCCGTAGCCTGGCCGATCGACCACCCAGTGGAGGGGCCCAGGCAGGGTTCCAGTGGGACAAAGGGCTGTTGTACCGGGTCGAAGCCCCGACCAAGCCCGAGTCGCCCTGGACCGCCTCCAAACAGCTGCTTGTTCCCCAAGCCTACCGTGCACATCTGTTAGCCCTGGCCCACGATATACCCGTGGCGGGTCACACTGGGACCAGGTCCACCAGGGCCCAGCTCTCGAAGGCTTTCTTTTGGCCAGGGCTGACTGAGGACGTGCGGCGGTACCGAGCTTCGTGCCCTGTCTGCCAACGGGTGGCGGGGGCCCCGCGCAAGGTGCCGCTCAAGCAGCTGCCCCTCATCCGAGAGCCCTTCCAGCGGGTGGCCATAGATCTGGTTGGCCCCATCAATCCCCCCAGCCGAGGGGGAAAGCGTTACATCCTAACCCTGGTAGACTTCGCTACCCGATACCCGGACGCAGTGGCTCTGTCCTCCATAGATGCCGAGCACGTCGCCCAGGGACTCATGGACATCTTCAGCCGGGTGGGGTTCCCGCGTGAGGTACTCACAGACCAGGGATCTCAATTCCAGGGAGAACTCATGCAGGACTTCTGGAATCGGCACGGGGTGAGTTCTCTAAGAACCACCGCCTACCACCCCCAAACGAACGGACTGTGTGAAAGGTTCAACGGTACCCTCAAGCAGTTGCTACTCCGATACGTCCACTCGGAGGGGAGAGACTGGGACCGCTCCTTGCAGCAGCTTCTTTTTGCCTATCGAGAGGTGCCGCAGGAGTCTACCGGGCACTCCCCATTCGAGTTGCTGTTCGCGAGGCGGGTCCGGGGACCCTTGGACTTAGTCCGGGAAGGTTGGGAAGGGAAGTTTGCAAGCCCGGAGATCCCGGTAGTAGACTATGTGAGCCAAATGCAGGAGCGCCTAGCACGGCTGATGGATTTGGCCCATCAGCGATTGGAAGTAGCTCGAAGCCGTCAACGGGATGAGTACAACCATAGCGCCCGACCCCGAGAGCTGGGGGTGGGGGAGAAGGTACTGGTCCTCGCGCCAGTACGAGGCAACAAGTTGCAGGCCAATTGGGCTGGACCGTACACTGTAGTGGGGCGACAGAGGATGATGAACTACCTAGTAGCCCACGACAAGGCAGAAAAGCGGGTACGGAGTTTGCCCAGGCCTACCTGGACGATATCGCTATCTTTAGCGAGACTTGGGAGGAACACTTGGGGCACGTGGCGCAGATCCTGGAGCGCATCCGGTACGCCGGCCTCATCATCCGCCCCGACAAGTGCAGGATGGCAGAAGTCGCCTACCTGGGGCACCGAGTGGGCAGCGGACAGATCCGCCCCGAGCCGGCCAAGGTGGAGGCCATTCTCCAATGGCCCCGGCCGGCCAACCAGAAGCAGGTTAGGGCCTTTCTGGGAGTCACAGGGTACTACCGAAAATTCATCCCGCAGTATAGTACCCTGGCCAAGCCCTTGACCGACTTGACGCCCAAAAGGTTCAGTAGACTGATGCCCTGGTCCCCTGACTGTGAGGCGGCCTTCGGGAGCCTTAAGACTGCCCTCTCCACCTCCCCTGTCCTGGCTGCCCCTGACTTCCACCGGCGGTTCATAGTCCAAACCGATGCCTCAGACGTCGGGCTGGGAGCGGTACTGAGCCAAGTGGACCACGAACACCCAGTTGCGTACCTCTCCCGGAAGCTGCTGGACCGAGAGAGGGCATACGCAACCATTGAGAAGGAGTGCCTGGCTGTCATGTGGGCTCTAAAGAAGCTCCAGCCCTACGTTTATGGGAGGGAGTTCACAATAGTCACAGACCACAGTCCTCTCAGTTGGTTGAACCGAACCGCCGGGGACAATGGGCTTTTACTACGGTGGAGCCTGGCCTTACAATCCTATAACTTTACCATCTCTCATAAAAAGGGCCGGGACCACGGGAATGCTGATGGACACTCTCGGCAGCAGGACACTGATGGGCGGAGACTGACAGCACCGGGCCCAGATCTCATCACTGACCCGACAGAGGGTCAGCAGGACTGATTCTGGATCTAAGCTGGGGGAGGTCTGTGACGGAACGGGTGACGGTTACAGGCATTGTACCCAAATAAAAGTTAAGCCTGCCGCAAACCGTCGCACTCCCACCATCCGGGTGCCATAGCTTAGATGGCGCCCGGTGCTAGATGGGGATATGTCCCCTCAAACTGCATTACGTTATGTTTGATAACCAGTTGATTTATATTATATTGTATTCAGTGCTGCTTCACTGTCCTCCCCTCTAGGGTTAATCTTACACTGAAGGAGAGTGAGTCACAGGCTGCAAGCGGGAACTTGTCTGAATGTAAATAAGAAAAAGGAGGGGGCAAGAGCAAAAAGCACATGGCCTGATTCCTGAGGGAGGGGTGAGTGAGGGAGATAGTGGTGCTGTGTGAGATCTCTGGCAGTTGCTGTCCAGGAGAGGATGAGATAGCAGTGTGAGCTGCAGGCAGGGGCCATCTACCTCAGAGATGGTACCTGACCTAGGGACAGTAATAGAGGACAAGTGCTGGAGTCCCATCTAACTAAGGAGGATCTGGAGACACCCCAAAGGATGAGAGGTACAGTGGAGAGACCCCATAGTGAGGTAGCCCGTCACATTCAGCCCAGAGGGGAGAAGCAGCGATGCATTGGTTCTGTGTGTGTCTGTCACTGTTAATAAACGCGCCTCTGTGGCTTGTCCCCTGTTAATCTGTGTCACCTGAAGCTATCGCCCACATTCTCTTGGCGTAAACCGACCCCCACTGACCCGGTTTCGCCACACTTTTTCCCTTTGTTTTTGGGGTAAAATCTCTCGTACTGTTCCTGTTCTAACGAGGATCTTTTGCAATAATTTATATGACTTGTAGGTTATATTTTCTGCAACATAATGTTATTGGTGTTCAGAGACGCTATTGCCATGAGACATGCTGTTGAATTTTCGTTCATTTGTCTGAAATTGTTGGAAAATAAAAACTACATACATAAAAAAAAAAAAAATTTTTTTTTTTTTAAAAAACAACACTTTTTCCCCTTACAAAATGCTTTAATATTAAAAAAACGAAATAAAGTAAAAAAGTTACACATATTTGGTATCGCCACGTCCATAACGACCTCAACTATAAAGCTATTACATTATTTAACCCGCCGTAAAAAATAAAATACAATGCAAAAATTGCGGTTTTCTGTGAATCCTGCCATAAAAAATGTGATAAAAAGTGATCAAAAAGTCGCATCTACTCTAAAATGGTACCAATAAAAACTACTAGTCACCCCGCAACACAAATGCCCTCATACAGCTGCATCGGCGTAAAAATAAAAAAAAGTTATGGCTCTTCAAATATGGGAGACACAAACACAAATATTTTTTAAAAAAAAGTGTTTTTACTTTGTAAAAGTAGTAAAACATAAAAAAAAAAATACAAATTTGATATCGTTGCAATCGTAACAACCCGCTGAATAAAGTTATTGTGTTATTAATACCACATGGTAGGACACAAAAAAAAAAAAAAAGAGTGGCAAAATGTCAGTTTTTTTATCTTCGCCCCCAATAAAAGTTAATAAGAGTTAATCAATAAATTCTATGTACCCCAAAATGGTGCTATTAAAAAATACAACTTGTCCCGCCCAAAAAAAACCTTATACATCGATGTCGACGCAAAAATAAAAAAAAGTTATAGCTCTTGGAATGAGACGATGGAAAAAAGTAAAAAATAGCTTTATCATTGCGGTTTAAAATAGGCCGGTCACTAAGGGGTTAAAACAGTCAGTACTTGTTTCTCAGAAAAAGGAGATCCGAAAGATCTGATCCAGAACCATATTTATGGTGTTTTCGGGCTCGTGCACCGTTGTTTTCTTCAGTGTCCTATCCATAGTATTTTGAGGATAGCATACTGAACCATTTATTTGTGGGGCATTTTTGCGGATCGTGTGACCGTTCCGCAAAATTATAGAACGTGTCCTATTCTTGTCCGTATTTGCGGTCCGTCTCACCCGTTTGTGTATGGGACTGCATAAGAAACGGACAGCACACGGAAGCCACTAGGAATCATTTTTTAAAGTCTGCAAAATGGAAAGCCAGGCATATTGTCTTAAGCCTGATCCAAAATCCTTAGCCAATGGAGGTGGGAACGACTAGACCCTCTTTCTACGATTCTTTACACAATTCTTTGCAGGATACATGCTGAACATGTGAATTTCAGAAAGATGCTAGAAAAGCGCTAGCCTGTACTTTTAAATGATCCTATATTGGGTAATTCTCTCCCAAAGAAAGCGGGCCTTACTTTTTGTGGGGCGCGCAATCTTTAAAGTCTAGTAGCCCCGTCTTGCACTAAAGAAAAACGTTTTTGTAAGATGTGATAAACCCGTCTTTGGGGGATGTAATATTCTTAATTTTCAGGTTGTGAATCAATCTCCCATGTCAAATATAGTTCACCGCCTGAAAGAACGATTAAAATGTAAAGTTTATTAATAGTATTTATAAAATTGTGGCTCAACCAGCCACTGATACCAAACCAGGCATAAGCAAGCGATTAGCGACAAGAGAAAATGGTTCAGAGTGAATGATGTATCTCACACCTAAATAGCACTTCCCCTGCTAATAGTATAAATTCCGCTAAATCCTTGCCAAAAATCACTATCTATACAGATCCTACGCGTTTCCTCATCACACTTAAGGTGATGTTTCCTCAGGGATTCATAGATATAAATTGTAGTTAAATTCTAAAGTGTTTCAATGGTTGCAATGTTACAGCACTGGATAGCACTGTTCATGTGCTGATTATTAGCCTCCAGGCGCATGCACGGCTCTAATACCTGAGGAAACATCACCTTAAGTGTGATGAGGAAACGCGTAGGATCTGTATAGATAGTGATTTTTGGCAAGGATTTAGCGGAATTTATACTATTAGCAGGGGAAGTGCTATTTAGGTGTGAGATACATCATTCACTCTGAACCATTTTCTCTTGTCGCTAATCGCTTGCTTATGCCTGGTTTGGTATCAGTGGCTGGTTGAGCCACAATTTTATAAATACTATTAATAAACTTTACATTTTAATCGTTCTTTCAGGCGGTGAACTATATTTAACAATATTGGAACGACATTCATTATCAATTTTTCAGTGAATCTCCCATGTCATCTGTAAAAAGGAGAGGTGTCATGAGTTATGTTTTAAAGCCCATGCACCCGATAAATCTCCCTGACTGTGGGGGATAATCAGGATGTACATAATTAAATTAGTTTGCATGTCAACACAAGGACCAACTTTGTGTCTGTGGGGCTCCCATCACACCTGGGGGCTAATAACGTCGTCAATGCTTTAGAAGCCAGACAGCCCGACTGCAGTAGCCACAAGTCTACAGAAATGACTGGATGGGACAAAAGAAATATAATCCTTCAAAGCCCCCCCTGTCATAATTCATATTGTATATAACCCCGCCAGGTGTATATGATCCAGGAACTCAGACGCTTCTTGGGTATCAAGCGGAGAGATTGTTTGGACCCTTTATAGTGGCAAACCAAGAAATACACGGCGTCAGACCACAGGAGATGCGACCACGTTGCAGTTCTGTCCACCTTCAAGCTGTTCTCCTCAGCGGGATCTCTAACCGATCAAATTCGTAAGAGGTCTGTTATTCTTTGCTTTATTCCCTTTTATTTTGTAACTGTTTTGCTTATATGTAGGTCGTTTTATTGACATCACTTTTGTAGCCTTTTTTGTAAGCGCTGTACTTTCCTATATTAAACCTTAGAATTAATACGTTTGTTCCTTCCTGCTCTAAACCTACCCACAACCTCGAAGAGGAAAAGCATAACCTGTTGAATGCTATTCAGATTCAGTGTGTGCCGGTGTGAACGCGTGCGTTACCAGGAGGAGGCTCGTCGGCCTAAAACGGCCAGTGGTGGCAGCGTTTTGTGTGGATGTGTGACCTGGTTTTGGGGTGCGCTTTAACTCATTGTCAAGTCACGTGTGCCGGGAGTGGTGATCGTGACACAAGATGTGAAGAGGAAACAGAGCATTGAACAAAACGATGAAGAAAAGTCTCTGAAGTGGAATTCTTTTAAATGCCATCTAAAATAACATGCATCTCGAAATATATTATATATGTGCTACATTGCCCTGTGGATAACAATATATTTATCGGATGGTAGAAACACTGTGGGGACGGCTGAACAAACACACTTTGAAGATAAAGTATGAAGATATGCCACAGTCTGCCTGATTACACCAACAGGGTACATTCCCGATTCCCTGATAAAGGGGACGTATTGTTTGTTTCCCTAAAAAAGTGTTGACTTTATGCATTACACAACTTTAAGTGCGGTCCTTCTACCGCACTGTATATACCGGTCCTTCTACCGCACTGTATATACCGGTCCTTCTACCGCACTGTATATACCGGTCCTTCTACCGCACTGTATATACCGGTCCTTCTACCGCACTGTATATACCGATCCTTCTACCGCACTGTATATACACCGGTCCTTCTACCGCACTGTATATACCGGTCCTTCTACCGCACTGTATATACCGGTCCTTCTACCGCACTGTATATACCGATCCTTCTACCGCACTGTATATACCGGTCCTTCTACCGCACTGTATATACCGGTCCTTCTACCGCACTGTATATACCGGTCCTTCTACCGCACTGTATATACCGGTCCTTCTACCGCACTGTATATACCGGTCCTTCTACCGCACTGTATATACCGGTCCTTCTACCGCACTGTATATACCGGTCCTTCTACCGCACTGTATATACCGATCCTTCTACCGCACTGTATATAACAGTCCTTCTACCGCACTGTATATACTAGTCCTTCTCAATTAATTAGAATATCATCAAAAAGTTAATTCATTTCAGTAATTCGATTCAAAAAGTGTCTCTCGTATATTCTATAGATTCATTACACACAGAGGGATCTATTTCCAGAAGTTCTTTCTTTTAAGGTTGAGGATTATGGGAACAGTTACTGAAAACCCAAAATTTAGTGTCTCAGAAAATGAGAATATTGGGTGAAAGTTGAGGATTGTCGTCTCCTGGTGACACTCTAATCAGCCAATCAACACAAAACACCTGGAAGGTTTCCTAAGCCTCTAAATGGTCCAACGGTCGGGTTCAGTAGCTACACAATCATGGGGAAGATGCGGACCTGACAGTTGTCCAGAAGGGTCATTGACACCTCCACAAGGAGGAGAAGCCACAAAAGGACATTACTAAAGAAGCTGCTGATCACAGAGTGATGTATCCAAGCAGATTAATGGAGAAGAAGGAAAAAGTGCACAAGCAACATTTCATTTGGAAATCTCGGTCCCAGAGTCTGGACGAAGAGTGGAGAGTCGTCAATCCAAGTGTCCTGCGCTCCAGTGTGAAGTCTCCACAGTCAGCGATGGTTTGGGGGCCGTGTCATCTGCTGGTGCTGGTCCGGTGTGAAGTTTCCGCAGTCAGCGATGGTTTGGGGGCCGTGTCATCTGCTGGTGCTGGTCCGGTGTGAAGTTTCCGCAGTCAGTGATGGTTTGTTATATCAGGTCCAGAGTCAGCGCAGCGTCTAGCAGGACATTCCCAGCACTTCATGCTTCCCTCTGCTGACAGCTTTATGGAGACGCTGATTTCATTTTCCAGCAGGACTCGGCACCTGCCCACCCTGCCAAAAGTACCAACACCTGGTGTAATAACCTCAGTATCACTGCTCCTGATTGGCCAGCAAACTCTCCCGACCTAAACCCTATAGAGAATCTGTAGGGTATTGTCAAGAGGAAGATGAGACCCCAGACCCAACAATGCAGATGAGCTGAAGGCCGATATCATACAACCTGTACTTCCATAACACCTCAGCAGTGCCACAGGCTGATCGCTGCAATGCCACGCCGCATTAATAAACCCTCAGCAGTGCCACTGGCTGATCGCTGCAATGCCACGCCACATTAATAACACCTCAGCAGTGCCACAGGCTGATCGCCTCTATGCCACGCCGCATTGATAACACCTCAGCAGTGCCACAGGCTGAGCGCCTCCATGCCACGCCGCATTGATAACCCCTCAGCAGTGCCACAGGCTGATCGCCCCCATGCCACACCGCATTAATAACCCCTCAGCAGTGCCACAGGCTGCCTCCATGCCACGCCGCATTGATAACACCTCAGCAGTGCCACAGGCTGATCGCTGCAATGCCACGCCGCATTAATAAACCCTCAGCAGTGCCACTGGCTGATCGCTGCAATGCCACGCCACATTAATAACACCTCAACAGTGCCACAGGCTGATCGCCTCTATGCCACGCCGCATTGATAACACCTCAGCAGTGCCACAGGCTGAGCGCCTCCATGCCACGCCGCATTGATAACCCCTCAGCAGTGCCACAGGCTGATCGCCCCCATGCCACACCGCATTAATAACCCCTCAGCAGTGCCACAGGCTGCCTCCATGCCACGCCGCATTGATAACACCTCAGCAGTGCCACAGCCTGATCGCCTCCATGCCACGTTGCATTGATAACACCTCAGCAGTGCCACAGGCTGATCGCCTCCATGCCACGCCACATTGGTAACACCTCAGCAGTGCCACAGGCTGATCACCTCCATGCCACGCCGCATTAATAACGCCTCAGCAGTGCCACAGGCTGATCGCCTCCATGCCACGCCGCAGTGATGCAGTAATTCATGCAGAGAGCAGATACTGGACAGACTTTTCAGTAGGACATTTGGGTATTAAAAATCATTTTTGATATTGGGCTTATATAATATTCTGATTTTCTGAGACACAAAATTTTGGGTTTTCAGTAACTGGTCCCATAATCATGAACATTACAAGAAGAAACTGCTGGAAATAGATCCCTCTGTGTGTGATGAATCTATAGAATATATGAGATCCCTCTGTGTGTGATGAATATATAGAATATATGAGATCCCTCTGTGTGTGATGAATCTATAGAATATATGAGATCCCTCTGTGTGTGATGAGTCTATAGAATATATGAGATCCCTCTGTGTGTGATGAATCTATAGAATACAAGACACTTTATGAATTACTGAAATAAATTTTTGATGATCTAGTTCATAGTATAACCATCTATTGGATTGTGTTACGGCTTTCTTAGAACGAGGGGGTCAGTGTTTTGTGTTGTGTTGACTATATTTAGTTTTTTTCCTTTTAAGATACAAATTTTACCAATACTGCTAGAGATTTCTGGTAATCACTGACCAATATATAACATGAATTATTATCACTGATTATTACACCCCCGATATGTACCATATATTATAATCACTGACTATTACACCCCTGATGTGTAACTGCATTATTATCACTGATTATTACACTCCATATAGGTAACATTGATAATTATACCCAGATCTGTAACATGGATTATGATCACTTATTATTACACCCCGATATGTAATATAGATTATTAGCACCGAGTGTTACACTTCCGATACATTACATGCATTTTTATCATGGTTTAATAACCCACCGGGTCATGCAGTGCCACTTACCAGTTGGATCCACACATTAGGTGCCTGTCGTTGCTCCCGGCTGTCTCTGATCCTCATCTCTCAGTTCTGTTACTAGAAGCTTCAGCTGGACAATGACAAACAGGTCAGGACCTCACTCGGCCTGTCCACTCAGCACAAGCTCACACCAATCCCAGAGGACTCTTACCTGACCGTGTTCAGTGTATACAGCTCTTAGGTCTGTATATTGTGTATGTCTGGTGTAGTACACAGAAATCTTCCTGATGTACTGATTATATATAATGTTCTGAAATCTATTTTGTAACAGACTATCACCACCAGGTGGCGCCTCACAGTACAGCGCCATCTTAAACTGCCTATCTGGTGGTCATTTATGGAAAAACTTCATGATATGTGTCTTGGCAGTAAAATATCTAGTAGCAAAACTAGCACTACAAGCGGTATGAAGCACTTGTGTTGTGTAGCAGACCGTTATGGGGGAGTTAGGTGGGAATCGGATGCTATAAAAACCTGCTAATCTGCCACCATGCTCCACATGATGGCGCTGAGAAACATCCCCACCAGAACGCAGCAATATCAGCATCACCGTGGACCCACCACTGTGCAGTCAGAACACTATAGAAGACATCCAACAGTTTGGAACTTTTCAACAATGCAGTCTTGAGGGCGCTAAATGACTGAAATGTTGTTGTAGTTCAGCAGTACTGAGAAATCTCACCCAATGCCTCCTATCTGAAGTGTTAGATAAAAAAAAGAATTAGTCTCCAAAGTAATTTTTTTCTTCTAAATTAAAGAGGCTGTCACCACATTATAAGTGGCCTATCTTGTACATGATGTGATCGGCGCTGTAATGTGGATAACAGTGGTCCTAGTAATAAAGAGGCTGTCACCACATTATAGGTGGCCTATATTGTACATGATGTGATCGGCGCTGTAATGTAGATAACAGTGGTCCTAGTAATAAAGAGGCTCCTTCACCACATTATAAGTGGCCTATATTGTACATGTGATCGGCGCTGTAATGTAGATAACAGTGGTCCTAGTAATAAAGAGGCTCTGTCACCACATTATAAGTGGCCTATATTGTACATGATGTGATCAGCGCTGTAATGTAGATAACAGTGGTCCTAGTAATAAAGAGGCTCTGTCACCACATTATAAGTGGCCTATATTGTACATGATGTGATCGGCGCTGTAATGTAGATTACAGCGGTATTTTTTATTTAGAAAAATGATCAGTTATGACCTATATTAGCTTTATGCTAATGAGTTTCTCAATGGACAACTGGGCGTGTTTTACTATATGACCAAGTGGGCGTGCTTTCCTATATGACCAAGTGGGCGTGTTTTCCTATATGACCAAGTGGGCGTTGTACAGATGAGTGTATGACGCTGACCAATCAGTGACCAATCAGCGTCAAACACTTCTCTCCATTCATTTAAACAGCCACATACACACACATTAATGTTAATCAAGTGTCCTGACAATGAATATACAATACCTCCTGTCAGGACAGGATGTGTATTCAGAATCCTGACCACTTCTTTGTGAGTTACAGCATAGCAGGCATAGTCTCGCGAGATTACGATGTAACCTGTCATTTACAGCGAGATCTCGCTGTGCTGTGCTGTAAATATCACACAGATGCTACAGAAGTGTCAGGATTCTGAATAGACATGACGTCCTAGCTGGAGGTAATATTATATTATATTCATTGTCAGGACACTGCAGTAATGTTATAGTTTGTTTATGTGGCTGCACATAGTGATATAACTATATCGCTATGTGCTGTATAAATGAATGGAGAGAAGTGTATGATGCTGATTGGTCACTGATTGGTCAGCATCATACACTTCTCTCCACAACGCCCACTTGGTCATATAGTAAAACACGCCCAGTTGTCCATTAAGAAACTCATTAGCATAAAGCTCAAATAGGCCATACCTCAGTCAAAATTGATAATTTTTCTAAATAAAATACACTGCTGTTATCTACATTACAGCGCCAATCACATCATGTACAAGATAGGCCACTTATAATGTGGTGACAGAGCCTCTTTATTACTAGGACCACTGTTATCTACATTACAGCACTGATCACATTATGTAGGAGACAGGACACTTATAATGTGGTGACAGCCTCTTTATTACTAGGACCACTGTTATCTACATTACAGCACTGATCACATTATGTAGGAGACAGGACACTTATAATCTGGTGAAAGCCTCTTTATTACTAGGACCACTGTTATCTACATTACAGCACTGATCACATTATGTAGGAGACAGGCCACTTATAATGTGGTGACAGCCTCTTTATTACTAGGACCACTGTTCTCTACATTACAGCGCCGATCACATTATGTAGGAGACAGGGCACTTATAATGTGGTGACAGCCTCTTTATTACTAGGACCACTGTTATCTACATTACAGCACTGATCACATTATGTAGGAGACAGGCCACTTATAATGTGGTGACAGCCTCTTTATTACTAGGACCACTGTTCTCTACATTACAGCGCCGATCACATTATGTAGGAGACAGGGCACTTATAATGTGGTGACAGCCTCTTTAAATCAATAATGCTAAGTTTCTGAATGTAGTATAAGGTGACTTAATTACTTTTTACTCATAAACACTGGCAGACTGTCGTCCATCGCCCTCATGGGCAATAGCGCCATCTAAAAGAATAGCCAAACCAAACAAATGAACAACGTAGCAGCTGATTTAATTGAACAGAAGAAGCGTCCCCAACACCAGGACAAGCTACAATTAACATCATGAAGATAAAGTTTCCGTTTAGATGAGGCCCCTCTGGCGTGTCTTTGTCTTCTGCTCATGTGGTTTTCTTTGTCACATGTATGAAGTAACAAGGTTCTTTCTCTTGGCCTAGGTTATAAGGCAGGAAATCTCCGTACACCATGTGCTCTGTGTGACCTCCGAAGGCCTCATCCAGCAGAGCAGTGAAAGACTCCAGGCGATGGGGATAGTAAGACAGGCGGAATTTGCTGTAGAAAGAAGAGGGAAGTTACTGAATAGATAAGCCTTAAAGTGGTGGCCGATCTCCTTCCCCTCCGGGTACCCATTCCAGTATATACACAGAATTACAGAATGCCGCCTTATGTTTTTGGTCACGCCTTTAGTTTTGAGTGCAGGTAGTCATGTTTAATATAAACAGAAAAGATTCCCTCAGCACACGCCAGCAATACTACACCGAGCCCAAGGGGCTTACTCCGAGCAACAAGTCACTAGTAAAATAGTCCAGCAAAAGAGAAAAGTTGCAGCACTCACCAGAAATTCCTTCACTTTATTTGGATCATTAAAAAGATACAAGGCCTGGAGGCGTGAAGCCCGAGCTCTGCACCACCGCTGCCACATTAGCCACACAGCACTTGTGGGGAAAAGATCCTCCCTGAAACCTCCCGCTGCCTCCTCTCACCAGTCGGGACACCCTCGACCTCCAAACACTTTGGATCACTATTTTCAGGCGGGTGATATCCTGCTGGACCGCAATTCAAGATGACCACCACGATCGCAGTAAGTGGTTCCCAATCCTACTATCGGCTCTCCAGTTCTCAACGACCTCTGCTCCACCAGGGACACTCAAATCAGCCCACCACCTACAGTAAATGGCTACAGGCAACCCTCCCTGGTCTCCGACCCGGACCATGCACCAAAGGAACGCACAGGACCCGTTCTCCCCTTATACAGCGGCCACGATCGCATGCAACTAAGACCACTGTCCATGAGGCAGCTCCACACTTATTTGCCACACGCCGGCTTTCCCCATTTGCCACCTCACTATCTCAATGGTCGTCCTTTGACAACATGTCTGAGGAGGAACCGCTCTCCCCAACTCCTTGAAGATGGAGGAACTATGTGAAAGCCTTGCCAACTAAATAGAACTTTCACGCCATTATAACAGAGGCGCTTGAGGCGATGGTCCGACAGGGTGAAAATGCTGGAGGAAGACCCGAATGTCACTGGGTCTCATCTGTCCCACACCAGAGCAGTGATCTCCTCACAAGCCGTGAACAGAAGGGAATTTAAGCACGATTTAGGAGACATTGATATTCGGTGGAGACGGAACAACATTTGGTTGCATGGTCGCCCTGAAGCCACAGCTGAGGAACATGTGAAGCCCATCCTGGAATCTATTTTCAACCAACTGTTGGGTGCTCCTGCGACCATCAGATTAAAACGGACTGCGCTGATCGGGCGCTAAAGCCTAAAGGCGCCTACAGCACTCCGAGAGATATTATATGAAACCTTCCAAATTATAATAATATAATAATCTTTATTTAAATAGCGCCAACATATTCCGCAGCACTTTAGAGGGAACATGAACAGACAATCAACAGCTTACAATCTATGAGGAGAGGAGTGAGGACGCTGATCACAAGAGCTTACAATCTATGAGGAGAGGAGTGAGGACGCTGATCACAAGAGCTTACAATCTATGAGGAGAGGAGGAGTGAGGACACTGATCACAAGAGCTTACAATCTATGAGGAGAGGAGTGAGGACGCTGATCACAAGAGCTTACAATCTATGAGGAGAGGAGTGAGGACGCTGATCAGAAGAGCTTACAATCTATGAGGAGAGGAAAGAGGAGTGAGGACGCTGATCACAAGAGCTTACAATCTATGAGGAGAGGAGTGAGGACGCTGATCACAAGAGCTTACAATCTATGAGGAGGAGAGGAGTGAGGACGCTGATCACAAGAGCTTACAATCTATGAGGAGAGGAGTGAGGAAGCTGATCACAAGAGCTTACAATCTATGAGGAGAGGAAAGAGGAGTGAGGACGCTGATCACAAGAGCTTACAATCTATGAGGAGAGGAGTGAGGACGCTGATCACAAGAGCTAACAATCTATGAGGAGAGGAGTGAGGACGCTGATCACAAGAGCTTACAATCTATGAGGAGGAGAGGAGTGAGGACGCTGATCACAAGAGCTTACAATCTATGAGGAGAGGAGTGAGGACGCTGATCACAAGAGCTAACAATCTATGAGGAGAGGAGTGAGGACGCTGATCACAAGAGCTTACAATCTATGAGGAGGAGAGGAGTGAGGACGCTGATCACAAGAGCTTACAATCTATGAGGAGGAGTGAGGACGCTGATCACAAGAGCTTACAATCTATGAGGAGAGGAGTGAGGACGCTGATCACAAGAGCTAACAATCTATGAGGAGAGGAGTGAGGACGCTGATCACAAGAGCTTACAATCTATGAGGAGGAGAGGAGTGAGGACGCTGATCACAAGAGCTTACAATCTATGAGGAGAGGAGTGAGGACGCTGATCACAAGAGCTTACAATCTATGAGGAGAGGAGTGAGGACGCTGATCACAAGAGCTTACAATCTATGAGGAGAGGAGTGAGGACACTGATCACAAGAGCTAACAATCTATGAGGAGAGGAGTGAGGACGCTGATCACAAGAGCTTACAATCTATGAGGAGGAGAGGAGTGAGGACGCTGATCACAAGAGCTTACAATCTATGAGGAGGAGGAGTGAGGACGCTGATCACAAGAGCTTACAATCTATGAGGAGAGGAGTGAGGACACTGATCACAAGAGCTAACAATCTATGAGGAGAGGAGTGAGGACGCTGATCACAAGAGCTTACAATCTATGAGGAGGAGAGGAGTGAGGACGCTGATCACAAGAGTTTACAATCTATGAGGAGAGGAGTGAGGACGCTGATCACAAGAGCTTACAATCTATGAGGAGAGGAGTGAGGACGCTGATCACAAGAGATTACAATCTATGAGGAGTGAGGACACTGATCACAAGAGCTTACAATCTATGAGGAGAGGAGTGAGGACGCTGATCACAAGAGCTAACAATCTATGAGGAGAGGAGTGAGGACACTGATCACAAGAGCTTACAATCTATGAGGAGGAGAGGAGTGAGGACGCTGATCACAAGAGCTTACAATCTATGAGGAGGAGAGGAGTGAGGACGCTGATCACAAGAGCTTACAATCTATGAGGAGGAGAGGAGTGAGGACGCTGATCACAAGAGCTTACAATCTATGAGGAGGAGAGGAGTGAGGACGCTGATCACAAGAGCTTACAATCAATGAGGAGTGAGGACGCTGATCACAAGAGCTTACAATCTATGAGGAGGAGAGGAGGAGTGAGGATGCTGATCACAAGAGCTTACAATCTATGAGGAGAGGAGTGAGGACGCTGATCACAAGAGCTAACAATCTATGAGGAGAGGAGTGAGGACGCTGATCACAAGAGCTTACAATCTATGAGGAGGAGAGGAGTGAGGACGCTGATCACAAGAGCTTACAATCTATGAGGAGGAGAGGAGTGAGGACGCTGATCACAAGAGCTTACAATCTATGAGGAGAGGAGTGAGGACGCTGATCACAAGAGCTAACAATCTATGAGGAGAGGAGTGAGGACGCTGATCACAAGAGCTTACAATCTATGAGGAGGAGAGGAGTGAGGACGCTGATCACAAGAGCTTACAATCTATGAGGAGAGGAGTGAGGACGCTGATCACAAGAGCTAACAATCTATGAGGAGAGGAGTGAGGACGCTGATCACAAGAGCTTACAATCTATGAGGAGGAGAGGAGTGAGGACGCTGATCACAAGAGCTTACAATCTATGAGGAGAGGAGTGAGGACGCTGATCACAAGAGCTTACAATCTATGAGGAGAGGAGTGAGGACGCTGATCACAAGAGCTAACAATCTATGAGGAGAGGAGTGAGGACGCTGATCACAAGAGCTTACAATCTATGAGGAGGAGAGGAGTGAGGACGCTGATCACAAGAGCTTACAATCTATGAGGAGGAGAGGAGTGAGGACGCTGATCACAAGAGCTTACAATCTATGAGGAGAGGAGTGAGGACACTGATCACAAGAGCGAACAATCTATGAGGAGAGGAGTGAGGACGCTGATCACAAGAGCTTACAATCTATGAGGAGGAGAGGAGTGAGGACGCTGATCACAAGAGCTTACAATCTATGAGGAGGAGAGGAGTGAGGACGCTGATCACAAGAGCTTACAATCTATGAGGAGAGGAGTGAGGACGCTGATCACAAGAGCTTACAATCTATGAGGAGAGGAGTGAGGACACTGATCACAAGAGCTAACAATCTATGAGGAGAGGAGTGAGGACGCTGATCACAAGAGCTTACAATCTATGAGGAGGAGAGGAGTGAGGACGCTGATCACAAGAGCTTACAATCTATGAGGAGGAGGAGTGAGGACGCTGATCACAAGAGCTTACAATCTATGAGGAGAGGAGTGAGGACGCTGATCACAAGAGCTTACAATCTATGAGGAGAGGAGTGAGGACGCTGATCACAAGAGATTACAATCTATGAGGAGTGAGGACACTGATCACAAGAGCTTACAATCTATGAGGAGAGGAGTGAGGACGCTGATCACAAGAGCTAACAATCTATGAGGAGAGGAGTGAGGACACTGATCACAAGAGCTTACAATCTATGAGGAGGAGAGGAGTGAGGACGCTGATCACAAGAGCTTACAATCTATGAGGAGGAGGAGTGAGGACGCTGATCACAAGAGCTTACAATCAATGAGGAGTGAGGACGCTGATCACAAGAGCTTACAATCTATGAGGAGGAGAGGAGTGAGGACGCTGATCACCAGAGCTTACAATCTATGAGGAGGAGAGGAGTGAGGACGCTGATCACAAGAGCTTACAATCTATGAGGAGAGGAGTGAGGATGCTGATCACAAGAGCTTACAATCTATGAGGAGAGGAGGAGTGAGGACGCTGATCACAAGAGCTTACAATCTATGAGGCGAGGAGGAGTGAGGACGCTGATCACAAGAGCTTACAATCTATGAGGAGAGGAGGAGTGAGGACGCTGATCACAAGAGCTTACAATCTATAAGGAGAGGAGGAGTGAGGACGCTGATCACAAGAGCTTACAATCTATGAGGAGAGGAGGAGTGAGGACGCTGATCACAAGAGCTTACAATCTATGAGGAGAGGAGGAGTGAGGACGCTGATCACAAGAGCTTACAATCTATGAGGAGGAGAGGAGTGAGGACGCTGATCACAAGAGCTTACAATCAATGAGGAGTGAGGACGCTGATCACAACAGCTTACAATCTATGAGGAGAGGAGTGAGGACGCTAATCACAAGAGCTTACAATCTATGAGGAGAGGAGGAGTGAGGACGCTGATCACAAGAGCTTACAATCTATGAGGCGAGGAGGAGTGAGGACGCTGATCACAAGAGCTTACAATCTATGAGGAGAGGAGGAGTGAGGACGCTGATCACAAGAGCTTACAATCTATGAGGAGAGGAGGAGTGAGGACGCTGATCACAAGAGCTTACAATCTATGAGGAGAGGAGGAGTGAGGACACTGATCACAAGAGCTTACAATCTATAAGGAGGAGAGGAGTGAGGACGCTGATCACCAGAGCTTACAATCTATGAGGAGGAGAGGAGTGAGGACGCTGATCACCAGAGCTTACAATCTATGAGGAGGAGAGGAGTGAGGACACTGATCACAAGAGCTTACAATCTATGAGGAGAGGAGGAGTGAGGACGCTGATCACAAGAGCTTACAATCTATGAGGAGAGGAGGAGTGAGGACACTGATCACAAGAGCTTACAATCTATGAGAAGAGCAGGAGTGAGGACGCTGATCACAGAAGCTTACAATCTATGAGGAGGAGAGGAGTGAGGACGCTGATCACAAGAGCTTACAATCTATGAGGAGAGGAGTGAGGACGCTGATCACAAGAGCTTACAATCTATGAGGAGAGGAGTGAGGACGCTGATCACAAGAGCTTACAATCTATGAGGAGGAGGAGTGAGGACGCTGATCACAAGAGCTTACAATCTATGAGGAGAGGAGTGAGGACGCTGATCACAAGAGCTTACAATCTATGAGGAGAGGAGTGAGGACGCTGATCACAAGAGCTAACAATCTATGAGGAGAGGAGTGAGGACACTGATCACAAGAGCTTACAATCTATGAGGAGGAGAGGAGGACGCTGATCACAAGAGCTTACAATCTATGAGGAGGAGGAGTGAGGACGCTGATCACAAGAGCTTACAATCTATGAGGAGGAGGAGTGAGGACGCTGATCACAAGAGCTTACAATCTATGAGGAGAGGAGGAGTGAGGACGCTGATCACAAGAGCTTACAATCTATAAGGAGGAGAGGAGTGAGGACGCTGATCACCAGAGCTTACAATCTATGAGGAGGAGAGGAGTGAGGACGCTGATCACAAGAGCTTACAATCAATGAGGAGTGAGGACGCTGATCACAAGAGCTTACAATCTATGAGGAGGAGAGGAGGAGTGAGGACGCTGATCACAAGAGCTTACAATCTATGAGGCGAGGAGGAGTGAGGACGCTGATCACAAGAGCTTACAATCTATGAGGAGAGGAGGAGTGAGGACGCTGATCACAAGAGCTTACAATCTATGAGGAGAGGAGGAGTGAGGACGCTGATCACAAGAGCTTACAATCTATAAGGAGGAGAGGAGTGAGGACGCTGATCACCAGAGCTTACAATCTATGAGGAGGAGAGGAGTGAGGACGCTGATCACCAGAGCTTACAATCTATGAGGAGGAGAGGAGTGAGGACACTGATCACAAGAGCTTACAATCTATGAGGAGAGGAGGAGTGAGGACACTGATCACAAGAGCTTACAATCTATGAGAAGAGCAGGAGTGAGGACGCTGATCACAAGAGCTTACAATCTATGAGGAGAGGAGGAGTGAGGACGCTGATCACAAGAGCTTACAATCTATGAGGAGAGGAGGAGTGAGGACGCTGATCACAAGAGCTTACAATCTATAAGGAGGAGAGGAGTGAGGACGCTGATCACCAGAGCTTACAATCTATGAGGAGGAGAGGAGTGAGGACGCTGATCACCAGAGCTTACAATCTATGAGGAGGAGAGGAGTGAGGACGCTGATCACAGAAGCTTACAATCTATGAGGAGAGGAGTGAGGACGCTGATCCCAAGAGCTTACAATCTATGAGAAGAGCAGGAGTGAGGACGCTGATCACAGAAGCTTACAATCTATGAGGATAGGAGGAGTGAGGACACTGATGACAAGAGCTTACAATCTATGAGGAGAGGAGTGAGGACACTGATCACAAGAGCTTACAATCTATGAGAAGAGCAGGAGTGAGGACGCTGATCACAGAAGCTTACAATCTATGAGGAGAGGAGGAGTGAGGACGCTGATCACAAGAGCTTACAATCTATGAGGAGAGGAGTGAGGACGCTGATCCCAAGAGCTTACAATCTATGAGGAAAAGAGGAGAGAGGACGCTGATCACAAGAGCTTACAATCTATGAGGAGAGGAGGAGTGAGGACGCTGATCACAAGAGCTTACAATCTATGAGGAGAGGAAGAGTGAGGACGCTGATCACAAGAGCTTACAATCTATGAGGAGAGGAGTGAGGACGCTGATCACAAGAACTTACAATCTATGAGGAGAGGAGTGAGGACGCTGATCACAAGAACTTACAATCTATGAGGAGAGGAGTGAGGACGCTGATCACAAGAGCTTACAATCTATGAGGAGAGGAGGAGTGAGGACGCTGATCACAAGAGCTTACAATCTATGAGGAGAGGAGCGAGGACGCTGATCACAAGAGCTTACAATCTATGAGGAGAGGAGTGAGGACGCTGATCCCAAGAGCTTACAATCTATGAGGAGAGGAGTGAGGACGCTGATCACCAGAGCTTACAATCTATGAGGAGGAGAGGAGTGAGGACGCTGATCACAAGAGCTTACAATCTATGAGGAGAGGAGTGAGGACGCTGATCACAAGAGCTTACAATCTATGAGGAGAGGAGTGAGGATGCGGTTCACAAGAGCTTACAATCTATGAGGAGAGGAGTGAGGACGCTGATCACAAGAGCTTACAATCTATGAGGAGAGTAGTGAGGACGCTGATCACAAGAGCTTATAATCTATGAGGAGGAGAGGAGTGAGGACGCTGATCACAAGAGCTTACAATCTATGAGGAGAGGAGTGAGGACGCTGATCACAAGAGCTTACAATCTATGAGGAGAAGAGGAGGGAGGACGCTGATCACGAGAGCTTACAATCTATGAGGAGGAGAGGAGGGAGGACGCTGATCACAAAAGCTTACAATCTATGAGGGGAGGAGTGAGGACGCTGATCACAAGAGCTTACAATCTATGAGGAGAGGAGGAGTGAGGACGCTGATCACAAGAGCTTACAATCTATGAGGAGGAGAGGAGTGGGGACGCTGATCACAAGAGCTTACAATCTATGAGGAGAAGAGGAGTGATGACACTGATCACAAGAGCTTACAATCTATGAGGAGAGGAGGAGTGAGGACGCTGATCACAAGAGCTTACAATCTATGAGGAGAAGAGGAGTGAGGACGCTGATCACAAGAGCTTACAATCTATGAGGAGAGGAAGAGTGAGGACGCAGATCACAAGAGCTTACAATCTATGAGGAGAGGAGGAGTGAGGACGCGGATCACAAGAGCTTACAATCTATGAGGAGGAGAGGAGTGAGGACACTGATCACAAGAGCTTACAATCTATGAGGAGAGGAGAGGAGGAGTGAGGATGCGGATCACAGGAGCTTACAATCTATGAGGAGAGGAGTGAGGACGCTGATCACAAGAGCTTACAATCTATGAGGAGAGGAGGAGTGAGGACGCTGATCACAAGAGCTTACAATCTATGAGAAGAGGAGTGAGGACGCTGATCACAAGAGTTTACAATCTATGAGGAGAGGAGAGAGGACGCTGATCACAAGAGCTTACAATCTATGAGGAGAGGAGGAGTGAGGACGCTGATCACAAGAGCTTACAATCTATGAGGAGAGGAGGAGTGAGGACGCTGATCACAAGAGCTTACAATCTATGAGGAGGAGAGGAGTGAGGACGCTGATCACAAGAGCTTACAATCTATGAGGAGAGGAGGAGTGAGGACGCTGATCACAAGAGCTTACAATCTATGAGGAGGAGAGGAGTGAGGACGCTGATCACAAGAGCTTACAATCTATGAGGAGAGGAGTGAGGACGCTGATCACAAGAGCTTACAATCTATGAGGAGAGGAGTGAGGACGCTGATCACAAGAGCTTACAATCTATGAGGAAATAAGGGAGACACAGTGTAACAGTGTCTGTTCTGTACATCGCTCCGCCATCTTTTATACACATGGGTGGTAACATAAAGCTGCAGGAGCCGGTCACCCGTCAGTATCCGTGTATGACGGATATGAAGTGTATTAGGGTGCAGGGAGTGTGGGGGATGCTGCCGAATGAAAGGGGGGCAGGGAAAGGAGTTAGATTAGGGAATTTCATAGGCCAGTCTAAAAAGATGTGTTTTAAGGGCACGTTTAAAAGTGTGGATGTTGGGAATTGATCTGATAGTCTGGGGCAGCACGAGAAAAATCTTGGGGACAGGAGTGGGAGGTTCGAATTACTGAGGATTTTAATCTAAGGTCGTTGGCAGAACGTAGAGCCCGAGTGGTAGACAGAGATGAGGGAGGAGATGTGGGGAGGTGCGGCATGGGGGAGAGCAGGGGTGTAACTAGGAAAGACTGGGCCCCCCCTCCCCTAGGTGGCACGCACAGTCTACCTTGTAAATAGTGCCCCCCTGTAAATTCTGCCACACAGCCCCCTTGTAGATAGTGCCAAACAGCCCCCTCTGTAGATAGCGCCATACAGCCCCCCCTGTAGTGAGCACCATATAGCCCCCCTGTAGTGCCACACAGAACCCCTTTAGATAGTGTAACAACCCCCTTGTAGACAGTGCCTCTCTCCCCCCTCGTAGATAGTGCCATAGTCTTCTGTAGATCGCGCCATACAGCCCCCCTTTAGAGTACAATACAGCACCCCTGTAGATAGTACCCCCCACCTCACCTATAGATACTTCCATACAGCCCCCCCTGTAGATAGTGTCAGAGCCCCCCTGTAGATAGTGCCACATAGCCCCTCTGTAGATAGTGTCACAGAGCCCCCCTGTAGATAGTGCCATACAGCCCCTCTGTAGATCATTTCACACAGCCTCCTGTAGATAGCGGCACACAGCCCCCCCTGTAAATCGTGTCATACAGCCCCATGTAGATTGTGCCACACAGCCCTCTCTGTAGATAGTGCCACACAGCCCACACTGTAGATAGTGCCACACAGCCCCCTCTGTAGATCGCACCATACAGCAGCCCCCGCCTGTAGATAGCACCCCCCAAACAAATAAAACAAAAAACACACTCACCTAGGCCCCATTCCCAAGACGAATGGAGATTCTATACAGCTTCCACAATGCGACCGCATCCTTGCGTAGGTCAGTGTGATTCACTGACAACATCACGTCGGCCTGCGCAGGGATCCAGTCACTGTGCATGATAGGCTGCAGGCCGATCGGCCTGTAGCCTAGTTAATAAAGGGGTATTCCGTTTACATGTTACCCCCTATCCGTAGGGTAGGGGGTAACTTGATGATTGGTGGGTGTCCGACAGCTGGGACCCCCACCATTTACAAGAACGGGGGTCCCAAACCACTCGTTTCAACCGAGCGGCAGTTCGCTCACGCGCACTGCCGCACCATACCGAGTGCAGTGTTTGGCTATTTCCGGCGCTGCCACAGAAAATTAGTGGAGCTGTAGTGTGCGACCTGCCGCTTGGTTGAAACGAGGGGTTACGGGACCGACGGATAGGGGGTATCTTGTTGTAACTGGCAGAGTGGGGAGACACCTCCCTGCTCTGCCATAGTGTACAATAATATCTGCGCCCTAAGGACGCAGGTACTATTGAATGTGGCGTTGCTACCGCTGTGGACAAAATGGGGCCCCTAATACCACGGGCCCCGTAGCAGCCACTATGGCTGCTACAGCGGTAGTTACGCCACTGGGGGAGAGTTTTGTGGGTGAGAGTAATAAGTTTGAATTTAATTCTGAAGGGGATGGATGGGTAACCAGTGTAGTCACTGGCACAGGGTAGAGGCGTTGGCGTAGTGACTGGCACAGGGTAGAGGTGTTGGCGTAGTGACTGGCACAGGGTAGAGGCGTTGGCGTAGTGACTGGCACAGGGTAGAGGCGTTGGTGTAGTGACTGGCACAGGGTAGAGGCATTGGCGTAGTGACTGGCACAGGGTAGAGGCGTTGGCGTAGTGACTGGCACAGGGTAGAGGTGTTGGCGTAGTGACTGGCACAGGGTAGAGGTGTTGGTGTAGTGACTGGCACAGGGTAGAGGTGTTGGTGTAGTGACTGGCACAGGGTAGAGGCGTTGGTGTAGTGACTGGCACAGGGTAGAGGCATTGGCGTAGTGACTGGCACAGGGTAGAGGCGTTGGTGTAGTGACTGGCACAGGGTAGAGGCGTTGGTGTAGTGATGGTAGTGATAGAGACAGCGTGCGTGCTGCCTAGAAGTGATGGTAGTGATAGAGACAGCGGGGCGTGCTACCCAGGAGTGATGGTAGTGATAGAGACAGCGGATGTGCTGCCTAGAAGTGATGGTAGTGATAGAGACACCGGGCGTGCTGCCCAGGAGTTATGGCAGTGATAGAGACATCGGGCATGCTGCCCAGGATTTATGGCAGTGATAGAGACAACGGGCATGCTGCCCAGGAGTGATGGTAGTGATAGAGACATCGGGCATGCTGCCCAGGAGTTATGGCAGTGATAGAGACAGCGGGCGTGCTGCCCAGCAGTGATGGTGTCAGGGAGAGAAGAATGTACAGGAAAACTTATAGCTGAGGAGCCAATGGGACTTAAGCAAGTCCCACATCTCTAGGGAGGGGCATGTGTCTTTTTCTGTGTTTCTTTGTTCTGAATAAAGTTTCAGTCTTCCTCCTGGCTGAGGGAGGGGATGTCTACCAACATTACTCTGTGTGGTGTACTTCTTTCCAGGCATGCCTTCAGCTTTCAATTTACAGAGGTGGTTATTCGGTGTGAAATACGGACCTGACATTTGGCGCCCGAACGTGGGGCCTCACTCAAGGAAATATCAAAATCCGGACAATCGACAATCACAGGGTGAAACAGAGGACTCAAAGTTGCCCACTGAAGGAATTTGATCACCTCCATACTAAGCCCGGTAAGTCAGTTGATTTGATAAATCTTCGACTTATCTGTGTTAGTGGACAGTCTTGTGGCGATCTGTAGAACCCTTTTGTTGATTTCCTGGATTATCTCAGGCGACAGAGGCGATATTTTCTGCTGTGAGGTCGAAAACCTGTGAGACCTTAGTTGCGCCCGACTAACCATCCTCTGGGTAATTAGGGACTAGATAAAGATTATATAACAGACCGGAGAGCTATAGACTGCGAGATTTTAATATTTCCAGCGAGGCCGGAGAGTCTAGCTAAAGATTAAATAACAGACCGGAGAGCTATAGACCTGTGAGATTTTAATATTTCCAGCAAGGCCGGAGAGTCTAGAAAAAGATTGTTATATCCTAGCGAGATGTAATAATAAATACATTGCAGACTAGGAATTGTAATATTTCGGCGGACCGGAGGCTGTAGACTGAGGAATTGTAATATTTCCGGCGAGGCCTGGGAGTCGTTGACCGAAAATTGTTATATAAATTACATGTATAATATAGACTGTTAGGCATATGATTTAGTGAAGCGAAGAGAAGGGAAGCAGTATGTGAGTAAAATGAAGAAATTGATGGAAGTGTGTGGAATCCATAGAGGAGGGCGGCTGCAAGCCGGAGATTGGGCAAAAGGTATTCTGGAGAACAAAGGGAAGTTGGAAGGTAGTAAGTTGATGGAAAGTGCTTTAGAGGGATTTGCAGAAGAGGAAGTTAGGAATAAGAAAGGTATTATATTATGTTATGTTATATGTATTAGAAAACAAAAGAACAGCCCCCACCTTATAATGGCTCTGTAAGGAGCAGCCCACACCTTATAATGGCGTCTGTACCTCATGTCGAGTGTGTTGTTTCCAATGGGAGAGGCTGCCCCCTCCCCCCCCCCCCGCCCCTGATGTGGCCACGCCCGGCCCAACCAAATCAGTATGAAATAATCGCCTTGTTCATTTTGTCATTTGTAAATACATTCTGCAGTGTCTTTTCTATTTACAGAGGTTCCATTCTAGTGTGCGGGACGCTGTTCACTGATGAAACAACACGTCATCATAATATAGAGATGGTGGCCGACAGATTGGACTGTTACAGATTATGTGTTTGATGATTTGAACGTAGATAATTCCCATACAATGGTGTGATGAATGATTGCAGATACGTATGTTGTTTTGCCGGCATTGAAAGTGTTAAGATTGTGAGACTAGAAGCTGTGCGAGGTGAGTGTGTGACCCCCCCCCCCCTCCCCTGTAGTATGCTGTGTTTGGGAGGAGGAGGGCGGCTGACTGGGTGCAGTCTGCAGGGCTGATGAGACAAAGGGATTTCAATATGCACTGCTTTTAGAGATATATATATATATATCAGTGATGTCTACAAACCTAAATACATTTCTTCTCTTTGCGCATGCGCTGTTGTTTATAAAAGTTCCGATATTTATGTGTTATGATGTGATCAGATTTCATGTGTTTTGATGTTAATTCAGATGTATTAAACTACAGATACTGTGAGACACGGGGTTTTGAAAATGTATGTGCCCCCACCTTTCCCTATTTTTATATACAGTTTATTGGTTTGCAGTAATTAATGTTATCAGATATAATATTTTCTGTTTTATTGAATAACTAACTACAATTGTTTTGTTTTTGATTTCACACATGAGTTATGTCATTGTAAAGATAACATGTATTTTCGTCAGGAAAAGGTCATTTTTGTTTCAGGCTGTTATACATTACAGGGGGTTCAACTAGTGCCCGACTTTGTTATGTTGAGATGTAGTTTTGAACTCTGCTACATTACTTTCGCAGAGTCCACAAAGGGGGGAATGGTGAAGGAACTGATCAGGTACAATTTTGGCTTATTTTGAATTAATTAATTTGGTTTCAGGAGATCTACAAAATGTGTATGAGACCCCAATGAGTAATCCAGATTAAATGTGTATGAGAGTAACCTACATTTTGAGGTTTTTTTGTGTAGATGGTTCCAGATCCTTCCAGAACGGTAAATATGGCACTGGGTAAGCTGTGCTGTAGTCTCCACCCAATATGAGGTATTGTGTAAAAGACCATGCCCCTCCAGCAAAGTTACACAGGAGGTGACGTCACTCACAGATGGGTCTTTACAGATTTAGATGGGGGAGAAGGCAAAACAAAAAAAATTTGTCTGGGCATTGTTAATTTGATGTAAAGTTTTTAGGAATTTTTTATTTTTTATTTGTTTTTGTATTAATCAAGTATTTGCAGAATCTGATAAAAGTGAGATTCTCAAAGTGTTCTGGATCAGATGAGTGTGGAGAAGTGCATAACATTTGGTTTTATTTTAGAGGATGAAGACGCCACCCCTTTGAAATGTTCTATCTATATGTGACGTGGGTTTTTAATGTAAATTTGTAATGTAGAAATACTTGATCATATACAGTATGTACAAGACAGGATACGAGGCACCAGGTAAATTACCCAGAAACAACTCTCACCTTCTTGTTCATCTCAAGGAGCGGAGCTGGAGGTGCTCGCTGAGGCTGTAACCTGGCAGAATGTAAGACGGCCGACATTTACACTGACTCTAGGTACGCTTTTGGCATCGCCCTCAATTATGGGCCCATTGGTAGTAGGAACTTTATTGGATCATCGGGTAAGCCAATTGAGAGAGCAAGAGAAGACAGAACTGACAAGAGTATGTGTAGCCAGGTGTCAGTAAATTGGCTTGTCCCTGGATACAATAATGCCACCGCTTGGTTTGTAGCAGAGTGCATGATGTGCGCACTGCATGACATAGGTAAAACAGCAAAGGTACCTGTGAAAAGTGCAGCCCGGCCAGATTATCCGTCCCAGACACTGCAGAACATACAACTACCTGAGGTAGAAGTGTATGACAATGTGCTCGTGTGTGTAGATCTGTTCTCAGGGGGGCCTGAAGCCCGGCCGGTATCTTCCCCACTGCAGACGTTGTGTGTAGTGACAGGGGAACAGTGCTTATCCCAAGTATTGACCTGGTGTTTGTACAATGATAAGATGTCAGCAGTTCTCTAGACGTTGTCCCAAGGTTAGTTTGTTTAATAACTGTATTTAAAGGAACAGTGTCATCACAAATAATTTTTTTATATGTTAAAGATGTTAGTGCTTTATTAAAAACGTTTATATTCATTTGTGTGTGTGTGTTTTACTTGTTCTTATTTTTACACTTTTTCTTGCGCCGCTCCCACACAGTCCAATTCGAAATTGGCGCCGTCCGGCGCCATTTTCCTGTGGACCGGAAGTCGCGGCCGGACAGTAATATTACTACTTCCGGTCGCGGCTTCCGGATTTGTGCACTTGGACCAGCGGCAGCAAACGGAGCGGACGGGCCGGAGGGAGCCACGGCGGCAGGAGCAGGTAAGAGATTTCAATGTATGTTCGTGTTTGTGTGTGTTTACTACTGTATGTAAACCTACTACACTGTGTGTTAGCTCAAAAAATGGCGACACACAGTGTAGGAGGTTACACCGTTCAAACCCCTCGTTTATCCCGGCACTAGCCAGGATAAAGGAGGGGGGGATGCTGAGAGCTCACTAGAGCGAGGGCTTTTAACCCAATGTTGCAATGCTGCAATTTTGGGAATAGCTCCATCTAGTGACCAAAAATGGGTAGTATTATAAATTAGAATTAATTTATAATATTTCCTGACTCGTGAAAAAAATAAAAACAATTTGAACAATGTTTAATCACCCACACACTAAATGTTTAATTTTTTTAAAAAAAACATGTTTTTCTGGCAACACATTCCCTTTAAGAAGGGTTGTGGGAATATTAAATACTGAGGTTAAGTTTTATGTAAAGTTCTAGACCAGCCTCAGCATTGGACTATTGGAGGCGTCAGATAAAAGGTACAGAAGCGGAATATTCCCATTCGAAAACATTTTTATTTGTTTATTTTTATTTTTGTTGTGAAAGGGAAATTTTAGAGCAGAGAATTCTGTGCAGTGTATATGTGTATGTGTAGATATATATAAAGAAGAAGAATCAGTTTGTAGGTATCAGTTTTAGTCACTGACTAGTGTGAACGTTTAAAATAAATCTGTCATTGTTAATGTTTTTCTTCAAGTTAATTATCTGATTAAGATCAACTACTGATTAGGCTATGAAAAGATTGTTCTCCACAGGAAGAGTCCAACTGGGAGCGGAAGGCGTGAGAACCAGATTCTGACAGAATGTGGACGGATAAAGGAAGGTAAACTGGTAGCGCCCAATGCATTCTTGATAGCACTTGTATTGATAGTGTATGACCTCACATATGCCCCAAGACTGCAAGGATCGACATGGTAAGATCTAATTGGTATGTCCCAGGCTTTACATCTGTTGCTGCTAAATTCTGTTAGAGCTGTTTGATTTGCCTACAGAACAGTCCTGGCAGACCGGTGCCGACCTTATCATACCCGCCTCCCACAAAGAGAACAGACCTTGAGAGGCTTTCCCAGGTAGAACGAACCAGATTAGAGTAAGAAAAATTGGTTTAAGACACTTGTCAGATAAACATGTGGAATCTGTGTATGTTTCTGTGAGGTGGAGATGTTCTAGGCAATCAGCTGAGATCAAGGTGCAAATCCTGCTGAAAGAGTATCACCAAGTGCAAATGAAATGTACCCAGTAATCACACATCTTCTAGGTGCACTGTCCATTGTAACAGAGAAGTTTTTCCATATATATATATACATATATATATACATATATATATATATATAGGTGTTTGATGTCATTTAAGGGCCTGACATTATTGTATGTACTTAGAACAACGTTTATAATGTATGCGGATGATGTTATCACCAGATTAGTATTTATTTTAACAAATGACAAGAGTTGGGGGTCCCCAGCAAGCGCCAGTAAATATGAACTAAAAGACTTTTAACACGATGAACTCCATCACTGAGATGCGGCAGGCACAGCCTGAGCCAGTACAACGCGTTTATCATGAACTGACGGCAGTGTCACAATTCTAAGCGGCCGCCCAGACAAGTAACTTGCCAGAGGAAGAGTACAGATGCGGAGGGTTTGTGATAGTCACAATACAACTCCACTAATCCGCCTACGTGGGATCTCACCCCAGGCTCACAGCATGAGGTTCTATGTACAGCCTGATGACGTAAACCAAAAGGAGACTGTGTCAGACAGATGACAACGACCAAACCAAGTCCTGATGACATCAGCAAAGATCAAAGTAAAGACCAAAGACCTGAGTGAATCCGTCAGCAGGATCAAGTGTTTTGATAAGTAAGTGGCTAGGATGGGGTAATAATAACTCCCCCACTGGACACCAATGTAGTCTGACTCCACAATTGTGTGGGTTACCCTGAGGGTGACAGTCAGTGAAGAGCAGAAGACAGGAGAAGAAGAGGACGATGGTGTACAGGACTGGCAATGAACTGATGGGACCCGAAACCTGAGGGTGATAGCATGAGATTGGTGATAGCATTATGATTATTAGTTGAGGCCCTATTGTTTATAATGTCTGAGGTTTATAATTATAATGTGTGTAAATATGCCACAGTGCTGCAAATTACAATCTGAGGAGTTTTATGTGAAGGTGTGAGGTGAAGGTCACTGTGCTGCCCATGACCTGTCATATTTGCAGGGGTAAAGTCCCATTAGGACAGTAAGTGACAGTGCGACAATTATTACCATTAATAAAAATGTAGACGGGATTATATATATATTACAACCAGCAGCGGTTTGTAGATTATACCAAGACAACCATCCTGTATCCTGATGAGAATAGGGAAAGTTAGGACCACTCCGAAAACTTGGAAGTCCAGGTACAAAGGGGGGTTACTCATCAGGAGTAGCTCGTCTCAAGCTGGTGAAGAAATCCAAAATCCCTACCCGCCTGGTTCGAGTGGTCAGTGGTAGGTTGATAGGCAAGACTCAGGGATAGAATAATAATATTTTTAGGGGGGACTGTCAGGGATCATTACTATGTATATTGTTTGAAAAATATTATCCTTACATATATATATATATATATATATATATACAGTCCAATGGTAGATGAACACAGCACTCCAATGGTTTCCAGAAAATCAGGCCATGTGCTCGTTACCTGGGGGTGAATCAATTCCCCAAGAGAATAGAGAGAAGCATAGAACACAGCAACGGCACCAGGACTTCAGAGTAGATGAAAGCAAAAAGTGGATTTATTCACCTCAATAAAGCAACGTTTCGGTTCAACAGGAACCTTTCTCAAGCCATATATTCAGTATATTACACAAAGAGATTGGATTCATGGAGCACAAATAGTCTGCATAACACGCCTATGGAAGACACAGCCCCCTGGAATGCAAAGAGGAGTGTGAAGAAGAATGTACAGGAAAACTTACAGCTGAGGAGCCAATGGGACTTAAGCAAGTCCCACATCTCTAGGGAGGGGCATGTTTCTTTTTCTGTTTCTTTGTTCTGAATAAAGTTTCAGTCTTCCTCCTGGCTGAGGGAGGGGATGTCTACCAACATTACTCTGTGTGGTGTACTTCTTTCCAGGCATGCCTTCAGCTTTCAATTTACAGAGGTGGTTATTCGGTGTGAAATACGGACCTGACATTGGTAGTGATAGAGACAGCGGGCATGCTGCCCAGGAGTTATGGTAGTGATAGAGACAGTGGGCGTGCTGCCCAGGAGTTTTGGTAGTGATAGAGACAGCGGGCATGCTGCTTAGGAGTGATGGTAGTGATAGAGACAGCGGGCGTGCTGCCTAGAAGTGATGGTAGTGATAGAGACAGCGGGCGTGCTGCCCAGGAGTGACGGTAGTGATACAGACAGCGGGCGTGCTGCCCAGGAGTTATGGTAGTGATAGAGACAGCGGGCATGCTGCCCAGGAATGATGGTAGTGATAGAGACAGCGGGCGTGCTGCTTAGAAGTTATGGTAGTGATAGAGACAGCGGGCGTGCTGCCCAGGAGTGATGGTAGTGATAAAGACAGCGGGCGTGCTGCCCAGGAGTGATGACAGTGATAGAGACAGCAGGCGTGCTGCCCAGGAGTGATGGTAGTGATAGAGACAGCGGGCATGCTGCCTAGAAGTGATGGTAGTGATAGAGACAGCGGGCATGCTGCTTAGGAGTGATGGTAGTGATAGAGACAGCGGGCGTGCTGCCTAGAAGTGATGGTAGTGATAGAGACAGCGGGCGTGCTGCCCAGGAGTGACGGTAGTGATACAGACAGCGGGCGTGCTGCCCAGGAGTTATGGTAGTGATAGAGACAGCGGGCATGCTGCCCAGGAATGATGGTAGTGATAGAGACAGCGGGCGTGCTGCTTAGAAGTTATGGTAGTGATAGAGACAGCGGGCGTGCTGCCCAGGAGTGATGGTAGTGATAAAGACAGCGGGCGTGCTGCCCAGGAGTGATGACAGTGATAGAGACAGCAGGCGTGCTGCCCAGGAGTGATGGTAGTGATAGAGACAGCGGGCATGCTGCCTAGAAGTGATGGTAGTGATAGAGACAGCGGGCATGCTGCCTAGAAGTGATGGTAGTGATAGAGACAGCGGGCTTGCTGCCTAGAAGTGATGGTAGTGATAGAGACAGCGGGCGTGCTGCCCAGGAGTGATGGTAGTGATAAAGACAGTGGGCGTGCTGCCCAGGAGTGATGATAGAGATAGAGACAGCGGGCGTGCTGCTTAGGAGTTATGGTAGTGATAGAGACAGCGGGCGTGCTGCTTAGGCGTTATGGTAGTGATAGAGACAGCGGGCGTGCTGCCCAGGAGGGACGGTAGTGATAGAGATAGCGGGCGTGCTGCCCAGGAGTGATGGTAGTGATAGCAGTGGACAGACAATCACTGGAGGACATGATGTTAGAGGCAGTGGATAGACAATCTTTGATATTTTATATTAGAGCGGCGGTAATGTCATGGTAAGAGGTATATAATGGGGTGTCATCAGCGTAGAGATGGTACTGGAAGCCAAATGGCTGATGGTTTGTCCAGTAGGGGCTGTGTAGAGAGAAAAGAGGAGAAGTAGAAGCAGCAAATGACCCACTGAACGAGCGGTCAGAGAGATAGGAGGAAAACCAAGAGAGAGCCGCGTCCTTAACACCAATAGTGGAGCATGTTAAGTAGGAGTTTGTGGTCTACAGTGTCACAGGCGGCAGAGACATCCAGAAGAATCAGGAGAGAGGATTTACCATCAGATTTAGCCGCCAAGAGATCGTTTGAGACTTTAGTCAGGGCAGTCTCTGTGGAGTGTAGAGTGCGGAAACCAGATTGTAAGGGGTCAAGAATGGCGTTAGCAGAGAAATAGCGGATAAGGCGAGAGTAGACCAAGCATTCCAGGAGTTTGGAGATGAAGGGCAGATTAGAGACTGGTCGGTAGTTGGCAGCGCTGGATGGGTCAAGAGTTGGTTTTTTCAGTAATGGGTTTATAATTACATGTTTAATAGAGGAGGGAAAGATACCAGAGGAAAGAGAGAGGATAAATATTATAGTCAGGTGACCAGTGACAGCCGGGGAGAGAGACTGGAGGAGGTGTGAGGGGAGAGGGACTGGAGGAGGTGTGAGGGGAGAGGGACCGGAGGAGGTGTGAGGGGAGAGGGACCGGAGGAGGTGTGAGTGGAGAGGGTCACTAGGGCAGGTAGTAGGACGAGAAGTATAGAGGAGCCTGGAGAGGGACTGGAGGAGGTGTGAGGGGAGAGGTACTGGAGACAGCCGGGGAGAGGAACTGGAGGAGGTGTGAGGGGAGAGGATCACTAGGACAGGTAGTAGGACGAGAAGAAGAGAGGAGCCTAGAAACAGCCGGTGAGGGGGACTGGATCAGGTGTGAGGGGAGAGGGACTGGAGGAGGTGTGAAGGGATAGGATCACTAGGACAGGTAGTAGGACGAGAAGAAGAGAGGAGCCTAGAGACAGCCGGGGAGGGGAACTGGAGGAGGTGTGAGGTGAGAGGGACTGAAGACAGCCGGGGAGAGGGACTGGAGGAGGTGTGAGGGGATAGGGTCACTAGGGCAGGTAGTAGGACGAGAAGAAGAGAGGAGCCTGGAGACAGTCTGGGAGAGGGACTGGAGGAGCTGTGAGGGGATAGGGTCACTAGGGAAGGTAGTAGGACGAGAAGAAGAGAGGAGCCTAGAGACAGACAGGGAGAGGGACTGGACGAGGTGTGAGGGGAGAGGGACTGGAGGAGGTGTGAGGGGATAGGATCACTAGGACAGGTAGTAGGACGAGAAGAAGAGAGGAGCCTAGAGGCAGCCGGGGAGAGGGACTGGAGACAGCCGGGGAGAGGGACTGGAGGAGGTGTGAGGGGATAGGGTCACTAGGACAGGTAATAGGATGAGAAGGAGAGGAGCCTGGGAGATGGACTGGCGGAGGTGTGGGGGGATAGGATCACTAGGGCAGGTAGTAGGACGAGTAGAAGAGAGGAGCCTAGAGACAGCCGGTAAGGGGGACTGGAGGAGGTGTGAGGGGAGAGGGACTGGAGGAGGTGTGAGGGGATAGGATCACTAGGACAGGTAGTAGGACGAGAAGAAGAGAGGAGCCTAGAGACAGCCGGGGAGGGGGACTGGAGGAGGTGTGAGGGGAGAGGGACTGTAGACAGCCGGGGAGAGGGACTGGAGGAGGTGTGAGAGGATAGGATCACTAGAGCAGGTAGTAGGACGAGAAGAAGAGAGGAGCTTAGAGACAGCCGGGGAGGGGGACTGGAGGAGGTGTGAGGGGAGAGGGACTGGAGACGGCCGGGGAGAGGGACTGGAGGAGGTGTGAGGGGATAGGGTCACTAGGACAGGTAGTAGGACGAGAAGAGAGGAGCCTAGAGACAGCCGGGGAGAGGGACTGGAGGAGATGTGAGGGGATAGGATCACTAGGAGAGGTAGTAGGACGAGAAGAAGAGAGGAGCCTAGAGACAGCCGGGGAGAGGGACTGGAGGAGGTGTGAGGGGATAGGATCACTAGGACAAGTAGTAGGATGAGAAGAAGAGATGAGCCTAGTGACAGCCGGGGAGATGGACTGGAGGAGGTGTGAGGGGATAGGATAACTAGGACAAGTAGTAGGATGAGAAGAAGAGAGGAGCCCAGTGACAGCCGGGGAGAGGGACTGGAGGAGGTGTGAGGGGATAAGGATCACTAGGACAAGTAGTAGGATGAGAAGAAGAGAGGAGCCCAGTGACAGCCTGGGAGAGGGACTGGCGGAGGTGTGGGGGGACAGGATCACTAGGGCAGGTAGTAGGACGAGAAGAAGAGAGGAAACTGGAGACATCATCTTCTGTTATAGGGTCAAATGCTGAAAGTGAAGAAGAGGGAGTGCGGGAGGGAAGGGGATCCATGTTACTAGGGGACTGGGAGATATCATGCCGGATGTTGTCAGTTTTAACTTTAAAATAAGTGGCCAGGTCTTCAGCTCTGAGATCTGTGATCGGCGTCTGAACTTTAGGACTAAGGAGGGAGTGAAAAGTATCAGAGAGTCATTTTGGATTATTATATGGTGGAGACGAGAAGGTGACATGGACTTTTTTTGGCGCGGTGAAGGGCAGAGTTGTAAATTTTGAGCATAAATTAATAATGGAGAAAATCTGCTGACCAATACGATTTTATAGATAACCGGTCATATACAGCAGCCATATACACAGTACAGCACAGTATATAGATAACCGGTTATATACAGCAGCCATATACACAGTACAGCATAGTATATAGATAACCGGTTATATACAGCAGCCATATACACAGTACAGCATAGTATATAGATAACCGGTTATATACAGCAGCCATATACACAGTACAGCACAGTATATAGATAACAGGTTATATACAGCAGCCATATACACAGTACAGCATAGTATATAGATAACCGGTTATATACAGCAGCCATATACACAGTACAGCACAGTATATAGATAACAGGTTATATACAGCAGCCATATACACAGTACAGCATAGTATATAGATAACCGGTTATATACAGCAGCCATATACACAGTACAGCACAGTATATAGATAACCGGTTATATACAGCAGCCATATACACAGCACAGCATAGTATATAGATAACCGGTTATATACAGCAGCCATATACACAGTACAGCACAGTATATAGATAACCGGTTATATACAGCAGCCATATACACAGCACCGCATAGTATATAGATAACCGGTTATATACAGCAGCCATATACACAGCACCGCATAGTATATAGATAACCGGTTATATACAGCAGCCATATACACAGTACAGCATAGTATATAGATAACCGGTTATATACAGCAGCCATATACACAGTACAGCACAGTATATAGATAACCGGTTATATACAGCAGCCATATACACAGTACAGCATAGTATATAGATAACCGGTTATATACAGCAGCCATATACACAGTACAGCACAGTATATAGATAACCGGTTATATACAGCAGCCATATACACAGTACAGCATAGTATATAGATAACCGGTTATATACAGCAGCCATATACACAGTACAGCATAGTATATAGATAACCGGTTATATACAGCAGCCATATACACAGTACAGCATAGTATATAGATAACCGGTTATATACAGCAGCCATATACACAGTACAGCACAGTATATAGATAACCGGTTATATACAGCAACCATATACACAGTACAGCATAGTATATAGATAACCGGTTATATACAGCAGCCATATACACAGTACAGCACAGTATATAGATAACCGGTTATATACAGCAGCCATATACACAGTACAGCATAGTATATAGATAACCGGTTATATACAGCAGCCATATACACAGTACAGCATAGTATATAGATAACCGGTTATATACAGCAGCCATATACACAGTACAGCATAGTATATAGATAACCGGTTATATACAGCAGCCATATACACAGTACAGCACAGTATATAGATAACCGGTTATATACAGCAGCCATATACACAGTACAGCATAGTATATAGATAACCGGTTATATACAGCAGCCATATACACAGTACATCATAGTATATAGATAACCGGTTATATACAGCAGCCATATACACAGTACAGCACAGTATATAGATAACCGGTTATATACAGCAGCCATATACACAGTACAGCATAGTATATAGATAACCGGTTATATACAGCAGCCATATACACAGCACCGCATAGTATATAGATAACCGGTTATATACAGCAGCCATATACACAGTACAGCATAGTATATAGATAACCGGTTATATACAGCAGCCATATACACAGCACCGCATAGTATATAGATAACCGGTTATATACAGCAGCCATATACACAGTACAGCATAGTATATAGATAACCGGTTATATACAACAGCCGCCAACACAGTACAGCATAGTATATAGATAACCGGTTATATACAGCAGCCATATACACAGTACAGCACAGTATATAGATAACCGGTTATATACAGCAGCCATATACACAGTACAGCACAGTATATAGATAACCGGTTATATACAGCAGCCATATACACAGTACAGCATAGTATATAGATAACCGGTTATATACAGCAGCCATATACACAGCACCGCATAGTATATAGATAACCGGTTATATACAGCAGCCATATACACAGTACAGCATAGTATATAGATAACCGGTTATATACAGCAGCCATATACACAGTACATCATAGTATATAGATAACCGGTTATATACAGCAGCCATATACACAGTACAGCACAGTATATAGATAAGAGTGAGAGTGTTTGAGAGTCGGTGTCTGTAGGTTCACGCAATTCACCTATTTTTGTGATAAAATCACTATCTTGTTAGTCAAGAGGTCGTGCTCCCCTCCTCCCCCGTGTTTCCCCCCTTATCCGTCTCCTCAGTGCTCCCCCTCCCTCCTCCCCTGTGCTCCCCCCTCTGTGCTCCCCCCTCCTCTGCGCTCCCCCCTCCCCCTCTATGCTCCCCCCTCCTCTGTGCTCCCCCCCTCCCCTGTGCTCCACCCCCTCCCCTGTGCTCCACCCCCTCCCCCGTGCTCCCCCCTCCCCTGTGCTCCCTTCTCCCCCGTGCTCCCCCCTCCCCTCTGTGCTCTCCCTCCCCCCTGCCCTCCCTCCTCTGTGCTCCCCCTCCCCTGTGCTCCCCCCTCCCCCTCCCCTGTGCTCCCCCCCCTCCCCTGTGCTCCCCCTCCTCCCTCCCCTGTGCTCCCCCCTCCCTGCTCCCCCCTGCCCCTCCCCTGTGCTCCCCCCCCTCCCCCTCCCCTGTGCTCCCCCCCCTCCCTCCTCTGTGCTCCCCCCTCCCCCTCCTCTATGCTCCCCCCTGCGCTCCCCCCCTCCCTCCTCTGTGCTCCCCCCCTCCCTCCTCTGTGCTTCCCCCCTCCTCCCTCCTCTGTGCTCCCCCCTCCCCCTCCCTCCTCTGTGCTCCCCCCTCCCCCTCCCTGCTCTGTGCTCTGACGAGCAAGAAAGAAAACAGTTTTTATTTTAAGAGCGTAATCATAAATGACGTTATAAATTTGTTATTGCGGCCGCAACGATACTGAATGTGTGTATATTTTATGTATTGAGACTTATTTTAATGTTTATTGGAAAAAATGTGTGTAATTTTTTATTTAACATTATTTTATTTTTTTTAAACTTTATTTTTAAACGTTCATGTAGCGGCATATATCTATATATGGATAGTACACAGGCAGTTATTAGGACAGACCTAAGTATGCCCTAACAGGAAATATGGTTAGACAGCCCTGGGGTCCTTCTATGGACTGTCTGCCCATATATGGTTTGTCCTTTCATCGCGTCACAGGGATCCCCCTTCTCATTGAATGCTGCGGTGGCGGTCAGCTTTGATCGCAGCATTCAGGAAAATAGCGGCAGAAATTAGAGGTTTCTCTGATCTCCGCCGTTAGAGTGGGGCTGCGGCTGTGTAATACAACCATTGCCCCGCTCCTGACAATAACCGCACGCGTGTGCGATCGGCATGAGGTGGTACGGCCGGCGCTGCACTAATGAACGGCGGCGAAGGCACTGAAGACAGAAAATGGGGTGATTTGTAGTGCGCCCGCCATGTTCTGTCTTCAGTGTCGGAAATCATTAGTGCAGGTCTGGTCACATCACATCATGCTGACCGCGCGCACGCACACTTGTCAGGACTCAGGAGCGGGGCAATGGTTGTATCACACAGCCGCAGCCCCGCTCGGACGTGCACCCCTACTGCATTCTGATACAAAGCCCCGCATAGCATCCCAATAAATTGTTACAGTATATACAGCAGCCTGATACACAGTGCTGCATGGCATATAGATAAAATCGTTCTATACAGCAGCGAGATTTTCTGTCCTGAGATGAATAATAGGTTGTACCTCAGTTCTGGCTGTGACGCTCCAGACGCCGGCACTTGGACAGTGTAATCCAGGGTCACCATGTGAGGTTTATTGTTCACCCACAACACTGAGGTATTAATGTCCTGGGTCAGGTCACTCTGCAGAGACATAGTCAGACATTAACTTCTGCAATTGTCCTGGACGATGATTCTGCTCAGAAAATGCCTCTCACCTTGTAGTAAATGTTCTTGCCTTGAGGGGCACAGCCAGTGTTCAGGATGTAGTCGTAGTTTCTATGGTCAATGATCAAGATTCCGCCTGGTCGAACCATCGCCGCGATGTTACGAAGAGCCAAGCGCTGGTCACTCTGATCTCCTGATAGAAGATAAATGGCAGTTCAGTCATGCCCCTAATGTCAAATTCCTTCCATACCGGATTTTCCGCCAAGTCAACCGTGATAGACAGATTTTTGCCTTATTTCAAATTTTTCAGGATGCTATCACAGCAGGGTCTGCTTCACAGGAATGGCGCATAGAAAATGTGCCACCAATATTTAAAAAGTGGTTAAAACATGAGCGCAGAAACTATAGGCGTCTAAGTTTAACCTCCATTGTGGGGGGAAAATAACCTCAAAACACAGTATCAGCATAAGTTTATGAGGGATTGGTCCTTTCACACTAATTTTATTAGCTTTATATGAGGAGGAAAGTTCTAGACTGGACCTGGGTAATGCTGTGGATGTGGTGTATCTAGACTGGTCCTGGGTAATGCTGTGGATGTGGTGTATCTAGACTGGTCCTGGGTAATGCTGTGGATGTGGTGTATCTAGACTGGTCCTGGGTAATGCTGGGGATGTGGTGTATCTAGACTGGACCTGGGTGAGGCTGTGGATGTGGTGTATCTAGACCGGTCCTGGGTAATGCTGTGGATGTGGTGTATCTAGACCGGTCCTGGGTAATGCTGTGGATGTGGTGTATCTAGACTGGCCCTGGGTAAGGCTGTGGTGTATCTAGACTGGACCTGGGTAATGCTGTGGATGTGGTGTATCTAGACTGGACCTTGGTAAGGCTGTGTATGTGGTGTATCTAGACTGGTCCTGGGTAATGCTGTGGATGTGGTGTATCTAGACTGGCCCTGGGTAAGGCTGTGGTGTATCTAGACTGGACCTGGGTAAGGCTGTGGATGTGGTGTATCTAGACTGGACCTTGGTAAGGCTGTGTATGTGGTGTATCTAGACTGGTCCTGGGTAATGCTGTGGATGTGGTGTATCTAGACTGGTCCTGGGTAATGCTGGGGATGTGGTGTATCTAGACTGGACCTGGGTAATGCTGTGGATGTGGTGTATCTAGACTGGACCTGGGTGAAACTGTGGTGTATCTAGACTGGAACTCGGTAATGCTGTGGATGTGATGTATCTAGACTGGACCTGGGTGAGTCTGTGGATGTGGTGTATCTAGACTGGTCCTGGGTAAGGCTGTGTATGTGGTGTATCTAGACTGGACCTGGGTAATGCTGTGGATGTGATGTATCTAGACTGGACCTGGGTGAGTCTGTGGATGTGGTGTATCTAGACTGGACCTTGGTAATGCTGTGGATGTGGTGTATCTAGACTGGACCTGGGTGAGTCTGTGGATGTGGTGTATCTAGACTGGTCCTGGGTAAGGCTGTGTATGTGGTGTATCTAGACTGGACCTGGGTAATGCTGTGGATGTGGTGTATCTAGACTGGTCCTGGGTGTGGATGTGGTGTATCTAGACTGGACCTGGGTGAGTCTGTGGATGCGGTGTATCTAGACTGGACCTGGGTGAGTCTGTGGATGTGGTGTATCTAGACTGGTCCTGGGTAAGGCTGTGGATGTGGTGTATCTAGACTGGACCTGGGTGAGGCTGTGGATGTGGTGTATCTAGACTGGACCTTGGCAATGCTGTGGATGTGGTGTATCTAGACTGGACATGGGTGAGGCTGTGGATGTGGTGTATCTAGACTGGACCTGGGTGAGTCTGTGGATGTGGTGTATATAGACTGGGCCTGGGTAAGGCTGGGGATGTGATTTATCTAGACTGGTCCTGGGTAATGCTGTGGATGTGGTGTATCTAGACTAGTCCTGGGTAAGGCTGTGTATGTGGTGTATCTAGACTGGACCTCGGTAATGCTGTGGATGTGGTGTACCTAGACTAGACCTCGGTAATGCTGTGGATGTGTATCTAGACTGGACCTGGGTAAGGATGTGGATGTGGTGTATCTAGACTGGACCTGGGTAAGGATGTGGATGAGGTGTATCTAGACTGGTCCTGGGTAATGCTGTGGATGTGGTGTATCTAGACTGGTCCTGGTAAGGCTGTGGATGTGGTGTATCTAGACTGGACATGGGTAAGGCTGTGGATGTGGTGTAGCTAGACTGGACCTGGGTAATGCTGTGGATGTGGTGTATCTAGACTGGACCTGGGTAAGGATGTGGATGAGGTGTATCTAGACTGGACCTTGGTAATGCTGTGGATGTGGTGTATCTAGATTGGTCCTGGTAAGGCTGTGGATGTGGTGTATCTAGACTGGACCTTGGTAATGCTGTGGATGTGGTGTATCTAGACTGGACCTGGGTAATGCTGTGGATGTGGTGTATCTAGACTGGACCTGGGTAATGCTGTGGATGTGGTGTATCTAGACTGGTCCTGGTAAGGCTGTGGATGAGGTGTATCTAGACTGGACCTGGGTAATGCTGTGGATGTGGTGTATCTAGACTGGACCTGGGTGAGTCTGTGGATGTGGTGTATCTAGACTGGTCCTGGGTAAGGCTGTGTATGTGGTGTATCTAGACTGGACCTGGGTAAGGCTGTGGATGTGGTGTATCTAGACTGGTCCTGGGTGTGGATGTGGTGTATCTAGATTGGACCTGGGTAAGGATGTGGATGTGGTGTATCTAGACTGGACCTGGGTAATGCTGTGGATGTGGTGTATCTAGACTGGTCCTGGGTGTGGATGTGGTGTATCTAGATTGGACCTGGGTAAGGATGTGGATGTGGTGTATCTAGACTGGACCCGGGTAAGGCTGTGGATGTGGTGTATCTAGACTGGACCTGGGTAATGCTGTGGATGTGGTGTATCTAGACTGGACCTGGGTAAGACTGTGGATGTGGTGTATCTAGACTGTACCTGGGTGAGGCTGTGGATGTGGTGTATCTAGACTGGACCTGGGTAAGACTGTGGATGTGGTGTATCTAGACTGGACCTGGGTAAGGCTGTGGATGAGGTGTATCTACACTGGACCTCGGTAATGCTGTGGATGTGGTGTATCTACACTGGACCTCGGTAATGCTGTGGATGTGGTGTATCTAGACTGGACCTGGGTAATGCTGTGGATGTGGTGTATCTAGACTGGACCTGGGTGAGGCTGTGGATAAGGTGTATCTAGACTGGACCTCGGTAATGCTGTGGATGTGGTGTATCTAGACTGGACCTGGGTAATGCTGTGGATGTGGTGTATCTAGACTGGACCTGGGTAATGCTGTGGATGTGGTGTATCTAGACTGGACCTGGGTGAGGCTGTGGATAAGGTGTATCTAGACTGGACCTGGGTAATGCTGTGGATGTGGTGTATCTAGACTGGACCTGGGTAATGCTGTGGATGTGGTGTATCTAGACTGGACCTGGGTAATGCTGTGGATGTGGTGTATCTAGACTGGACCTGGGTAAGGCTGTGGATGAGGTGTATCTAGACTGGACCTGGGTGAGGCTGTGGATGAGGTGTATCTAGACTGCACCTCGGTAATGCTGTGGATGAGGTGTATCTAGACTGGACTTTGGTAATGCTGTGGATGTGGTGTATCTAGACTGGACCTGGGTAATGTTGTGGATGTGGTGTATCTAGACTGGACCTCGGTAATGCTGTGGATGTGGTGTATCTAGACTGGACCTGGGTAAGGCTGTGGATGAGGTGTATCTAGACTGGACCTCGGTAATGCTGTGGATGTGGTGTATCTAGACTGGACCTGGGTAAGGCTGTGGATGAGGTGTATCTAGACTGGACCTCGGTAATGCTGTGGATGTGGTGTATCTAGACTGGATCTGGGTAATGCTGTGGATGAGGTGTATCTAGACTGGACCTTGGTAATGCTGTGGATGTGGTGTATCTAGACTGGTCCTGGTAAGGCTGTGGATGTGGTGTATCTAGACTGGACCTGGGTAAGGATGTGGATAAGGTGTATCTAGACTGAACCTGGGTAAGGATGTGGATGAGGTGTATCTAGACTAGTCCTGGGTAAGGCTGTGTATGTGGTGTATCTAGACTGGACCTCGGTAATGCTGTGGATGTGGTGTACCTAGACTAGACCTCGGTAATGCTGTGGATGTGTATCTAGACTGGACCTGGGTAAGGATGTGGATGTGGTGTATCTAGACTGGTCCTGGGTAATGCTGTGGATGTGGTGTATCTAGACTGGTCCTGGTAAGGCTGTGGATGTGGTGTATCTAGACTGGACATGGGTAAGGCTGTGGATGTGGTGTAGCTAGACTGGACCTGGGTAATGCTGTGGATGTGGTGTATCTAGACTGGACCTGGGTAAGGATGTGGATGAGGTGTATCTAGACTGGACCTTGGTAATGCTGTGGATGTGGTGTATCTAGATTGGTCCTGGTAAGGCTGTGGATGTGGTGTATCTAGACTGGACCTTGGTAATGCTGTGGATGTGGTGTATCTAGACTGGACCTGGGTAATGCTGTGGATGTGGTGTATCTAGACTGGACCTGGGTAATGCTGTGGATGTGGTGTATCTAGACTGGTCCTGGTAAGGCTGTGGATGTGGTGTATCTAGACTGGACCTGGGTAATGCTGTGGATGTGGTGTATCTAGACTGGTCCTGGGTAAGGATGTGGATGTGATGTATCTAGACTGGACCTGGGTAAGGCTGTGGATGTGATGTATCTAGACTGGACCTGGGTAAGGCTGTGGATGTGGTGTATCTAGACTGGACCTGGGTAATGCTGTGGATGTTATGTATCTAGACTGGACCTCGGTAATGCTGTGGATCTGGTGTATCTAGACTGGCCCTAGGTAAGGCTGTGGATGTGGTGTATCTAGACTGGACCTGGGTAAGGATGTGGATGAGGTGTATCTAGACTGGATCTGGGTAATGCTGTGGATGAGGTGTATCTAGACTGGACCTGGGTAATGCTGTGGATGTGATGTATCTAGACTGGTCCTGGTAATGCTGTGGATGTGGTGTATATAGACTGGTCCTGGGTAAGGCTGTGGATGTGGTGTATCTAGACTGGCCCTGGGTAAGGCTGTGGTGTATCTAGACTGGTCCTGGGTAAGGCTGTGGATGTGGTGTATCTAGACTGGACCTGGGTAATGCTGTGGATGAGGTGTATCTAGACTGGCCCTGGGTAAGGCTGTGGATGTGGTGTATCTAGACTGGCCCTGGGTAAGGCTGTGGATGTGGTGTATCTAGACTGGCCCTGGGTAAGGCTGTGGATGTGGTGTATCTAGACTGGTCCTGGGTAAGGCTGTGGATGTGGTGTATCTAGACTGGAACTCGGTAATGCTGTGGATGTGGTGTATCTAGACTGGTCCTGGTAAGGCTGTGGATGTGGTGTATCTAGACTGGCCCTGGGTAAGGCTGTGGATGTGGTGTATCTAGACTGGACCTGGGTGAGGCTGTGGATGTGGTGTATCTAGACTGGACCTGGGTGAGGCTGTGGATGTGGTGTATCCAGACTGGTCCTGGGTAAGGCTGTGTATGTGGTGTATCTAGACTGGACCTCGGTAATGCTGTGGATGTGGTGTATCTAGACTGGACCTCGGTAAGGCTGTGGATGAGGTGTATCTAGACTGGTCCTGGGTAAGGCTGTGGATGTGGTGTATCTAGACTGGACCTGGGTGAGGCTGTGGATGTGGTGTATCTAGACTGGACCTTGGTAATGCTGTGGATGTGGTGTATCTAGACTGGACCTGGGTGAGGCTGTGGATGTGGTGTATCTAGACCGGTCCTGGGTAATGCTGTGGATGTGGTGTATCTAGACCGGTCCTGGGTAAGGCTGTGGATGTGGTGTATCTAGACTGGCCCTGGGTAAGGCTGTGGTGTATCTAGACTGGTCCTGGGTAAGGCTGTGGATGTGGTGTATCTAGACTGGACCTGGGTAATGCTGTGGATGAGGTGTATCTAGACTGGCCCTGGGTAAGGCTGTGGATGTGGTGTATCTAGACTGGCCCTGGGTAAGGCTGTGGATGTGGTGTATCTAGACTGGACCTGGGTGAGGCTGTGGATGTGGTGTATCTAGACTGGACCTTGGTAATGCTGTGGATGTGGTGTATCTAGACTGGACCTGGGTGAGGCTGTGGATGTGGTGTATCTAGACCGGTCCTGGGTAATGCTGTGGATGTGGTGTATCTAGACCGGTCCTGGGTAAGGCTGTGGATGTGGTGTATCTAGACTGGCCCTGGGTAAGGCTGTGGTGTATCTAGACTGGTCCTGGGTAAGGCTGTGGATGTGGTGTATCTAGACTGGACCTGGGTAATGCTGTGGATGAGGTGTATCTAGACTGGCCCTGGGTAAGGCTGTGGATGTGGTGTATCTAGACTGGCCCTGGGTAAGGCTGTGGATGTGGTGTATCTAGACTGGTCCTGGGTAAGGCTGTGGATGTGGTGTATCTAGACTGGAACTCGGTAATGCTGTGGATGTGGTGTATCTAGACTGGTCCTGGTAAGGCTGTGGATGTGGTGTATCTAGACTGGCCCTGGGTAAGGCTGTGGATGTGGTGTATCTAGACTGGACCTGGGTGAGGCTGTGGATGTGGTGTATCTAGACTGGACCTGGGTGAGGCTGTGGATGTGGTGTATCCAGACTGGTCCTGGGTAAGGCTGTGTATGTGGTGTATCTAGACTGGACCTCGGTAATGCTGTGGATGTGGTGTATCTAGACTGGACCTCGGTAAGGCTGTGGATGAGGTGTATCTAGACTGGTCCTGGGTAAGGCTGTGGATGTGGTGTATCTAGACTGGACCTGGGTGAGGCTGTGGATGTGGTGTATCTAGACTGGACCTTGGTAATGCTGTGGATGTGGTGTATCTAGACTGGACCTGGGTGAGGCTGTGGATGTGGTGTATCTAGACCGGTCCTGGGTAATGCTGTGGATGTGGTGTATCTAGACCGGTCCTGGGTAAGGCTGTGGATGTGGTGTATCTAGACTGGTCCTGGTAAGGCTGTGGATGTGGTGTATCTAGACTGGCCCTGGGTAAGGCTGTGGATGTGGTGTATCTAGACTGGACCTGGGTGAGGCTGTGGATGTGGTGTATCTAGACTGGACCTGGGTGAGGCTGTGGATGAGGTGTATCTAGACTGGTCCTGGGTAAGGCTGTGGATGTGGTGTATCTAGACTGGACCTGGGTAATGCTGTGGATGTGGTGTATCTAGACTGGACCTCGGTAAGGCTGTGGATGAGGTGTATCTAGACTGGACCTGGGTAATGCTGTGGATGTGGTGTATCTAGACTGGACCTCGGTAAGGCTGTGGATGAGGTGTATCTAGACTGGTACTGGGTAAGGCTGTGGATGTGGTGTATCTAGACTGGACCTGGGTGAGGCTGTGGATGTGGTGTATCTAGACTGGACCTTGGTAATGCTGTGGATGTGGTGTATCTAGACTGGACCTGGGTGAGGCTGTGGATGTGGTGTATCTAGACCGGTCCTGGGTAATGCTGTGGATGTGGTGTATCTAGACCGGTCCTGGGTAAGGCTGTGGATGTGGTGTATCTAGACTGGAACTCGGTAATGCTGTGGATGTGGTGTATCTAGACTGGACATGGGTAATGCTGTGGATGTGGTGTATCTAGACTGGTCCTGGTAAGGCTGTGGATGTGGTGTATCTAGACTGGACCTGGGTAATGCTGTGGATGTGGTGTATCTAGACTGGACCTGGGTAATGCTGTGGATGAGGTGTATCTAGACTGGACCTGGGTAATGCTGTGGATGTGGTGTATCTAGACTGGACCTGGGTGAAACTGTGGTGTATCTAGACTGGACCTTGGTAATGCTGTGGATGTGGTGTATCTAGACTGGACCTGGGTGAGGACGTGTATGTGGTGTATCTAGACTGGTCCTGGGTAAAGGCTGTGTATGTGGTGTATCTAGACTGGACCTCGGTAATGCTGTGGATGTGGTGTATCTAGACTAGATCTCGGTAAGGCTGTGGATGAGGTGTATCTAGACTGGTCCTGGGTAATGCTGTGGTGTATCTAGACTGGTCCTGGGTAAGGCTGTGGATGTGGTGTATATAGACTGGTCCTGGGTAATGCTGTGGATGTGGTTTATCTAGACTGGTCCCGGGTGAGGCTGTGGATGTGGTGTATCTAGACTGGACCTTGGTAAGGCTGTGGATGTGGTGTATCTAGACTGGTCCTGGGTAATGCTGTGGATGTGGTGTATCTAGACTGGTCCTGGGTAATGCTGTGGATGTGGTGTATATAGACTGGACCTGGGTAATGCTGTGGTGTATCTAGACTGGTCCTGGGTAAGGCTGTGGATGTGGTGTATATAGACTGGTCCTGGGTAATGCTGTGGATGTGGTGTATCTAGACTGGTCCCGGGTGAGGCTGTGGATGTGGTGTATCTAGACTGGACCTTGGTAAGGCTGTGGATGTGGTGTATCTAGACTGGTCCTGGGTAATGCTGTGGATGTGGTGTATATAGACTGGACCTGGGTAATGCTGTGGATGTGGTGTATATAGACTGGACCTGGGTAATGCTGTGGATGTGGTGTATATAGACTTTTCAAAGGCATTTGATACTGTGCCACATTAAAGGTTGGTACATAAAATGAAAATGCTGGGATTGGGGTAAAATATATGTAATTGGGTTAACAACTGGATAAGTGACAGATAACAGAGGCTAGTTATTCTTAGTACATCCTCAGATTGGGTTACAGTTACAGTGGGTTTTCACAGGGGCAATATTGTAGTGGATCACGTTTACTAGTGTAGACCACAGGGGTTACTCCTGGATGGGATCACAGGCACTAGCGGGTTACCACAGGGGTCAGTATTGTGCCCCTTTTTTTTTTTTTTTATATGCTTATTAATGAAGCTGTACAGGATTTACAGAGTATCATTTCAATGTTTGCAGGAGATACTAAGCTCTGTACAGTAATAACGCCCAGAAGAGGATAATATAATATTACAGAGGAATGTGGGTACGCTGGAGGTGTGGGCTTAGAAATGGCAAATTAAGCTTTATGAGGATAAATGTCAGATTTTGTGCTTGTGCCGAATAAAAGCATTCTACAATTATGTACTAAATACTAAAACGCTGCTTAACACGGTCACTGAAAAAGACGGGGATATTCGTGGACTGTAAACTTAACTTTAGCAACCAGTGCCAGGCAGCTGTGCCCAGGCAAATAAAATCATGGGATTGTTACACCGCAATACCAGACAATCGCTATCACATGGGTGAAGCACGCATCAATACTGACTGAAAACAAAAGGCACAAGTTACACACCAATGGACGAGCGGAAGACTGAAGGCAGTGGAAGATGGGGACAATGCATAAATTGAGTGGATGGCAGATGAATAGCATGCAAGCAGCTAACAGATGAATAGACAGTGGAAAATTAGCAGCACTCACTGAACCTATCTGAATACTATTCCACTGCAGGGTAAGACAACAGCTTGGCAGAAGACCAAACACACAAGAAAGCAAACAAACCAGTGGAACTATTGATCCCAGGATACACACAAAATCACTATACAAAAACTAGATCTCTCAGAGGATGAACAGTACAAACAAACACACAGACAAGAATAAAGTCACCAACAGAAAGCGTTTAGGACGTGCCAGAAACAGTACAACCAGCACCTTAGTAATCCAGGTCTGAAGTATATATTAGCCCAAGAAAAGTACTCCGCCCTAATTAACCAGACAATGCTAAATGATGACCAAATCCAGACTCAGACCAATGGCGTTGCCTTGCAACGACCAAACACAGAGATACCATTGATCAGTAGCAGTCCTCCTGCTAATCGTGACAGGAATTCATTAATGGTGATATAGATGTTTATGACAAGAACATAGTTTTGCCTCTATACAATTCCCTAATCAGACCATGCATTGAATATGGTGTACAATTTTAGGGAACCTGTGTATAAAAAAGACATAGCTGAACTGGAGCGGGTACAAAGAAGGGCGACCAAGATCATTAAGGGAATGGGCGGATTGCAGGACCAAGAAAGGTTTTCAAACTTGTGGTAATTCAGTTTAGAAAAAAGAGACGTCTTATGGCCGATCTCATTACAATGTACAGATATGTAATTGGACAGGACAGAGATCTTTCTAATGAACTTTTTATACCTAGACCTGTAACCACGACAGAAAGTGAACACTATGTCTGGAGGAAAGAAGAATTCACTATTATCATAGAGGGGGATTTTTTTGCTTGAAGAGAAGTCACACTGTGGAAATCTGTAATATAAGAGCAGTCACACTATGGACCCTGTACTGGAAGAGCGTGAAACGATGGGACTCTGCCACAGGATGTTGCGATGGTTGTTTTAATTGAATATTAAATGGTTCTGGATGTCTTTCTTGACAGATATAACAAGTTATATGTACTGCAGGGGCAGACACGGGCAGACACGGGCAGCAGAACAGTAGATTTGGGCATTATGTAAGTAGCCTCCCCGGTATTCACCCATTAACCGTACGTGGTCTGGACTTCACTGTGGAAAAACTACCAGGTTGCTACCTCTTGAGGTGGTACCGTTGTGAGTAGCAGCTGGTCTAGCAGACCAAGAGACAACGGTGAAGTACACGTGGGTACAGGCACTGGCAGAGAATACCTTGGCAGACGCGTGTGGATCTGAAGTCACACTTTGTAAAAGGTAACATGGCAAGTGTCCTATATATGAGCAGCATGTGTGGCATGTGTCCTGTGTGTGAGCAGCGTGTGTGGCATGTGTCCTGTGTGTGAGCAGCGTGTGTGGCATGTGTCCTGTGTGTGAGCAGCGTGTGTGGCATGTGTCCTGTGTATGAGCAGCGTGTGTGGCATGTGTCCTGTGTGTGAGCAGCGTGCGTGGTATGTGTCCTGTGTGTGAGCAGCGTGCGTGGCATGTGTCCTATATATGAGCAGCGTGCGTGGCATGTGTCCTGTGTATGAGCAGCGTGTGTGGCATGTGTCCTGTGTGTGAGCAGCGTGTGTGGCATGTGTCCTGTGTGTGTGGCATGTGTCCTGTGTATTAGCAGTGTGTGGCATGTGTCCTGTGTATGAGCAGCGTGCGTGGCATGTGTCCTGTGTGTGTGGCATATGTCCTGTGTATGAGCAGCGTGTGTGGCATGTGTCCTGTGTATGAGCAGCGTGTGTGGCATGTGTCCTGTGTATGAGCAGCGTGTGTGGCATGTGTCCTGTGTGTGTGTGGCATGTGTCCTGTGTGTGTGGCATGTGTCCTGTGTATGAGCAGCGTGCGTGGCATGTGTCCTGTGTATGAGCAGCGTGCGTGGCATGTGTCCTGTGTGTGTGGCATGTGTCCTGTGTATGAGCAGCGTGTGTGGCATGTGTCCTGTGTGTGTGGCATGTGTCCTGTGTATGAGCAGCGTGTGTGGCATGTGTCCTGTGTGTGTGGCATGTGTCCTGTGTATGAGCAGCGTGTGTGGCATGTGTCCTGTGTGTGTGGCATGTGTCCTGTGTATGAGCAGCGTGTGTGGCATGTGTCCTGTGTGTGTGGCATGTGTCCTGTGTATGAGCAGCGTGTGTGGCATGTGTCCTGTGTGTGTGGCATGTGTCCTGTGTATGAGCAGCGTGTGTGGCATGTGTCCTGTGTGTGTGGCATGTGTCCTGTGTATGAGCAGCGTGTGTGGCATGTGTCCTCTGTATTAGCACCACAGCAGGTAGCTCAATATGACTGATAGCTGGTAGCGAGATGCGGACTGGAAACAACGAAGATGCACCAAAGTTGTCGAGGCATCAAATGATAAGAGGAGCTGCCCTGAATAAGCAACAGGGATTGGTTAGGGACATGCGGACCCGAGCAGGAGGAGGAGCATAGCCACGGGAGACACAGAAGAAGCGCCGGTGGCCACGGCCAGGAGAATATCCAGGACGCCACAACAGGGACCACCAGGACGCCGGCTGTACAATTCTTCAACCTTATCAACTATGTAAATCACAACTCGAGCACCAGCAATTCAGTCAGCTTTACACCTGTTCCTCCTATACCCCCCAAAATATATTTTTGTTTTAATTTTGTTGTGCTGTGTACTCTATTATAGTAAAGCTGGGGAGACAGGGCAGGGACAGCACTAACGAGGAGATGGGCGGAGGTGGCCAAAGTGAATATTCTTATTCAGAGCACTGCCAGGGAGATGTAGATAGCGGTATATACGTCACTTCATCTTCCCATCCAAACACTCCACACCTTGGAATAAACTTCTTCTGCAGAAACTCCTCACTTTCCTCCAAACTTCCACAGAGGCCGACAATCACGCAGGAGGTCACAACATTGTACTAAATATCAGAGCGATTACTATTCCACAAGGTGAAGTGTTAATGATGACAAGAGCCAGAGGTATTTGGGTCTCAGTCTTCCCTTCTGGGTCAACAGAAAAGAAAGAATTTCTAGATCTCATAGAATTAGCAACAATGACAGGTGATAAGGCCCAGGGGCTGATGGGAAACGAGCTGAAACGTATAAGCAATACAAATAGGTTGTTTGTTGGCAGTAAATGAAACTTCCTCCAAACAAGGGGCTTCGCCCGCATCTATGGAGGACGCTACAGCTGTGATGTTACTAATAGGTGGTAAAGATTGGATGTTGGTTAAATCATATCGTCTGGTGTCATTAATAAACATGAATGTTAAATTATTGGCTGGAGCGCTGGTACCGAGTGCGGCTGAAATGATCACTACTATAGTCCATCCCGACCAATGTGGGGTTATCCCGAATAAATTCACAAGGGTTTATAATAATTCTCAAATGAACACTAGGGATGGGAGTAATCGTGCGATCGGGTCCTCGGATGCCACAAAAGAATTCAAACCTATAGAATGAAAGCTTCTTTGGTCCGTGTTCGATAAAATGGCTTTTGGGAATAACGTTACTAAACGGATAAAAGTCTTGTATACCAGACCTCAAGCGAAAATAAACATCAATGGGGAACGATCTAGGAGTTTCCGTCTGCAGAGGCAGGTGCCCGCGTTCCCCATGGTTATTCTCTTGAGTGTTGGAACCCCTAAGCCTCTTTGGATAGACGGGGTCAATACGTGAAAGGTTTGGAAATCTGGAGGTGGAGGAAAAGGAATCCATGAGATAATTTTGGGGTTCACTCTAGTCTAAAAATTAACTGGACAAAATCGGTGATGCTGCCCGATTGCTATATGAGCAAGATTACCAATTCCCTGAATGGGAGGGATCAATTTAATAGAAATGATTTTATTCCCCCAGATTACATACATCTTTGGGAACAGTCTATTATGGTTGGAGGAAAAACGATACAGAACACTTCATAGTATATTTAAAATGGGATTTAAAAAGGGTTCATCTGAAGTTGTTGTTTCTGAATCATCAAAATGTCCGATAGATGCGGTCCCACCTCTGGGACCCGAACCTATCTCCAGAACGCAGGCCCCATGACCTGCTTCCTACCTTGTCCCGCGTGGTTGGGAGTACGGAAACAGCGGACTTTGCTGAGCGCCACGGTTTCTGTAACTCCCATAGAAGTGAATGTGAGTTCTAGCACGGAGATCTTGGTTGTTTCTGTTCACCAAACCGCCTCGTCAGACAGTAGCCGGGGAGAAGTGGGACAAGGGGGGATGGGGTCAACGGGTCTAAATGCTTCTTATATTAAAGAATTTAGGATAAAAAAAGGTTACCCGGAGCAGCTGAAGTCATGACAGGGGTCATGGTAAATCATGTAGAGCGCTTAAGGAGGAATTCCAATTGACAGAAAACTCATTTAACTGGTATATACAAGTGCAATATCTACTGGCAAGAAGTGGGAATATATTAACCCGTTAGTGACCGCCCCATAGTGTATTTACGGCGACCACTAACGGGCTTTATTCCGATGTAATAGCCTTTTTACGTCGCTGCATCGGAATAAATTAACCGAGACGGGAGCTGTCAAATGTCTATGCTCTCAGCTGTCAGAGGTAGCGGAGGGCTGGGGCGTCCCTGCTCGAACGGGTGCGATATTAGTATCGATCTCACCCATTTAACCCCTCAGATGCAGCGATCCATAGAAAGCGCCGCATCAGAGTTGTTTTGGAGAGAGGGAGGGGCTCCCACTCATCCCACCGGCGATAAAGTGTCTGTGTCTCCGATGGTAGCCGGGGGCCTAATAAAGGGTCTGCCTGTAGTGACTGCCTGCTAGGTCATGCCAGAGGCATAATACATGGACAGGCAGTAATACACTATATACAGAAGTATTGCAGTGTAATATAAAAGCGATCGGAGGATCGCATAGTGAAGTCCCCTAGCGAGACTAGTAAAAAAAGTGAAAAAAAAAAGTGAATAAAAAATGAAAAACCCACTTTTCCCCTTACAAACTGCTTTATTATTAAAAAACAAAATAAAGTTAAAAAAGTTACACGTATTTGGTATCGCCGCATCTGTAACGACCCCAACTATAAATCTATTACATTATTTAACCCGCACGGTGAACGTTGTAAAAAGAAAAAAACATGCAAAAATGGCGGTTTTCTTTGAATCCAGCCTTAAAACAAATGTGATATAAAAGTGATCAAAAAGTTGCATCTACGCCAAAATGGTACCGATAAAAAGTACAAGTCGTCCCGCAAAAAAAAGCCCTCATACAACCGCATCGGCGAAAAAATAAAAAAAGTTATAGCTCTTTGAATGAGATGATGGAAAAACGTAAAAAATGGCTTGGTCATTAGGGTCTAAAATAGGCCGGTCACTAAGGGGTTAAGGCAGCACCTGCAATAAATGAAACAGGTGATGTTATGGTGTGAGAACTCGATGCGCATAATAATGAATAGAAAAATTGTATTTATGGGTAGATTTCCAAGGAGGTGCCGGGAGGCGAGGGAGGAGGATTAGGTCATCGGTGGCGGGTATTATTGGTTCATTGAAGGCGGAATCCCTCAAACCTTCTCTTAGAATTTCTTTTTGGCTTATAATTCATAGACTGCATTTGATTACAAGTTGAAGTGTCTCTTAAACCCATATTTTTCAAAGTGCCTCATTGCTTGGAGGCGAATGCAGGGTTGATATATTTATTGTGGTGGTGTCCAAAGTTACATCGCTTTTGGCAACCTATAGAGAATATATTAAAAGAGAATCATAGATTGGACAATCCATTAGATTCAAAGTTATCTGTAGTGGGTGAAGCAACAGGAATTCGGCGCTACTTGAGGTGTTTGATGGCTGCTAAGATATTAATCCTACAGAATTGGTTGTCTAAGAACATAAAATGGCTGAAAAGACAAAATTCAAAAAAATGTATGTACTACATGTCACGGGGCTTGTGGATAATGAGACGGTCATGGGGACTACAGAGGATGTGACCCTGTCATGATGCTGGGGTATGTGGACCCACAAGACTGCTCCGACGTAGCAGAGTGGCAGCTGGCCAAGCAACAGTCTATGCAAAAAGTCTTAGCAGATGAGAACCTGTAAGAGTCCAGACGGACACGAGATGTAGCAGACGCTTTGGCACAGATGAATTGTGGCGATGCTTGACGTGGCACATGACACGGGAACAACACGACTCCAACACTAGACTTCAGCTTAGGAACAAACCGTTACAGGATACGGGAACAGGATACAAGTAAGGGACCATTTGCTATACCAACATGGGTAGACAACAACAACTCTCAGGCAAGGAGGGTTGTCCTTTCAGTAGTCCAGGGTGATCTTGGGATTGGGTAGGGAACAGATTATTGGTGCGCGCTGGTCCTTTAAGGCTGGGGACAAGCGTGTGCACACTTGCAGTACCAGAGGGCAGCCGCAAGTGCTGGCCGTCTCCTGAAAAGGAGGCGCCATGAAGTTCCTGTGGTCACGGCTGCTGGTAAGTACAATGTGCCGGTGGTCAGCGACCACGGGCACGACAGTACCCCCTCCCTTACGCCCCCTCTTAGGATAGTCAAAAGGTACATGCGGGGTCAAAACACAAAATGCAAAGAAAATTATCTGCAGGGTAACTCTAGCAAGCTAGGAGGAAGCTAAATACTCAGGCAAAGTAGTGGTGTGGGTAGAACTCTTTTATATTTAGATTGTGAGCCCCAATGGGGACAGTAAAAAAGAGAGGACCTCTGTACAGCGCTGCGTAATATGTTGGCGCTATATAAGTAACTGAAATAAATAAATAAATTTATAGCCCAGGAAAGATGGGTAGTAATTAGGGACGCAATGGCCCTTTAAGAGAAGGGGGGTCAGCATGCGCGTTCACTAGGAAGTGCAGGAGGGGAGCAGCGGTGATGGAGAGTGCGACCAGACCGAAGTAATGGACAGACGTGGTGGCGGCCAGCAGCCAGAAGTTGCAGTGGAGAGGTAAGTATACGGCAGCCGCCGAATATACCAAAACAAGGAATAATTTATGATCTAATTTCAGAAGATAAAGGGTGTTGCTTCTAAATATTTTGTGAATATGGAATGTTTATAAATGTACATTTGGATGCTAAAAAAAGAATAAAATATTATAAAAAATATGATTATTATAAGGGTATGTTCACACGGACTATTTTCGGACGTTTTTCGGGCCGTAAACGGCCGAAAAATCGGAAGCAGAACGCCTCCAAATATCTGCCCATTGATTGCAATGGGAAAAACGGCGTTCTGTTCCAATGGGACTTTTTTTACGCGGCCATTTTAAAAAACGGACGCGAAAAAGAAATGCAGGTCACTTCTTGGGACGTTTTTGGAGCCGTTTTCCATTGACTCTATTGAAAACAGCTCCAAAAACGGCCGTTTAAAACGCAGCGAAAATCATGAGTGTCTTAAAAAACTTCTGAAAATCAGGAGCGGTTTTCAGACGTTAAATGCTAAGCGTGTGATCATACTCTCAGAGTTATCCACATACATGTATTAATATAAGGTTGTTATTATATAAGAGTAAAAAGACAATTCCAAGAATAAGAGGAACGAGACTGCTCCACCTCGAAACATAAAAGACATGTACAGCTCTAAACGTAAGAAGAGAACACCTCCAGCTCCAAACATAAGAGGAAGAAGAAGCCTCCAGCTCAAAATATAGGAGGAAGAAGAAGCCTCCAAACATAAGAGGAAGAAGAAGCCTCCAGCTCAAAATATAGGAGGAAGAAGAAGCCTCCAAACATAAGAGGAAGAAGAAGCCTCCAGCTCAAAATATAGGAGGAAGAAGAAGCCTCCAAACATAAGAGGAAGAAGAAGCCTCCAGCTCAAAATATAGGAGGAAGAAGAAGCCTCCAGCTCAAAATATAGGAGGAAGAAGAAATCTCCAGCTCAAAATATAGGAGAAAGGAGACACCTCCAAACATAAGTGGAAGAAGAAGCCTCCAGCTCAAAATATAGGAGGAAGAAGACACCTTCACCTTCAAACATAAGAGGAAGAAGAAGTCTCCAGCTCAAAATATAGGAGGAAGAAGAAATCTCCAGCTCAAAATATAGGAGAAAGGAGACACCTCCAAACATAAGAGGAAGAAGAAGCCTCCAGCTCAAAATATAGGAGGAAGAAGACACCTTCACCTTCAAACATAAGAGGAAGAAGAAGTCTCCAGCTCAAAATATAGGAGGAAGAAGACACCTTCAAACATAAGAGGAAGAAGAAGTCTCCAGCTCAAAATATAGGAGGAAGGAGACACCTTCAAACATAAGAGGAAGAAGCCTCCAGCTCAAAATATAGGAGGAAGGAGACACCTCCACCTCCAAACATAAGAGGAAGAAGAAGCCTCCAGCTCAAAATATAGGAGGAAGGAGACACCTCCACCTCCAAACATAAGAGGAAGAAGAAGCCTCCAGCTCAAAATATAGGAGGAAGGAGACACCTTCAAACATAAGAGGAAGAAGAAGCCTCCAGCTCAAAATATAGGAGGAAGGAGACACCTCCACCTCCAAACATAAGAGGAAGAAGAAGTCTCCAGCTCAAAATATAGGAGGAAGGAGACACCTTCAAACATAAGAGGAAGAAGCCTCCAGCTCAAAATATAGGAGGAAGGAGACACCTTCAAACATAAGAGGAAGAAGAAGCCTCCAGCTCAAAATATAGGAGGAAGGAGACACCTCCACCTCCAAACATAAGAGGAAGAAGAAGTCTCCAGCTCAAAATATAGGAGGAAGGAGACACCTTCAAACATAAGAGGAAGAAGCCTCCAGCTCAAAATATAGGAGGAAGGAGACACCTCCACCTCCAAACATAAGAGGAAGAAGAAGCCTCCAGCTCAAAATATAGGAGGAAGGAGACACCTCCACCTCCAAACATAAGAGGAAGAAGAAGCCTCCAGCTCAAAATATAGGAGGAAGGAGACACCTTCAAACATAAGAGGAAGAAGAAGCCTCCAGCTCAAAATATAGGAGGAAGGAGACACCTTCAAACATAAGAGGAAGAAGAAGCCTCCAGCTCAAAATATAGGAGGAAGGAGACACCTTCAAACATAAGAGGAAGAAGAAGCCTCCAGCTCAAAATATAGGAGGAAGGAGACACCTCCACCTCCAAACATAAGAGGAAGAAGAAGCCTCCAGCTCAAAATATAGGAGGAAGGAGACACCTCCACCTCCAAACATAAGAGGAAGAAGAAGTCTCCAGCTCAAAATATAGGAGGAAGGAGACACCTTCAAACATAAGAGGAAGAAGCCTCCAGCTCAAAATATAGGAGGAAGGAGACACCTCCACCTCCAAACAGAAGAGGAAGAAGAAGCCTCCAGCTCAAAATATAGGAGGAAGGAGACACCTCCACCTTCAAACATAAAAGAAAGGGAATCCCTCCACCTCCAAACAAGAGACATGTACAACTACAAACATAAGAAACCCCTCCACCTCCAAACATTAGAGGAAGGAGACACCTCAACTCTCAAACATAAGAATTAGGACATACCTACAGCACCGCATTTTATTAACCTCAAGATGATAGCAGCTGCACCAAAAGGGGAAAATTAGGCAGAAGTGGAAAGAGAAACAAAGGATAAAACCAGAGTAGAGGCCACTCTCAGGCCGCCACGAGGTGTCTAGTGTACCCCACTCATGGTTAGGGAGGAGGCATTGATATTACAGTCTCCTTAAATCATTTAATTTGCAGGAAAAGAATGAGAATCTTACACATTTAAAGGAACACTGGATGCAAATGTCAAAGAGTGTGTTATGCCTAATGCAGGACCTGAGGGGGGTGATACTTCCTGGACTCTCTAGCCTTAGGCCCCATGCACACGACCGTAAAATCGCGGACCGTAATACGGTTCACAGTTTTATGGACCCATTCAGCTCGATTGGCCGCGTACACCTTTCCGTATCGCTACTGATGGGTGTCCGTCGCGTAGAACTGTGCCAGGGAATTATGGAGCATGTCAGCTTTTTTCGTGTTTTACGGGACGTGCTCCCATACTTTGCATGGGAATTCGGCTCGAAAACGCAGGCAGCCGTCTAGCAGACGACCGTGCCTGCAATTGCGGGCCGTGATTAGGGGCACGGTCGTGCGCATGGGGCCTTGACTGTTTGCAGCCTTGACAGTTCTGCTACAGAGAGCCTTGCTTGTTCTAGTTTTGTCCCAGGCTTGTGTTTGCTGCTCTTGGTGATTGGTTACTTATCAGGTGCAATCCATAACCAATCACAGTGGTTGCTGCCCTATATTTAAGCACATCTTTGTCCTTCCTATGCCTAATTTTTCTGGATTGCCAGTAATCCAGCTTTCCTGTGCTTAACCACTATTGATCTCTACCGAACTTTGCATATGTCTGACCACGGCTGATCTCTCCCCCGTGTACCAAACTCTAAATTTATCGGACTATGACCGATTCCTCTCCCCATTGTACTCCTTTATCTGCAGCCCAGCCACCAACTAGGGACTATTCTGCGGACCGCAACCTGTGAATTCCCTTGCAGCAAAGTCCACACAATCTTGCGATGGTTCAGGGTACAGACTAGGGCATTTTTTAGACACTGGACCTTAGCCTATTTCTTATTCCAGCTTGTTGCAGTGCAACTCCTTGAAGTGCTACGAATTTTGCGTTATTATTTTATTTGTGTGGTTACCTTGCCTATTGAATTCCAGACCCGAGAACCAGCATCATTATACAGGGATTCTGAAATGTCCCATGCCTTGTCCCCGTCAGCACTGCAGTAAATATAATGGTATGTATCACATTTGCCCGGAGTGTTCCTGTAATGATGGGGGTAAGGAAACAGACAAGTGAGCCCTAATCTACCCGCCACTCAGTCCCTGCCTACTTCCAACGACCCGCCCTAGGCGACGGGGTTCAACTGGGCGACGGTCCCTACGCTCAATAAGTGCCCGACAGACAAACAGACAAGGGTACACAGAAGCTAGAGAAACGGGGCAGTTGCCCACGGCAACACCGCGAGCAACAAGAGTAGTGAACAAGCCGAGTCAAACCAGGAGTGTACGAGATACCAAACGCAGAGCAGGAGAGTAGTCAGTAAGCCAGGGTCGATATGAAGCAGGGTCAAATGGTTAAAGAAGCTGCAGCAGGGCAAGGAAACAAAACAAGAATCACAAGCAAGGAGGAACAGGAAAGGCAGGTATAAATAGACAGAGGGCGGGAGCTAGCTCCGTCTGGCCAGGCTGTGATAGGCTCTCCCACACCTAAGCCTGCCATCCTGAGTGGTGGAAGATGGAGTCAGTCTCACAGACATAGAAGCAGGTGCAGGCTGATTACCTATGGGCGTGGATACAGACGCTGTGCCTGGCAGATCCTTAACAGTTCCTTTAAGTGCTGAATCCATAAATGCTTGTAAATCTGGAATTCTTTACCCTTCCGTAAGAAAATGTTCTTCTGTAGAACTGGTCCAGGATGATGTCACCAAGAAACATTATATTTCATTATACTACAAAAGTTTCCAATTAGGGTTAAAACCACTGGATTCACTGGGAAAGGACGTTTTCATGATGGTGGCAACTTTCATTACTTTCGAAAAATATCACCTCCATCATGAACAGGTGTGTTAAGGGTTAAAAGGGTATTTCCATTTCAGACAATTCTGGCATAGCCTGTGGATACTCCATAATTGTCTAAAATGTCTGATAGATGCGGGTTCCACCTCTGGCACCAAGTAAGGCAGAAACTAGGCGGGAATTATGGAAACAGCTGAGCTTGTTGTACAACGCTGTTTCTGTAAATTCGATCCACTACTCCAGGAGTTACGAAAACAGCGTAGAACAGTGAGCGTGGCTGCTTTCATAATCCCCGGCCAACTCCCATTGATTCTCCACGTGGATGCGACGAGCGCCTCACTAGGCAGGACTGGGTCGGGGGGACCCCTGTTCTGGTGGGAGGTGGGACCTGCATCTATCAGACATTTTATGGCCTATCCTGTTGATATGTCATAAATGTCTAAGATAAAAACCCACCTTTAAGTTCCTCATATGAAAGTTCACGCAGAGTTTATAAGCATATTACAGCTTCTCACTGCTGCAGGTATAATCACTCAGAAAATGTGTCCCCTCCCCAATTATAATGTAACCGCTTCACCTGCCAATGTCACATTGTAGGATCTAGATTTCCATCACTCTCTTTATAGTTAGAGTTAAACCACTGTTTGTGTCCGGCGTACCTTTAAAATCCGGCAGATGTGCAAATGAATTCCCAAGGCAAATCACAGCATCAAATCCTATTCCAGGGCGAGAGATGTCCTGATCCAGAGACAGCCAGTTACCTTCCTCAATTACTGCAGAAACAGGAGACACAGATCACCCTAACCCTATGATCAAACCCCACCATCATTCATAAAGTTTCTCCATCACCAATCATCCATACAGATAACATTCTCCTCCATCACCAATCATCCATACAGATAACATTCTCCTCCATCACCAATCATCCATACAGATAACATTCTCCTCCATCACCAATCATCCATACAGATAACATTCTCCTCCATCACCAATCATCCATACAGATAACATTCTCCTCCATCACCAATCATCCGTACAGATAACATTCTCCTCCATCACCAATCATCCGTACAGATAACATTCTCCTCCATCACCAATCATCCATACAGATAACATTCTCCTCCATCACCAATCATCCACACAGATAACATTCTCCTCCATCACCAATCATCCATACAGATAACATTCTCCTCCATCACCAATCATCCGTACAGATGACATTCTCCTCCATCACCAATCATCCATACAGATGACATTCTCCTCCATCACCAATCATCCATACAGATAACATTCTCCTCCATCACCAATCATCCATACAGATAACATTTTCCTCCATCACCAATCATCCATACATAACATTCTCCTCCATCACCAATCATCCATACAGATAACATTCTCCTCCATCACCAATCATCCATACAGATAACATTCTCCTCCATCACCAATCATCTATACATAACATTCTCCTCCAACACCAATCATCCAGATAACATTTTCCTCCATCACCAATCATCCATACATAGAACATTCTCCTCCATCACCAATCATCCATACAGATAACATTCTTCTCCATCATTAATCATCCATACAGATAACATTCTCCTCCATCACCAATCATCCATACAGATAACATTCTCCAATCATCCATACAGATAACATTCTCCTCCATCACCAATCATACATACAACAATCTCCCCCATCACCAATCATCCATACATAGAACATTCTCCTCCATCATTAATCATCCATACAAACATTCTCCCCCATCACCAATCATCCATACATAGAACATTCTCCTCCAACACCAATCATCCATACAGATAACATTCTCCTCCATCACCAATCATCATTACATATAACATTCTCCTCCATCACCAATCATCCATACAGATAACATTCTCCTCCAACACCAATCATCCATACAGATAACATTCTCCTCCATCACCAATTATCCGTACAGATAACATTCTCCTCCAACACCAATCATCCATACATAGAACATTCTCATCCATCACCAATCATCCATACAGATAACATTCTCCCCCATCACCAATCATCCATACATAGAACATTCTCCTCCAACACCAATCATCCATACAGATAACATTCTCCTCCATCACCAATCATCATTACATATAACATTCTCCTCCATCACCAATCATCCATACAGATAACATTCTCCTCCAACACCAATCATCCATACAGATAACATTCTCCTCCATCACCAATCATCCATACAGATAACATTCTCCTCCAACACCAATCATCCTTACATATAACATTCTTCTCCATCATTAATCATCCATACAGATAACATTCTCTCCCATCACCAATCATCCATACATAGAACATTCTCCTCCAACACCAATCATCCATACATAGAACATTCTCCTCCATCACCAATCATCCATACAGATAACATTCTCCCCCATCACCAATCATCCATACATAGAACATTCTCCTCCAACACCAATCATCCATACAGATAACATTCTCCTCCAACACCAATCATCCACACATATAACATTCTCCCCCATCACCAATCATCCATACAGATAACATTCTCCTCCATCACCAATCATCCTTACATATAACATTCTTCTCCATCATTAATCATCCATACAGATAACATTCTCCCCCATCACCAATCATCCATACATATAACATTCTCCCCCATCACCAATCATCCATACATAGAACATTCTCCTCCATCACCAATCATCCATACAGATAACATTCTCCTCAATCACCAATCATCCATACATAGAACATTCTCCTCCATCACCAATCATCCATACAGATAACATTCTCCTCCATCACCAATCATCCTTACATATAACATTCTCCTCCATCACCAATCATCCATACAGATAACATTCTTCTCCATCACCAATCATCCTTACATATAACATTCTCCTCCATCACCAATCATCCATACAGATAACATTCTTCTCCATCACCAATAATACTCCTACTATTATGCATAATTCCTCACCCCACTTGTCAAATGCGGGCTCCTTTCTTCTGTTCCAGCGAGTTTTCAAGGCATATTTCAACATCTTATCACTTGCATCAACACTGACCACAGAAAATCCTTCTTCCACCAACATCTCTGAGTCCACCCTGAAGACCGTATAGGACCATGAGTGATTGCTCACTGGTTATGTTTATTGTGACAACTGGATGATGGTTCCGGTCAGAAAAGAAAAGCAGTGAAGCAGCTTCCAAGTGAAAATCAGGAACCATCATCAAGGCTTGAAAACGCCTCGAAGGATGAGGAGAAACGTTACTTTAAACATTGAATGAATTAACACTGATTTTAAGGAGTGCTGCTTCACCACTTTTTTTTTACTGGATGTCTGGGTAGTGTAGGGTCGGACCCCCAGAAGTTTAGCACCCGCATCACTCTGCAGTGATTTTCCGATGAGAGTGCTTCTATACACAGTGAATGTAGCAAGTAGAGAGTGCTTCTATACACAGTGATTGACAGCTCCTCTATACTACACCACACAGGAGAACTGACAGCTCCTCTATACCACACCACACAGGAGAGCTCACAGCTCCTCTATACTACACCACACAGGAGAGCTCACAGCTCCTCTATACTACACCACACAGGAGAGCTGACAGATCCTCTATACTACACCACACAGGAGAGCTCACAGCTCCTCTATACTACACCACACAGGAGAGCTCACAGCTCCTCTATACTACACCACACAGGAGAGCCGACAGCTCCTCTATACTACATCACACAGGAGAGCTCACAGCTCCTCTATACTACACCACACAGGAGAACTGACAGCTCCTCTATACCACACCACACAGGAGAGCTCACAGCTCCTCTATACTACACCACACAGGAGAGCTCACAGCTCCTCTATACTACACCACACAGGAGAGCTCACAGCTCCTCTATACTACACCACACAGGAGAACTGACAGCTCCTCTATACTACACCACACAGGAGAACTGACAGCTCCTCTATACTACACCACACAGGAGAACTGACAGCTCCTCTATACTACACCACACAAGAGAACTGACATATCCTCTATACTACACCACACAGGAGAACTATCAGATCCTCTATACTACACCACACAGGAGAGCTGACAGATCCTCTATACTACACCACACAGGAGAGCTGACAGCTCCTCTATACTACACCACACAGGAGAGCTCACAGCTCCTCTATACTACACCACACAAGAGAGCTCACAGCTCCTCTATACTACACCACACAGGAGAGCTGACAGCTCCTCTATACTACACCACACAGGAGAGCTCACAGCTCCTCTATACTACACCACACAGGAGAGCTCACAGCTCCTCTATACTACACCACACAGGAGAGCTCACAGCTCCTCTATACTACACCACACAGGAGAGCTCACAGCTCCTCTATACTACACCACACAGGAGAGCTCACAGCTCCTCTATACTACACCACACAGGAGAACTGACAGATCCTCTATACTACACCACACAGGAGAGCCGACAGATCCTCTATACTACACCACACAGGAGAGCTCACAGCTCCTCTATACTACACCACACAGGAGAGCTCACAGCTCCTCTATACTACACCACACAGGAGAGCCGACAGCTCCTCTATACTACACCACACAGGAGAGCTCACAGCTCCTCTATACTACACCACACAGGAGAGCTCACAGCTCCTCTATACTACACCACACAAGAGAGCTCACAGCTCCTCTATACTACACCACACAGGAGAGCTGACAGCTCCTCTATACTACACCACACAGGAGAGCTCACAGCTCCTCTATACTACACCACACAGGAGAGCTCACAGCTCCTCTATACTACACCACACAGGAGAGCTCACAGCTCCTCTATACTACACCACACAGGAGAACCGACAGATCCTCTATACTACACCACACAGGAGAGCCGACAGATCCTCTATACTACACCACACAGGAGAGCTCAAAGCTCCTCTATACTACACCACACAGGAGAGCCGACAGCTCCTCTATACTACACCACACAGGAGAGCTCACAGCTCCTCTATACTACACCACACAGGAGAGCTCACAGCTCCTCTATACTACACCACACAGGAGAACTGACAGCTCCTCTATACTACACCACACAGGAGTACTGACAGATCCTCTATACTACACCACACAAGAGAACTGACAGATCCTCTATACTACACCACACAGGAGAGCTGACAGCTCCTCTATACTACACCACACAGGAGAGCTGACAGATCCTCTATACTACACCACACAGGAGAGCTCACAGCTCCTCTATACTACACCACACAGGAGAGCTCACAGCTCCTCTATACTACACCACACAGGAGAGCTCACAGCTCCTCTATACTACACCACACAGGAGAGCTCACAGCTCCTCTATACTACACCACACAGGAGAACCGACAGATCCTCTATACTACACCACACAGGAGAGCCGACAGATCCTCTATACTACACCACACAGGAGAGCTCACAGCTCCTCTATACTACACCACACAGGAGAGCTCACAGCTCCTCTATACTACACCACACAGGAGAGCTCACAGCTCCTCTATACTACACCACACAGGAGAGCTGACAGATCCCCTATACTACACCACACAGGAGAGCGAACAAGTCATCTTTAAGTGACAGTACAGGGTGATAGAGCAGTGCAGTAGTGACAGTAAAGGATGATAGAGCCGTGTAGTAGTGACAGTACAGGATGATAGAGCCGTGTAGTAGTGACAGTACAGGATGATAGAGCAGTGTAGTAGTGACAGTACAGGGTGATGGAGCAGTGTAGTAGTGACAGTACAGGGTGATAGAGCAGTGTAGTAGTGACAGTACAGGATGATAGAGCAGTGTAGTAGTGACAGTACAGGGTGATGGAGCAGTGTAGTAGTGACAGTACAGGATCATAGAGCAGTGTAGTAGTGACAGTACAGGATGATGGAGCAGTGTAGTAGTGACAGTACAGGGTGATGGAGCAGTGTAGTAGTGACAGTACAGGGTGATAGAGCAGTGTAGTAGTGACAGTACAGGGTGATGGAGCAGTGTAGTAGTGACAGTACAGGGTGATGGAGCAGTGTAGTAGTGACAGTACAGGGTGATGGAGCAGTGTAGTAGTGACAGTACAGGGTGATGTAGTAGTGACAGTACAGGGTGATGGAGCAGTGTAGTAGTGACAGTACAGGGTGATGGAGCAGTGTAGTAGTGACAGTACAGGGTGATAGAGCAGTGTAGTAGTGACAGTACAGGATGATAGAGCAGTGTAGTAGTGACAGTACAGGGTGATGGAGCAGTGTAGTAGTGACAGTACAGGGTGATGGAGCAGTGTAGTAGTGACAGTACAGGGTGATGGAGCAGTGTAGTAGTGACAGTACAGGGTGATGGAGCAGTGTAGTAGTGACAGTACAGGGTGATGGAGCAGTGTAGAAGTGACAGTACAGGGTGATGGAGCAGTGTAGTAGTGACAGTACAGGATGATGTAGTAGTGACAGTACAGGGTGATAGAGCAGTGTAGTAGTGACAGTACAGGGTGATGGAGCAGTGTAGTAGTGACAGTACAGGGTGATGGAGCAGTGTAGTAGTGACAGTACAGGGTGATAGAGCAGTGTAGTAGTGACAGTACAGGGTGATGGAGCAGTGTAGTAGTGACAGTACAGGGTGATGGAGCAGTGTAGTAGTGACAGTACAGGGTGATGGAGCAGTGTAGTAGTGACAGTACAGGGTGATGGAGCAGTGTAGAAGTGACAGTACAGGGTGATGGAGCAGTGTAGTAGTGACAGTACAGGATGATAGAGCGGTGTAGTAGTGACAGTACAGGGTGATGGAGCAGTGTAGTAGTGACAGTACAGGATGATAGAGCAGTGTAGTAGTGACAGTACAGGGTGATGGAGCAGTGTAGTAGTGACAGTACAAGATGATAGAGCAGTGTAGTAGTGACAGTACAGGGTGATGGAGCAGTGTAGTAGTGACAGTACAGGATGATAGAGCAGTGTAGTAGTGACAGTACAGGATGATAGAGCAGTGTAGTAGTGACAGTACAGGATGATAGAGCAGTGTAGTAGTGACAGTACAGGATGATAGAGCAGTGTAGTAGTGACAGTACAGGATGATAGAGCAGTGTAGTAGTGACAGTACAGGATGATAGAGCAGTGTAGTAGTGACAGTACAGGATGATAGAGCGGTGTAGTAGTGACAGTACAGGGTGATAGAGCAGTGTAGTAGTGACAGTACAGGATGATAGAGCAGTGTAGTAGTGACAGTACAGGGTGATGGAGCAGTGTAGTAGTGACAGTACAGGATGATAGAGCAGTGTAGTAGTGACAGTACAGGATCATAGAGCAGTGTAGTAGTGACAGTACAGGATGATGGAGCAGTGTAGTAGTGACAGTACAGGGTGATGGAGCAGTGTAGTAGTGACAGTACAGGGTGATGGAGCAGTGTAGTAGTGACAGTACAGGATGATGGAGCAGTGTAGTAGTGACAGTACAGGGTGATGGAGCAGTGTAGTAGTGACAGTACAGGGTGATAGAGCAGTGTAGTAGTGACAGTACAGGGTGATGGAGCAGTGTAGTAGTGACAGTACAGGGTGATGGAGCAGTGTAGTAGTGACAGTACAGGGTGATGGAGCAGTGTAGTAGTGACAGTACAGGGTGATGGAGCAGTGTAGAAGTGACAGTACAGGGTGATGGAGCAGTGTAGAAGTGACAGTACAGGGTGATGGAGCAGTGTAGTAGTGACAGTACAGGATGATGTAGTAGTGACAGTACAGGGTGATAGAGCAGTGTAGTAGTGACAGTACAGGGTGATGGAGCAGTGTAGTAGTGACAGTACAGGATGATAGAGCAGTGTAGTAGTGACAGTACAGGATGATAGAGCAGTGTAGTAGTGACAGTACAGGATGATAGAGCGGTGTAGTAGTGACAGTACAGGGTGATGGAGCAGTGTAGTAGTGACAGTACAGGATGATAGAGCAGTGTAGTAGTGACAGTACAGGGTGATGGAGCAGTGTAGTAGTGACAGTACAAGATGATAGAGCAGTGTAGTAGTGACAGTACAGGGTGATGGAGCAGTGTAGTAGTGACAGTACAGGGTGATGTAGTAGTGACAGTACAGGGTGATGTAGTAGTGACAGTACAGGGTGATGGAGCAGTGTAGTAGTGACAGTACAGGGTGATGTAGTAGTGACAGTACAGGATGATAGAGAAGTATAGTAGTGACAGTACAGGGTGATGGAGCAGTGTAGTAGTGACAGTACAGGATGATAGAGCAGTGTAGTAGTGACAGTACAGGATGATAGAGCAGTGTAGTAGTGACAGTACAGGGTGATGGAGCAGTGTAGTAGTGACAGTACAGGATGATAGAGCAGTGTAGTAGTGACAGTACAGGATGATAGAGCAGTGTAGTAGTGACAGTACAGGGTGATGGAGCAGTGTAGTAGTGACAGTACAGGATGATAGAGCAGTGTAGTAGTGACAGTACAGGATGATAGAGCAGTGTAGTAGTGACAGTACAGGGTGATGGAGCAGTGTAGTAGTGACAGTACAGGGTGATGGAGCAGTGTAGTAGTGACAGTACAGGGTGATGGAGCAGTGTAGTAGTGACAGTACAGGATGATAGAGCAGTGTAGTAGTGACAGTACAGGGTGATGGAGCAGTGTAGTAGTGACAGTACAAGATGATAGAGCAGTGTAGTAGTGACAGTACAGGGTGATGGAGCAGTGTAGTAGTGACAGTACAGGATGATAGACCAGTGTAGTAGTGACAGTACAGGGTGATGGAGCAGTGTAGTAGTGACAGTACAAGATGATAGAGCAGTGTAGTAGTGACAGTACAGGGTGATGGAGCAGTGTAGTAGTGACAGTACAAGATGATAGAGCAGTGTAGTAGTGACAGTACAGGGTGATGGAGCAGTGTAGTAGTGACAGTACAGGATGATAGAGCGGTGTAGTAGTGACAGTACAGGGTGATAGAGCAGTGTAGTAGTGACAGTACAGGATGATAGAGCAGTGTAGTAGTGACAGTACAGGGTGATGGAGCAGTGTAGTAGTGACAGTACAGGATGATAGAGCAGTGTAGTAGTGACAGTACAGGATCATAGAGCAGTGTAGTAGTGACAGTACAGGATGATGGAGCAGTGTAGTAGTGACAGTACAGGGTGATGGAGCAGTGTAGTAGTGACAGTACAGGGTGATAGAGCAGTGTAGTAGTGACAGTACAGGGTGATGGAGCAGTGTAGTAGTGACAGTACAGGGTGATGGAGCAGTGTAGTAGTGACAGTACAGGGTGATGGAGCAGTGTAGTAGTGACAGTACAGGGTGATGGAGCAGTGTAGAAGTGACAGTACAGGGTGATGGAGCAGTGTAGAAGTGACAGTACAGGGTGATGGAGCAGTGTAGTAGTGACAGTACAGGATGATGTAGTAGTGACAGTACAGGGTGATAGAGCAGTGTAGTAGTGACAGTACAGGGTGATGGAGCAGTGTAGTAGTGACAGTACAGGATGATAGAGCAGTGTAGTAGTGACAGTACAGGATGATAGAGCGGTGTAGTAGTGACAGTACAGGGTGATAGAGCGGTGTAGTAGTGACAGTACAGGGTGATGGAGCAGTGTAGTAGTGACAGTACAGGATGATAGAGCGGTGTAGTAGTGACAGTACAGGGTGATGGAGCGGTGTAGTAGTGACAGTACAGGATGATAGAGCAGTGTAGTAGTGACAGTACAGGGTGATGGAGCAGTGTAGTAGTGACAGTACAAGATGATAGAGCAGTGTAGTAGTGACAGTACAGGGTGATGGAGCAGTGTAGTAGTGACAGTACAGGGTGATGTAGTAGTGACAGTACAGGGTGATGGAGCAGTGTAGTAGTGACAGTACAGGGTGATGTAGTAGTGACAGTACAGGATGATAGAGAAGTATAGTAGTGACAGTACAGGGTGATGGAGCAGTGTAGTAGTGACAGTACAGGATGATAGAGCAGTGTAGTAGTGACAGTACAGGATGATAGAGCAGTGTAGTAGTGACAGTACAGGGTGATGGAGCAGTGTAGTAGTGACAGTACAGGATGATAGAGCAGTGTAGTAGTGACAGTACAGGATGATAGAGCAGTGTAGTAGTGACAGTACAGGATGATAGAGCAGTGTAGTAGTGACAGTACAGGGTGATGGAGCAGTGTAGTAGTGACAGTACAGGATGATAGAGCAGTGTAGTAGTGACAGTACAGGATGATAGAGCAGTGTAGTAGTGACAGTACAGGGTGATGGAGCAGTGTAGTAGTGACAGTACAGGGTGATGGAGCAGTGTAGTAGTGACAGTACAGGGTGATGGAGCAGTGTAGTAGTGACAGTACAGGGTGATGGAGCAGTGTAGTAGTGACAGTACAGGATGATAGAGCAGTGTAGTAGTGACAGTACAGGGTGATGGAGCAGTGTAGTAGTGACAGTACAAGATGATAGAGCAGTGTAGTAGTGACAGTACAGGGTGATGGAGCAGTGTAGTAGTGACAGTACAGGATGATAGACCAGTGTAGTAGTGACAGTACAGGGTGATGGAGCAGTGTAGTAGTGACAGTACAAGATGATAGAGCAGTGTAGTAGTGACAGTACAGGGTGATGGAGCAGTGTAGTAGTGACAGTACAAGATGATAGAGCAGTGTAGTAGTGACAGTACAGGGTGATGGAGCAGTGTAGTAGTGACAGTACAGGATGATAGAGCGGTGTAGTAGTGACAGTACAGGGTGATAGAGCAGTGTAGTAGTGACAGTACAGGATGATAGAGCAGTGTAGTAGTGACAGTACAGGGTGATGGAGCAGTGTAGTAGTGACAGTACAGGATGATAGAGCAGTGTAGTAGTGACAGTACAGGATCATAGAGCAGTGTAGTAGTGACAGTACAGGATGATGGAGCAGTGTAGTAGTGACAGTACAGGGTGATGGAGCAGTGTAGTAGTGACAGTACAGGGTGATAGAGCAGTGTAGTAGTGACAGTACAGGGTGATGGAGCAGTGTAGTAGTGACAGTACAGGGTGATGGAGCAGTGTAGTAGTGACAGTACAGGGTGATGGAGCAGTGTAGTAGTGACAGTACAGGGTGATGGAGCAGTGTAGTAGTGACAGTACAGGGTGATGGAGCAGTGTAGAAGTGACAGTACAGGGTGATGGAGCAGTGTAGAAGTGACAGTACAGGGTGATGGAGCAGTGTAGTAGTGACAGTACAGGATGATGTAGTAGTGACAGTACAGGGTGATAGAGCAGTGTAGTAGTGACAGTACAGGGTGATGGAGCAGTGTAGTAGTGACAGTACAGGATGATAGAGCAGTGTAGTAGTGACAGTACAGGATGATAGAGCAGTGTAGTAGTGACAGTACAGGATGATAGAGCGGTGTAGTAGTGACAGTACAGGGTGATGGAGCAGTGTAGTAGTGACAGTACAGGATGATAGAGCAGTGTAGTAGTGACAGTACAGGGTGATGGAGCAGTGTAGTAGTGACAGTACAAGATGATAGAGCAGTGTAGTAGTGACAGTACAGGGTGATGGAGCAGTGTAGTAGTGACAGTACAGGGTGATGTAGTAGTGACAGTACAGGGTGATGGAGCAGTGTAGTAGTGACAGTACAGGGTGATGTAGTAGTGACAGTACAGGATGATAGAGAAGTATAGTAGTGACAGTACAGGGTGATGGAGCAGTGTAGTAGTGACAGTACAGGATGATAGAGCAGTGTAGTAGTGACAGTACAGGATGATAGAGCAGTGTAGTAGTGACAGTACAGGGTGATGGAGCAGTGTAGTAGTGACAGTACAGGATGATAGAGCAGTGTAGTAGTGACAGTACAGGATGATAGAGCAGTGTAGTAGTGACAGTACAGGATGATAGAGCAGTGTAGTAGTGACAGTACAGGGTGATGGAGCAGTGTAGTAGTGACAGTACAGGATGATAGAGCAGTGTAGTAGTGACAGTACAGGGTGATGGAGCAGTGTAGTAGTGACAGTACAGGGTGATGGAGCAGTGTAGTAGTGACAGTACAGGGTGATGGAGCAGTGTAGTAGTGACAGTACAGGGTGATGGAGCAGTGTAGTAGTGACAGTACAGGATGATAGAGCACTGTAGTAGTGACAGTACAGGATGATAGACCAGTGTAGTAGTGACAGTACAGGATCATAGAGCAGTGTAGTAGTGACAGTACAGGGTGATGGAGCAGTGTAGTAGTGACAGTACAGGGTGATGTAGTAGTGACAGTACAGGATGATAGAGCAGTGTAGTAGTGACAGTACAGGATGATAGAGCGGTGTAGTAGTGACAGTACAGGGTGATGGAGCAGTGTAGTAGTGACAGTACAGGATGATAGAGCAGTGTAGTAGTGACAGTACAAGATGATAGAGCAGTGTAGTAGTGACAGTACAGGGTGATGGAGCAGTGTAGTAGTGACAGTACAAGATGATAGAGCAGTGTAGTAGTGACAGTACAGGGTGATGGAGCAGTGTAGTAGTGACAGTACAGGATCATAGAGCAGTGTAGTAGTGACAGTACAGGGTGATGGAGCAGTGTAGTAGTGACAGTACAGGATGATAGAGCGGTGTAGTAGTGACAGTACAGGGTGATGGAGCAGTGTAGTAGTGACAGTACAGGATGATAGAGCAGTGTAGTAGTGACAGTACAGGATGATAGAGCAGTGTAGTAGTGACAGTACAGGATGATAGAGCAGTGTAGTAGTGACAGTACAAGATGATAGAGCAGTGTAGTAGTGACAGTACAGGATGATAGAGCAGTGTAGTAGTGACAGTACAGGATGATAGAGCAGTGTAGTAGTGACAGTACAGGATGATAGAGCAGTGTAGTAGTGACAGTACAAGATGATAGAGCAGTGTAGTAGTGACAGTACAGGGTGATGTAGTAGTGACAGTACAGGGTGATGGAGCAGTGTAGTAGTGACAGTACAGGATGATAGAGCAGTGTAGTAGTGACAGTACAGGATCATAGAGCAGTGTAGTAGTGACAGTACAGGGTGATGGAGCAGTGTAGTAGTGACAGTACAGGATGATAGAGCAGTGTAGTAGTGACAGTACAGGATGATAGAGCAGTGTAGTAGTGACAGTACAGGATCATAGAGCAGTGTAGTAGTGACAGTACAGGGTGATGGAGAAGTGTAGTAGTGACAGTACAGGATGATAGAGCAGTGTAGTAGTGACAGTACAGGATGATAGAGCAGTGTAGTAGTGACAGTACAGGATGATAGAGCAGTGTATTAGTGACAGTACAGGATGATAGAGCAGTGTAGTAGTGACAGTACAGGGTGATAGAGCAGTGTAGTAGTGACAGTACAGGATGATAGAGCAGTGTAGTAGTGACAGTACAGGATGATAGAGCAGTGTAGTAGTGACAGTACAGGATGATAGAGCAGTGTAGTAGGGACAGTACAGGGTGATAGAGCAGTGTAGTAGTGAATCCCTGATCTGAATTATCGGCCGCACGCTATTTTGATGAGGAATGTGAGTAGTGTGTATGAGCCGCATGCGTTTTCTTATTTTCTCACCCTGCTCACCCAGTGCCACATGCAACATCCAGGACCGTCCGGCAGTCATATCTGTGTAGTAGTGACAGGATCCAGGTCCGATATTCATCTGTTCGGCCTCTCTTGTCTCCGATGTAGTAATGCCAGACACGAGCTGCCTGCCCATCAGCATACTGATCTGGAAGGCCTTCAGCGGCTACTCCTAGCGACCGTGTCCGGTACACGCTGTCCACCATTGTCCTCTCCTGAAACACAAGAGACAAGTGATTCCTGTGGGATTAGCGGCAGTCACTGTTACGTCGCATGCGTCTGAAATGCTCGATGTCTGCGGTGTCAGCACAAACTCCAAACAGCCGGTGCCAGAGCCAATCCCTGCACCGGCAGCCCGACACCCCCATCACATCACGGACTGTGCCAAAACATACAGCTGAACAACTTCCCACAACGTACACAGTGTCACACCTCCTACTCAGCCAATCACAGGTGAGACTAATAAGGGGTGGAAGGTGAGCAACCAATGAGAGCGGGCGATGAAAAGAAGCGCCTCAGACAAGTCCCCGGCTGTGACCCCTGCTCCAATCACAAATCTCTGTTTACTTTGGTCATGCTGAGAGGACGGGGATGAGGGTAAGGGGTGACAGGCGGCGGCGTCCAGGGATCACTCTGCCGCACATTCCCTCGCCGTCTGTTCCTGCAATGTCCCTTTATTAGAAAACATCAATTTGCTGTATTATTTCTACTATATTGCACCATAAATTTGGCTTCCTGACTAAATATTAAATCTGACAGACGTCACTGCTGTTTGGTGATTGGGGAACAAAAGAAGAATCCTAAGGACACTATACTAGAAAAGCAAAAGAGGAATGAGAAATAGGGGGGGGGGGGGAGACAAAAGCAGAAAGAAGGAGAGAGAAAAAGTGAAAGGGGGGAATGAGAGAAAGAAAAAAAGAGAGAAAGAGAAAGAGAGAGAGAGAGAGGGATAGAAAGGGAGAGAAGAAAGAGGGAAAAACAGAGAAAGAGAAAGAAAATGAGAGAAAAAGGGAAATAAAGAGAATGAAAGAAAGAAAAACCTGCCGTAACCTCTTAACCCTAATCCTCTAACTCTAACCCTTAAAGGGAATGTGTCGCTAGAAATGTTTTTATTTTATAACAGTATATAAGTGATAACACATTGTTCTAATTGTTTTAAATTTTTCACAGGTCAGAAAATATTAATGTAATAGAATCTAATTTATAACATTTCCATGTGCTGGTCACTAGAGGGAGCAATTTCTAAAATTGCAGCATTGGCATGTGGTAAAGCAACCACATTGCTTTATGCTGCAAAATTGGAGAAGACACACTCGCTCTAGTGTCCTCACACAATCCCCCCTCCTTTATCCTGGCTAGTGCCGGGAGAAAGGAGGGGGGTTGAATGTTCAAACCTCCTACACT